>NC_141541.1:68435000-68735000 GCF_021556685.1 Rattus norvegicus
GGATTATCCAAGCCTCCAGCCAGGCCTGTGAGGGATTTTGTCTATTAGGCTAATTGGAGTAGGAAGACTCACACTAGAAGTGGGTGACACCCATCCCTGGGCTTGGGTCCTAGACTGTATAAAATGGAGAAAGTGGGGCAGGAGAGATGGCTCAGAAGTTAAGAACACTTGATGTTCTTCTTCCAGGGGATCTGAGTTCAAGCCTTAGCATCCACGTTGGATAGCTCACAATCACCTGTTAACTGTAGTTCTAGGTGCCCCAGTGCCCCCATCCAGCCTTATCTGGTCTTCATGTACACGCCGCACACACATATACTCAGGCACACGTCCGATTGACAGATGAATAATAATTAAAGCAGAAAGATAGTTGAGCACAAGCATCAGTCTCTCTCTGCTTCCTGATTGTGGGGGTGTAGTGTGAGCAGCTATTTTCCAGACCATACTGCTTTGATTTCTCTACCATGATACACGGTATCACTGCACTGTGGACCAAAAGAAAAAAATCTGTTCTACTTCAAGATGATTTTGTTGTGATTTTTATTACAGCAATAGAAAAAAAAAACTAATATACCCAGAATAATCAAGGTATATAACAAACAGGAAATATAAACTCTTTTAAGGCTTTGGTTTGGAATATATTGGGCCTATCTTATTTGGACTTTTATGGTGTTTTTTTTTTTTTACAATAGATAAATAAAGGCAAATGTTAACATTTTCTGAATTGTATCTATTTATCCAAAAATGGAAAGATGGCTAAAGATGTTATTTATTCTTAAAAAAATGGAAAGACCACATCATACCTAGTATGATGGTTACTACAAAATAAAACAAAACAAAACAGAATGTAAGTATTGGCAAGTGTGAGTGTGGTGGTTTGAATGAGAATGACCTCTATCAGCTCAGATAGGTGTGTGCTTGGTCACCAGTTTGGTGGAACTGTTTGGGAAGGATTGGGAGGTGTGGCCTTATCGGAGGAGATAAGTCCATGGAGGTAGCTTGGAGGTTTCAAAAGCTTGCGCCATTTTTAGTTAGTGTTTTCTACCTCACACTTGTGGGTTAGATGTAAGCTCTCGGCTGCTGCTCCACTGCCGTGCCTGACTGCCCACCTGCTGCCATGCTCCCCGCCATGATGGTCATGGACTCTCACCCTCTGGAATCAACAGCCCCAATTAAATGTTTTCTTTTATAAGTTGCCTTGGCCATGGTGATAGAAAAATAATGTGGGGGGAAACCAGAGCCCTACACACTGTTGGTGGTAATGTAAAATAGTACTACTCTGGAAAATGATAAAAGTGGCTTCTCAAAAATAGTTAGAAAAGAACACATCAACTCTACTTCTGGTTATCTTCCCCCAAAGGCTGAAAGCAGAGTCTTGAAGAAAGATGGACATACCTGCGTTCATACAAACAGCGGAAGGATCCAAAAAGTAAATGGATAACCAAAATGAATATCAAATGTGCAGTAGGGTATTATCCAGTTTTTAAAAGGGGAATTCGAATACATGCTGCACTATGGATGAAACCTGAGGCTATTATCTTGAGTGAAACAATGTCAAACCTGTAATTATATATGAGACACTTGGAGTAGTCAGATTCATAGAGGTGGAGGGTAAAAGGGAAGGTGAGAGAACAGGGAGGGGTGTGTGCACAGGCATGCACATTTTGTGTGTGTGTGTGTGTGTGTGTGTGTGTGTGTGTGTGTGTGTATGGTGTGTGTGTAACCTGCTTCATCCCTTTCTACCTTACTTTCTTTAGGCCAGGTCTCTTATTAAGCCTGAAGCTAGGCTGGTAGCCAGCCAGCTCCAGTGACCCCCTCCTCCCACCTACCCCAATCTTCCTTCCCTCCAGTGCTGGTATCACAGACATGAGCCTGGCATTCTTTAAGTGGCTGCTGGATCTGAACGCAGGTCCCCATCTCGCACAGCAAGTACTCTACCTTATGGATCCATCTCTACAGTCCCAAGAAATTGCTGTTTAAGATGAGAAGTTTCAGGTCTGACAGATAAAGAGTTCCGGGGACTGTTGGCACAGCATGAACATGTGCTACACCACTGAACCACACACTTAAACATAGCAAAGGCACTGAGTTTTTGAGCATATTACATTTAAAAAGTAACCAATGTGCTGGAGTCCACACAAACCTCTTAGACAGTGGTTCTCAGACTTTCTAATGCCGTGGCCCTCTAACACAGTTCCTCATGTTGTGGTGACCCACAGCCATAAAATTATTTTGCTGCTACTTTATAACTAATTTTGCTACTGTTATGAAACATAACATAAATATCTGATATGCAGGATATCTGATATGTGACCCCTGTAAAAGGATCATTTGGCTCTCAAAGGGGTTGTGCCCCCACAGGCTGGAAACTGCCCCTCTAAAGCATTCCTGTCCTTCTCCATATCCCAAAGTATCTAATGAGCAAATAACACCACCAACTAGATCTAAGAATCGAAGGTGATTTCCTTGCAGACTGTTCTGCCCTACAGGGGTCTCCTCTCTCCATCTGAAGCTGAGCAAATACAACAAGGATCTGAAAAACCAAAAACCTTCCAGCCAGTCTTTGGAATCCAAGGTGACGTTACTGACCCAAAATCAATGAGGCAAGTGTGAAGCTGGCCGTGTGCGCCATTCCTGAGGTGCACATCATGACTCCACCTGAGCGTACTTTCTGTTACACTGTGCTGGCACATGGTGGGTCTCTGTAGCTTTGCTGGCCAAACCAATGAGTCTTGGGAAGGTAAGGGGAGAGAATCCAGCAGCTCGCCTGAAGGAATCTAAGAAGCCCTTAGAGTATTCAAAACTCAAATTGATTCCCTCTTGCTGGACAAATCCAAGGGGTGGTTTGTGTATAGCAAGGTGGAGTGCATGGAAAGTTTTGGGTTCCACAGAGGATGTGGGCCATCCAGAATGCTGTTTTGATTTACCTTCTATGCATGCATGGAAACTGAAAAAGTCCTTAGCGGTTGATGGCCAAGAAACAAATGTGTGTGCCTCTCCCTGGAGAGATTAAATAGTGGAGGGAGAAAACTAGATCAAAGGAAAGTCCAGATATTCCTGGCTGGACTGCAGCTAGAGGGTTCCTGGCCTGAGGAGAGGTGACCTCTGCTTGAACCAAGAGGAATGTGGAAGAGAGGTCTTGGCTGGCAGGAGAATGCTTCTAATAAACTGTGCTCATCGGGAATCTGAGCTACATGCTTGAGAGTCCTTGACTCTCACCATCAACCCCTAAGTCTTTGTTGTATAGACTGAAAATTAACAAAACAGATTTGTTTTTAAGTAGTTTATTTGTTCTTGGAAAATTGTGTAATTTATAAGTGCATTTGAGCATATCCCTCCACCATTACCTCCCTCCAACTCCGCTCTGTGGTGCCATCCCAATTTTGTTCCCCATCCCCTTTTTTTAGTTTAATTAGTAGTGTCTATCACCCATGGGTGCAGGACCATCTACGAAGAGATGGGAAACCTACCCATGGCCATGCCACCAAAGAGCAGTGACTCTCCCTCTCTTAGTATCTATCAAATACCAATAGCTCCTCAGGCAAGCATAGAGCTTTGTGGATCTATTCCACCATTCACGCTGGAATTCTGACTGGCTTGATCCTTTGCAGGTCTTGTGCAGGTAACAACATAAGCTACTGGTTTTGTTACCAACCAAAACCAGATAGTAGTACCCTATTGCTGAAGACACCAGTCAATTGTAAGCAGGAGACAGATATTGACCTTGAACTACCTATGGAACTCTCTCTTGGCTGGCAATCTTCTATTGTAGCAGACAGATTCCTCTGTGTGTGTGTGTGTGTGTGTGTGTGTGTGTGTGTGTGTGTGTGTGTGTGTGTGTGCGCGCGCGCGCGCACGCGTGTGTGTGTGTAAATATCCATTTAGGCCAGAAAGCATCCTAGATAGCATTCCTCAAGTGCTGGACTAGATGGTTTTGTGTGTCAGTTTGGCACAAGTTAGAGTTCTCAGAGAGGAATGAACCTTACTTGAGAAAAATGCCTCCATGAGATCCAGCTATAAGGCATTTTCCTAATTAGTGATTGATCAGACGGAGGAGGGCTCAGCCCATGGTGGGTGATGCCATTCCCGGGGCTGGTGTCCTGAGTTCTATAAGAAAGCTGAGCAGGCCTGGGGAGCAATCCAGTAAGCAACATACTCCACGGCCTCTCCATCAGCTCCTGCCTCCAAGATCCTGTCCTGTTTGAATTCCTGTCCTGACTTCCTTCAATGATGAAGAGTGCTGTGGAAGTAGAATCTAAATAGATCCTTTCCTCCCCAACCTACATTTTTCTCATGGTTTTCCATCGCAGCAACAGAAACCCTAACACAGGTCTTGTCCACTTTTTTTTTTCAGGCAAGATCCCTCACTAGCCTGGAGGTTGATGAGTAGGCTAGCGGGCTGTCCGTGAGCACAAAGGTACATCTATTTGTCTTCAAACCCCTAGACTGGGATTGTAAGTTCACAGCCACCAAACCTAGCTGCTGCTGCTGCTGCTGCTGCTCCTCCTCCTCCTCCTCCCCCTCCTCCCCCTCCTCCCCCTCCTCTCCCTCCTCCTCTTTCCTCTCTCCTCCTCCTTCTATTTTTAAAATGTGGGTTCCAGGAATCAAACTCAGGTCTTCATGCTTACAAGTTATGCTATCTGTCAGCAACTCCTCTAGGCTCCACCCAACAGCAACCTAGCAACAGATTGCTTCAGGAGCCAGGGATATAGAAAGACCACTAGTTTCCATATTCTCTCTCTCTCTCTCTCTCTCTCTCTCTCTCTCTCTCTCTCTCTCTCTCTCTTCTCTCTCTCTTCTCTCTCTCTCTCTCTCTCTCTCTCTCTCTCTCTCTCTCTCTCTCTCTCTCCATCTCTCTCTCTCTCTGTCTTCCCCCCTGCTCCCCCACCCCCGTGTCCTCTTCCTCTCTCTGTCCTTCTCTGCTTCCCTCCATCCTCCGATTCTACTCCCTTTCCCATGTCCCCTTCTCTTCTCCCAGTAAGCTTCCTTTTATACCAGGCCCCCCACCTGGTTGATTGGTCAGGTAGACACCTAGGCATGGGCCATCCAGATCCGCCCCACCCCACACACCACCACTTTACACCATCTACCCAGTCTCTACTTCTTTTTACAAATTTTATCAATGTATTGAGCTCAGCATGAAAGTGGTATCTTTGTATAACTGATACAGTGCCTTGGGGAAAGTGAGGCAGACACTAGGTGGCCTAATGCATACTCAGTGACCCACTCACCCTCCTCCTGGAGTTTATCTTTACCCTAAAATCTAAAAAAGTTTACCTCCATCATCTGAAAAAGGAAGCAAAATAAAATCCGAGATCTTTTGTGTCAATTCATTAGGGAAAAGACCAGGGAAGTAAAAGGAAGTTACAAAAACATGATCCCTTTTAAGCTCCCAGCCACTCTGTCACCCCGTGGAAGCCCTCTGTTGGGCCATTTGATTTGTAGCAAGAGAAAAAACATCAAACCAGGGAGCCTACAGCAGATCTGGGAATGTTTCTCTAACCCTGTGGTCACCCAGACAACAAAGTCCCAAGATCCCCATTCTTCTGCAGTTGGGCGGGACTTGTTGTTGTTGTTGTTTTAAATGTTAATGAGGTGGGCCTAGCTGCTCTCTCCCAGCCTGGCTATTCAGCTCTTCCAACCTGTGGCAAAAGCACTCTGCCCACGACTTCAAAGGCCCCCAAACAGAATACAGGCAGGCTCTGGAAACAACTTGACCCTAGGCCTGCAGACCGAAGAGTAGAAAACTAAGGAAAAGAAAGACGACAAAACCTTAAAGCTTGCAATCTTGACTCCTAAAGCATCCAGTACTATGATGCAAATACATGCAGATGGAAAGGCGGCCAGAAGGACTTGCGGTCTGCAGCTTCCACACACAGGGCTTAAGAAACAAATGACAAGGGACCAAATCCACCTCAAACAAGGAAAGAGTGGGCTAAGGCTTTCATTTTTTCAAACACTAGCTCTGAGAAGCCCTGGTCTCCCTGACGTACTCCATAGAAAACCTAACTGATTTAAAGCTAGGAAGCTTTACATTTACAATTTACAAAGTCCTCTCTGCCTCTCCTAAGAAGGAGGAAGTCTGGGTCTGGTGTACCTGTAAATGTTCTCTTTCATGTGGGAACATCTCCATCTGCTGGAAACTTAGATGTCTGCATTAAAGGCAGAAAGTTATGTTTTGTTTTCCTCATAAATCTATCAATTAACCATTTCTATTTTCTCTCAAGTACCTGTCACTATCTAACTGAAAGCATTGTCCCTTTCTCTTTTTCTAAGGTCCCTGGTGGCAATGTTTATCTCTGTGACGTTTACAGGACTGCCCCAGATGCAGCCCATCTGGGTCAGACAGGTCCTTCCCTTCTGTCTTCCTGACAACAGGACATCCATAGGTCAGTCCTGAAAACCTGCTACAAAACCCTCCTGAGTCCGGAGTTTGTCTGCCTGAAGGTCAGAGGTTTCTGCACTTCAGCGAGCTGGCATTCCTTTGAACCATGGTCTTAGCTTTTTACACTTCCTGAGTGCCTTTATTTGTCAAGGCAAACTGTTCCATAACCATTTCATCTTTGATTCCAAAAGTACACAAATTTATGAACCTGTGGGTGAGGAGGGCAAGGCCCTGTTTGCCATTCTGGTATATCTGATGTTGCTAGAGTTCTACTCCTGAAGGCTGGCATTCTTTATATGCCGGAGTTCTTCAACCTTGATGGAGCACCTCAGAAACAGCCCGCCACAATTTAGACCAGAAAGTCTTCCCAAGTCATGTTAATGGCTTGATTCCCAAGGTGGTGCTGGCAGGAGGTCTTCAGTTTATTGAGAGCACCCCTGAATGGGATTATAGGACTCCTCTCCCCTCCCCTCCTCTTCTTCCTCTTCCTCCTTCTCCAGCTTCCTGGTCATGAGGTGAGTGGATTTGTTCTTTTGTAGTCCTACCACAGGCTCAAACCAATGGGGCAATCATCTTACATGCTGGAACATTCATATCTGTGAGACAAAAGTCAACCTTTCAGTGCAGTGACAGTAAGCCAAGTAATGTACAGCTCTGGGAGGCCCAGTGATCACAGGACAGAGGACTCCCTCTTCCCTCAGAGAGCACCACGTTTCTCCTTCTTCCCTTCTCTTCCTTAGGAAGCTCTTTCAGCATTTTCTTCCTCTTTCCTTAGCATCTCAGACTCTGTTCTGACATTCTCTTTATTTTTGTTGTGTTTTAAGTTTTGAAAAATTCCTTAAATTATACACGCACGTGCGCGTGCGCAAACACACACACACACACACACACACACACACACACACACACACACAGTTATATACACATGTGAGTGTAGGTTACCAAAGTGAGCAGTAGATCTTCTAAAGTTGGAATTGCAGACGGTTGTGAGCTGCCTAACATGGGTGCTGAGAACCCAGTGCAGGTCCTCTGCAAGAACATTGCAGACCCTTAACTGCTAAGCCATCCCTCCTGCACCACGGCACTCCACAGGACAGTCTGTTTCTTAGTACAGTTGTGTGTGTGTGTGTGTGTGTGTGTGTGTGTGTGTGTGTGTGTGTGTATGTGTACATGTGTGTGTGGTCAAGAACAACTCTCAGGAGTCAGATCTCTCCGGCTACTACGTAGGTCCCAGGGATTTCACCCAGTTCCTCAGCTTTGGTGGCAGGTGCCTTTACATGCTGAGTTACGTCATAGGCCCCATTCATTTCTTAAAAGCAAACTGATACATTATCCCATTGATAAATCATTACTTCCCCATGTTAAAGTCACAGTATAAATTTGAATGGCTTCCTGGGCCTCTCTCTTTTTAGGGGGGAGGTTGGGACAATCTCCTTCTATTTATGAAGGTCTCAGGGAAAGGCATGCATGTGGAATGAAGCCTGTCTTAGCTTCTTCTAGATGACAATCTGCTGGGAAGAACACTGTCCTCTTCACTGTGGGGCTGGTGAAGAGCCAAGCTAGACATGACATCTGACACCTGACAACGAGAGAGCCGTACAGCTAGGATCTTCCCTACTTTTCTGGGGGACCAAGACCACCGTCCCTCACCTTTCAGAAACATCAGCCGAAATGGAAGGGAAACAAGGAGAGAGACTAAGTGATCACCCCACCCCCTTCCCCCGACCTCAGCTGCCTGAGCCAGGAGCAGAAGCCTTCCAAAGCTTTTGATCTCAACAGCCAGCTCTAAACATGGTACCTTCTTAGCCCCAGAAGAAAGAATTTGGGTTATTAATACCTTCTTAGCCTCAGAAGAAAGAATTTGGGTTATTAAGTAGTGAGTCACAATAGGAGAACCATTTTTTAAAGTATGCTTTTATAATGGCTAATATTTAGATGATCCCATTAACAGGAAAGCAAATAATGAACTAGAACTGTGACTTGTCAAGTCTGAATCCTGCCTCCAGCAATTTCTACACACGCTGCTGCAGGATGTGGGATCCTGTGTTGCTCCCATGCCCAGAGGACCTGCCAATTTCTCAGCCAAGGCCCTTCCTGAAGACACATTGTTAGCGTTGGCAACACACACCTGTTCTGAAGCCACAGCCCTCTGCTGCTATCCATGCACACATGCTGCAACCTCAACAAGTCCCCTCTGCTCCCACTCCTCGCGATGACCATGGCCTCCTGCGTTCCCCCTACCCCCATTCCCCTTCTTTTCATCCAATGCAGACGTTCCCTGAGGGTCATCCACTCTCCCCTCTCCTGCCATCTCCTGGGATGGTTGTGGCAGTTTGAGCGGGGAAACGATCCCCCATGGACTCCAGCATTGGAACACTTGGTTCCAGTGATCCTGTTTTGGGAGGTTTAAGAGGTACGGCTTTGCTGGAGGAAGCTGCTGGTGGTGGGCTTTTAGACTACTTATGGTCGCCCTCCTTTTAGTTTGCTCTCTCTGCTTTGAGCTTGCATTTGAGGATTAGAACTCTCACATTCCCAGTCTGGCTGCCATGCCTGCCTGCTGCCATACTGCTCTACCACAAAGGACTCCCATCCCTTCAGAACTATAAGCCAAAATAAACTTTTCCTTCTATAAGTTGCCTTGGTTATGGTATTTTACCACAGCAAGAAGAAAGTAATTCTACAAGAGGAAGACCCAGTTCTACTCACACTACCAGGAGTTCCAGATACCAACATGCCTATTCTACATCCGCCCTGGATACCCTGGTTTCTCCTCAAACCCTCTGGGCACTGGCCTTGAGTTCTGAACTTCCCTCCCTCCTCTGTTCTTCCTCATTGTGTGAGGGATGCCACCGTTTCAGTTTCTTTCCCAGCTGTCCCACCCAAGTGATTCCTCCTCTGGAGTGTGTCACCAACTTTTCTGTCTGATGTTAGTGTCCTTGTTCTCCTACAAGCAGAAGGCAACAGAGCCTAGAGGATTGTGTACTTTTGCTCAATGCCTTGCTCCCTTGCATAGAGTGGTATTTACCTCAGGCATCTCCTTGTGGAATCAGGGTCTTCTCTAACCCATAGCCCTCACTGGTCCCTCAAGCTGCATAAAGCTGAGAGACTAAGCACCTCCACTATTTGACCTGACTAGTCATTTGCTGACTAGTTATTGTTTCAATCCAGCATGCCCTTCACATCTGTCTACTCATGAAACCTGATCATATTTTTTTGTATTATAGCTTCAGTGACTTTGTTTCTACTGGTCCCATCAATTCTGATTCCTTTCTTAGACACCTGGAGAAGGCCAAGGAGATAGCTAGGACTTGGATGTAAACATAAACTGGGGTATAGGAAGAAGCCTACATCTTGGAAAATAAGAACATGAAGGTCAGAACAGAACCCAGAGGAAATCTTCAGACCCCAACAGCTGTCATCACGTCTTATAATCAGGATTGGCTCCAAATTAAGATACTGTGAAGGAAAGGGCAAGAGTACAACTTACACCATATCTATGCAGACAAGACTAAATCAACTGTGGCACTTTTCATCCTGGAATAGCAATAGTCCCATAAGCTTTCACACACAGCTTCAAAATAGGCATTACTAATCAACCAAGGAGAGCACAGGAGATTAATTTTCTCTGCTATGCCTGGTCACAGAAAAAGCCAAGTCAATTTCTGTGAGAGTTTGTTGTCCTTGGTGGCAAATAATACAGAGTCAGAGTAGTGAGGCAAGATAGAAAGATAAGAATATTAAGGGGACATGAGAAAGAAAGGAGCCCTCACCCTGTACATGGCTAAAGCCTCTTGCCAGCCCAGAACCAAAAACTCTAATACAATTAATATTTGATCAAGGTCTTTCTCCCATCTCAGGTTTAAACCTACAATTGCTAGAACCCTCACCAAAACCATTTTTACAGTAACAAACAAAAAATATGTTCTAGTTCCTTTTGTAATCCTATTAGTGCATGAACACACACACACACACACACACACACACACACACACACACACACACAAATTAAAATCTTTTGAAAATGTCTTTTTCTGGCTTTATTGAAGTCAAGATCCTATAAAGATTACAGGAATTCCTAAGGTTGCTTTGGGTCACAGTGTAGAGCTACGTCTCCATCCTTGCCAGAAGCTAGGTCAATGGTTCTCAAATGTTCACGCACATCATCAGCACCCAGAGGACTTACTAAACCTCTGCTGCCAGGGTTTCCCTGAGGCTCAGGTTTTAAGTGTGGCGCCCCTGAATATGCATCTCTAACACAGTCTGATAACTAGTTATTTCTCTAACAGTCTGATAACTAGTTATCTCTCTAACAGTCTGATAACTAGTTATCTCTCTAACAGTCTGATAACTAGTTACCCTAGTATCCTAGTGCATCATTTCTACCCCTCATTAACTTCGCTCTCAAGGCCAGATGGAATCCTTCCTCCTGGGTTTACCACAATCTCTCTCTCTCCACATTCGTACATCATCATCCTTGCTGCTTATATAATGTGTCAGGAAACACGCATCCCCCCAGGAGTAACACCGACAGACGAAAGCTCTGCTCCCACAGGAGTTCACCGTATGAGGCTGAGGGGAAGAGAAATGCACACTGGAACCGTCAGACACAGTTTAGTGTGAAAAGCAGGCAGCATGGTAAGCCCGGGCTGCGAGGGAGCAGAGTCAGAAACAGCTAATCAAGCCTGGGGAGGGCTGAGAAGGCTGCCCAGAGGATGGCACATCGGCTGGGACCTGAAGACACAGGAGACAAGAAACAGGGAGATATGGCAGAACGTACTTCCTGCCTTGTGCTGTTTGCCTTTTGTGTGCATTTGTGCCTGCATGCACTACTCTATCTTGCCTCTCTACCTGAAGACTGACTAACCTACCTAGATGAAGAGTTTACCTCTAGTCTCCATGGATGTTCCTTGGGATGCTTGGGCCCTAGCACACAGTTTCCTCTGTAAGTTTCTCATCTCTGTGTGCATGTGCACGGTGCATGTCATGGTGGGCATGCGGTAGTCAGAGACAAGTCTGTGGAGTCAGTTTTTTCATCCTACCTTTATGTGGATTCCAGGTGGCTAGGTTTGCATGGCAAAATGTCTTAACCAACTGGGCCATCTTGCTGGCCCCAGTAATAATGTTTAGCCCCTGATGGGGGTCACACAGTTGCAACAGTCCAGAGTTGTTTTGGCTTTAGGGACCAGGGGAGGGGGAAAGGGAAGTATGAAGAGATATGGGTTTGGGTGAGATACTCTGTCACTTTCAATGTTTCCCGTGACTTCCACTAGGTACCGTAGGATACCGTAAGATACTGTAAGATACGCAATTCAACATTAAGCCCCTATAGGCACACCTGACCTCAGCCTGTGGGCTCATGGATGCCAGCAGCCTATCTGCAGATGATGACTAATGACCCACCATCCTACCCTTCCTGCCCACTTGCGGCCCAAGCCACCATCTGTGTGTAGTCTCTTGCTTGACTAATGGCTTGTCTCAGGAATTGTTTTGCACAGTTATAAACAGAGATTGGGCATTTGCTCTCATCGCCTTTATTTCAAGTGAGTAGGCTGACCTCATTCCTACAAGAAACCTTTTTCCTAGAACTCAGTGTGTATCTGGGCGTTGCTTGTTCTCAGGTTGCAATCTAGTACAACTCCCAGGAAGTTACTGGGGTGCCCTGGGCTCTGCTGAGGTAATGAAAGCTTTTCTGACAGCTGAAGTGGCAGACAAGAATTATCTTTGTGTGAGCTTGTATCTCCCTTTTGCCTCTTTCGGTGTCTCTGTTGCTCCTCTACTGTGTGTGTGTGTGTCTCTGTGTGTGTGTCTGTGTGCCTCTGTGTGTATATGCATGTGTGTGTGTGTGTGTATGCATGTGTGTGTGTGTGTATGCATGTGTGTGTGTGCATGTCTGTGTCTGTGTATGTCTCTGTGTGTGTGTGTGTGTGTGTGTGTGTGTATGTCCACATTCTTTACAAGTTCTCTTATATATCCATGCACATGGAGAACAAGCTTGGTTGTTGTTTCTTGGGTGATATTTGCCTTGTTATTGGGGTTTTTGTTTGTTTGGTTCTGGTTTTGCTGTTGTCTCCTCCTGACCTGGACCTCACAGAGTTGGGCTCGGCTGACTGGTCAATGAACCTCAGTGGTTTATCTGTCTCTGCCTCCTCAGACCTAGGGCCACCATGCCTAGGGATTGAACAGCAGACTGAGCCACCTCCCTAGCCCAGAGAACACTTTCTGAATTGGAAATTGAAATGAGTATCTATGGCCCTCTGTTACAGTGTCCATTCCTTGGCACGCAGAATGTGGTTACTTACCTCCTGTCTCATGTTTGGAGGATTACTAAGTAACAAGTACCCACCAACCCTCCTTCCCCTTATCCATCTGTCCTCCCTCTAAGATAGGCTTGCCTGACTAGAAAGGCAAAACCCACAGAAAGTTAGTGCTCTACAAGGAGAATTACACTTCCCACTACATTCCCCCATTTGAGAGCTCAATCACTCCACAGTCCAGGGCATCAGGGGAGAGGCGCCAAGCACAGAAACATGTGTCTTCATCACCCTGGGGGAGGCCATGCATCACTCAGCTCCCTGCACAGCTGTTCTACAGGACAAAACACAAGGCAGCATTCTGCATATTCCAATCTACCCTCTGACCTAGTTTGGAATTGAATTCCTTCCAGTGTTCATAAAACATCCCAAGGAAGGGTTACTCCAGCAACTTTACAACTAATTGCCGACTAGCAGTCGACATTTTGTAAAATCATGACTTTAATTCCCAGGGACCAAGGGTGCAACATTTGTGTGTGGATAATGCTTTCTCTAGCCCCCCACCCCCACCCCCCAGTGGCAACGCCCTCTTCCATGAACTGCTTGTGACCCTCAGGATAAAAAGGCAGAGACCCACCACACAGTCACAGATTTTTGTGAAGAGAATGGATTTTGAGAACATCTGCCTAGACTCTGTATTCATAGAAGGGCAATTTCTACAGCGGTTAAGTCCTACGGAGCACTGGGTTAAGAACTCAAGTGTCCTGATTTCACCATCCAGAGTTGTTTCAGAAGCAGGAGGAAGAGCTTCTGCTCTTCAGAGGTGGTACAGGAGTAACATGTAGTTAGAAGGCTGGAGGAGAACTCTGCCAGAAGTGTTTGCTGTGCTAGCATGAGGGGCTGTGTGTGATCCCTAGTGCCCACTGGAAAGCTAAGGAGGATCTGTTCATTTACAATCCCGGCTCTGAGGAGGCAGACAGACAAATCCCCGAGGTTCACTAACCAGCCTGCCTAACCTAATTAGTGAGCCCTAGGGTCTAGTTAGAGATTCTGGGTCAGAAAACAAGATGGACAACTCATGAGGAATAGCACTTGAGGTTGACTTCTGGCCAACACATACACACACACACACACACACACACACACACACACACACACACCCCACAGCATAATACACACATATGGCTATACACACACATGCTTTTAAAAAATAAAGTTGAGGGGATGGAGAGATGGTTTGTAGTTAAAAGTATTTGTTGCGCAGACATGAGGACTGAGATTTTGATCCTAGCATCCATAATACAGACCCTATAGAGCAAGCTACATGCCCATGTCTGTAACTCCAGCATTGAGGGGGCAGAGACAGGAGACTTTTGGGGCTTGCTGAAATCCAGTCCAATTGAGAAAACAGAAGCCCCAGGATCATGGAGAGTCTAGCTTACCTCATAGGAATTGGTAGTGAGTGACGGAAGATGATACTTGATAGGTCTCTTGAGACCTCCATGTATACACACACACATACACACACACACACACACACACACACACACACACACACACACACAATGAATAGATAATTTATTAATGTATAAAAAATTTAAAAAAGTATTTTATTGGATTGAATGTTTTACCTACATGTACATATGTATAACATGCATGTGCATATATGTGCACGGTACCTGTGGAAGTCAGAAGTAGGTTTTTAGATCCTATAGAACTGGAGCTAGAAATAGTTGTTAGGTACCATGCAGGTGCTAGGAATCAAACCCAGGTCCTTTTCAAGAGAACAAGTGGTCCTAACTGCTAGTCCATCTCTCCAGTTCCCAGCAGACACTTTCTAGAAACAGAGTTTCAGCATGTCAATGTGCTATGATGATATTTTGCTATCTGGGGTCCTAAGTGGCCCTAGAACACCATTTGTGATCCCTCTGAATGAGAAGCCACGAAATGCCAAGATCAGAGAAAGCCTCAGAACTTTACACCCAACAAAGAACAAAGCAAAAGTATTCTTTTAAATTCCAGTTACTTAACCTGCCCATGCATTAGGCCACAGCACAGAGCTTCCCACACTGATGCTAAAAGTTAGGGCTGACGTACTCATCATTCCTCATAAAACAGGAGGACAGGATCTTAGGCATGTGGCATGAAAAATAAAAAAATGTGTTTGCATTCACTGGTTTGTAAGTTGCAGGCATTTTTTAAAAAAAACAAAACATTTTGATTAAAGAGGTCATCAAGACAGAAACCAGGCACTACTTAAAGATTGTTCCATACCTCAACCCTAACTATCTGGGGGTTCTCAGGTCAGTCCTTTAATCTCTTAATTTTTCTTGTCCCTAAAAGGAGGCTGTCATAAATATAAAAAGAGCTTGGCACAGAATTGCTGTTCAGCAACTGTGGCAACAGCATGGAGACCCTGCCTGTGAAGCGAGATGCCGAAATAAGGTTGTTCGTGGTCGGTTAAGACACTGCAACAGGAGGAGCTGCATTCTGAAGAGGCACAAATTGCAAAGGTGAAGAGCCACAACCCACCACTGGACTCTCTAAAGCCCCAGCTCACTGCCGGTGGCAGTAGGGGAGGGGGTAGGAGAGCTGTGAGCTAAGAGGAGCTAGAGAAGGAAGGAATTTTCTTGGTGGGAACTTTGCTGACATTTCTCTGCTAAAGCAAAGAGGAAGTTGAAAGGGACTTTGGGAAAACCACTAGGGGGCTTAGTTGGATTTCCCTACAGTTAATGAGGGTGAGTGCTAGGTCTAATTCTTGTCTGGGAAATCTAAAAGACAAGATTATCTGGTGGAATAGGAAGAAGAAGGTGTTCTGGGCACGGCCGACACAAGAGCCAACAGGGGATCACAGCTCAGTGGTTCTTAGGAAGGGTCACAGAACTTAACGTGTTGTAAGTGCACTGTGCCTAAAACGTAGATGGACATGTTCATGCCTCACATGACGACAGAATTTATTGAATAATAACATGCACACAAAGTTTAGCAGTGTCCTGTTTTTTTTTTTTTTTTTTTTTTTTTTTTTTTTTTTTTTTGGTCAACTGGACACAAGCTAGAGTTATCTCAGAAGAGGAAGCTCAACGAGAAAATGCCTCCATCCAATTGTCTGAATGCAGGTCTGCTGGGCATTTTCTTCATTGCCCAGAGGAGGGCCTGGCCCACTGGGGGCAGTGACCATGGGCAGGTTGTATAAAACAGGGAACTGAGCACGCCAGAAAACACAAGCCAGGAAGCAACTTTGCTCTGTCCCTTTGCTCTCATTCCGGCCTTGATTTCCCTTCATGACCAACTGACTATGAATATAAAGAGAAAGGAAACTAGAGGCTGTGTGCCTTTAATCCCAGCACTCAGAGGAAGGCAGGCCATCCAAGGCTGCATAGTGAGATCCAGGTAAGGCTACACAGTGAGACCCTGTCTCAAAATATTAGATGGCAAGCAATGAGGAAGACATTTGACA
Source organism: Rattus norvegicus (assembly GCF_021556685.1). Taxonomy (NCBI): domain Eukaryota; kingdom Metazoa; phylum Chordata; class Mammalia; order Rodentia; family Muridae; genus Rattus; species Rattus norvegicus. The sequence goes on from NC_141541.1 coordinate 68,451,091, forward strand.
TTGACCTCTGGCCCCCACATGCACAGAACCTGCCAAAGCTGGCCATCATTTTAATCAAACCAGTCTGATAAACGTGTGCCTAGATTTCACATCTGTGAAGAAGAAAATGGAAGCATTGAATACTATGTCTGAAGGGTTTATTTGTAGAACGCTTAAAAGAGGGGTGGGGGTGGGGTGGGGTGAGTATAGTTCCCAGGGAATAATAAGGCATTGTTTAAAAAGCCCTTTCTGGATCATCAGCTTTTATAGGTCTGTGACTCTCCTTCGGTTTTAGCTGAGCTACTTTTACAACTCTATAAACTGTAGACACTGGTAGTAATGCAAATGAATTTTGTCAGTAGAGAGGCAACTCTGAGCATCTGCACTCTGGGGAGCCAGCTTACTGAGGTAGCAAATTCCTTACCCTTCCTCAGGGCACTTACTGCTTCTGCTCTCTGAACAGCTCAGATACCACACAGGGCCCTCATTAGTTAAAGAAAAATTTCAAGACTGAGTTATGATTTTTTTCTTCTTTTTCTAAAATAGCACCCACCCTTCATGTACCATTACTGCCAATCAGCCAGGACTACTCCAGTCATCCCTCTCTTTCACATCTATTGTATTCTGTATTCTCTATTCTACTACATTCTATTCTATTCTACTGTATTCTATTCTATTCTACTATATTCTATTTTACTGTATTCTATTCTACTCTATTCTATTTTACTCTACTCTACTCTACTCTATTCTACTCTATTCTATTCTACTCTACTCTACTCTACTCTACTCTACTCTACTCTACTCTACTCTACTCCACTCCACTCCCAGAACGGTGGTTTTACCTTCCCTTTTCAGGTCCCTTTCTCCAGGGACCACAAATTCACACTCATGCAACACTCATTCACACGCACACATTTTCAAACATGTACATTATAAACCTTGGCCTTCTTTTAGGAGGAGACAGGAAGGGGAGAAATAAGAAGGAGGATAAGATATACATTAGCTAAAGACCAGGAAACTCTAGCCTTAATGAGGTGGATGGATGCAAGGAACAATGATGTCAGATTTGACACCCCTATTTTCTCAGTTTGTTGATCGTAATTTTTTGTTTTGATTTATCTCATCTAATTTTCTAAACCGAAAAGTAAAAAGTGGTTCAAAATTCAAAATGTGCAAAGGAGTAAACATATTCTCCAACCTGTATGTCCCAGTCATCTATCTAGGGACAATTCTGTATCCTCTCCTTCGGAGAAATGTCCTTTGGGGACCTGTCACCAGTACAGGGAGGCATTGCTCAAACTGAAGATCTGCTCTGACAGGTAAGTTCCCTCCATCAGTTTCCCTGTTTTCCAGAGGCTCTGCAGCCTCGGCGACTCACACCAAGGTCACAGAAAACTCCCTAAACACCAGCTCTGAAACCTCTGGCTTTGGCTGTGGTGGCCATGCCACTGAGAGGGATGGACACATGTGTGCAGAGGCCAGAGGTCAACCTTGGGTACCTCACCTCAGGTGTCAGTCACTGTTTTTTAAAAATCATATGTATTTTTTAACAGTGGCGAGGTATGTACTCATGAGTACAGGTGCCCAGGGAGATCAGAGGGAAAGCTGGATTTCCTGAAGCTGGGGTTAGAGGTGGTGATGAGTGCCTACCCTCGTAGGCACTGAGAGCTGCATTCTGGTCCTCTGAAGAGCAGTCATATGTGCTCTTAACTTTGGAGGACATCTCTGGCCCAAAGACCTTGCTTGTTTGTTTTATTTTATTGTCCTGAGGTATGCTTTCTCTGTCTTAGAGCTCACCTATTAGATTAGCCTGGCTGGTCAGGGAGCCCAGGGGTCCACCCATCCCTGTCTCCCTAGCACAAGTGCCTGCCACTGTGTCCTCCCTTTTCACATGGGTGCTGGAGATCATATTTAGGTCCTCGTGATTACACAGCAAGCACTTCACCAACTCAACCAGCTCCCTGCCGTCTAGTGGGATTTCTGTTGAGGTGTCAAGGATTTCAGGAGGTGCAAGGCCAGCATCTGCATAAGGCAAGGCCAGCATCTGCAAGGGCCTCAAGGATTTCGACTAAGCCTTTCAAAGCCCAGAATGGGGGAGGCTGGAAAGACAGTATAATGCACATTGTTTGTAAGAAAGAGAGTGTCCAGGCAGGGCAAACCTGAGAAAGGACACCCAGCTGCCCTTTCCTAAAGAGCCCTGGCCTCTAGTTTCTCTATCAGCAGCCACCATCTTCAGACAGCAAGGTGACCTCTGAGAACCTTACCCGAGATGGAAGTGTTTGGTAGCAATGGTAGCCCAGGGCCAACGTGAATTATTTTTTTACTTTTCAAATCAATAAGGCAGTTGGTAGTGTGTTGAGGAACAGGCCTCCAAACAGATTATTTTGCAAAATAACCCAACTCAATTATTTTCAGTCGGCAGGGAGAGGGAAAATCCATTTCTCGCCACATTTAATTTTCTCACTCTCTTTCCTTTATCCTTCCCAAATCTGCATCCCCACATCTGGAATGTGAGCCTGATGTGCAGTCCCCTCTCTCTGCCAGAAAGGCTGCTGGAGTCTGCCAAGACACTTAATCCAGCCCCGCCCTTACTGAAACTGCAGGCTGGAAAGCAAGAGGGAGCAGGGCGAGGGTGTGGGGGCTCTGCTCAGGCTCCCCAAACCTGGCAGCGCCCCCATGGCTCTTGGCTGCTGTAACCCACGCCCTCTGGAGAAGCTGGCCCTCGGGGAGTTCCGCCTGTCAATAAGCCGAAATGTGCCGGGGAAGAGCAAACCTGTAGCTCTCACTGATGTAAATAAACACGGGCTTCTGGACAGACCATGGGATGACATCCAGTGAAGGAAGGAGGTGCCTGAGTCTGAGACTACGGCACATTAGTAACTTTCTCATGAGGTTATCAGGTTAGGGAGCCAAAGCGAAGCAAAGGAGAGCTTCTCTGTGAGTTGGGTGCAAGAGGCTGGGATGAACACTCACCTGTAGTAAGCCTTGATATCAGTCTTTCATCACAAGCGGTTTATACCGGACAGACCTTTACTTGGAACATGTTTTAATCTACAACTCATGGAAGCCTTCAGAAAGAAGGCTCTGACCCTAAGAAAAAAGGTCATGGATCTAAAAGAATCTAACTCAGGGACTGGTTCATGGGTGGCATTTAGCAAACGGTGCATTTTTGTTTCTTTGTTTGATTTTAGAACACTTTGTACATGTTTCCATGTTAAAAAAACAGGATTCATCAGTGGAAGAAACAAGTGCCATTTCTTCTAGGCCCAGATTTACCTCCTCTCCAAAAAGGATCACAGGTAATATCTAGATGTGAGGAATGTAGGTCTGGCTTGATGTCTCAAGCCCAGAATCCTAACACCCAGGAGGCTAAGGCAACAGGATCAAGACAGGCTCAAACAACAACAAATCAAGTACCAACAAGAGAAATGCAACGCTTAAGGGGGAGACAACAGGTAAAGCTCTGTAGGAACAGCCAGTCAGAGACGTAAATAGAAAGACTTACCAACCACCACCCAGCCTCCCATCTTGCCTGGAGAGTGATGTAAAATTTATTTTGCACTGAAGATATATAAAGGTGATGTGGACTCTATTCCTTAAACATGAATAAGTCAGGCAGTGGCTCAAGACAACACCCTGGGCTCATATGTTGTTTAGTTGATTCATTCTGTGATTATGCCCACAGGAGAGGAAGGGGTAGAAGCGATATTAGTGCCCAAGTAGCCAGCAGCAAGATCCACAAAGCTTCATGACATCTACGGCTCTGCCCAGCACACTCTGAGTAGCCAGTAAATTTGTGTAGAGTGCTTAGTTCATCTAATACTTCTTGACTCACCATTTAGAGAGCTATTCCCTCCGGTCTGGATGGCAAACCCAAGCTGACTCTCCACCGCTACCTAACTAGCTCAGTCTGAAGTCTGTCTGCCAGTGCCCTTCCTGGTACCCTCCTCCCTCAGTCCTGGACCCTTTCCCTCAGGTTCCTTCAGGGCTCCCTGGCGGCTCCTCAGTTTCCTTAATCCCCGTTCAGACATTTCCTTGGATACTTCTAGCCTCAGTTTCTTTTCTCCTCAACACCTGGGGATTTCAGCCCCTGTCTTTAATTAGAGATGATGGACCCTGCCCCTTTACCTGTTCCCATCTTACTTTCCAAGTGGGGAACTACAGTAGCAAATGCCAGAGACAGCATTCAAATTCAGCTTCATTTGCTCCTCAAGCCCATGTCTTCTATGCAAAGAAGGTAAGAGTTTATGAGCCTGGCACCAAACCAGAGGCTCCTGCTGTTACTCTAGAGACTAATACACCGTCTAAGCTGGTTTGAGAGCATGGGCCTTTTTCCTACAGTCTCTGGTTCCCAGGAAGCTTGTCAGTGACTCTGCATCAGGGGCCTCAGCCTGTAAACACCTTTGAACTACTTTAAAGAAGACCGATGTGCGGGTGTTCTTTCTCATCTGCTCTGACCTGCTCCAGAGAGCAAGATAAAAACGCTATATTATGGGCTGTTTTATGAGCCGGTTAAACGTTTTAATGAAGAGTGGGGAATTCGGCTAAGTGGTCAAGTATTTGGCCAACCATGCACAAGGTCCTAGGTACAATCTATAGACCTGGAAAACAAAAATCGTAAGTCAGTCAGTGGAGTGCTTGCTCAGTGTGCCTGAGGATCTGTGTCTTATCCCCAGCACAAAATCAACTGGGCATGGTGGCATGGCATGGGGGCACAGGCCTGTAATCCAAGCACCTGAGAGGTAAAGCAAGGAGAATCAGGAACTTGGGGGGATATATTCTGTTCTATCAGGCCTAGAATATGCTAGGAACCTAACTTAAACTATGCATAGATAGTTTAAGAACTACAGAAGGACCTGTCTCAAAAAGAAATTGAAAGAAAGGGATTTTTGTATCACCATAGCTCAGTTACTATCAGTTGCACATTAGCTTAAACTGACTATGGGCCCTGTAGCGACATGGAGATCTAATTTCCTCTTCTCCCACACTCTCCCAGTGGGAGTCATCCCAGGATGAAAACAGCGACCCCGTCCAGTGCAGCAACACTGCCCCTGCCTTACATGTTGCACAGGGAGGGCTGTGAGAAGAGGTTGAGTAGGTGCAGTGGGTAAAACTATTCACCACTAGACTGGCGACTTAAATTCTGTCCTTGGAACCCACATAAAAAGCTAGATATGGTGGCTGACAGCTGCTATCCTAACGATCCTATTTTGAGATCAGTGGCAGAGACAGGAAAGTCAGCTAGAAGCTCCTGGGTCAGCTAGTCTAGAGTACACAGTGCACTGGCAGAATTAACCAAGAGAGATTTGGCCCCAACGAGATGAAAGCTAAGAAACACAACTGGAAGTTGTCCTCTGATCACACACATACACCTCTGTGCACTTGCACACGCACACACACACACACACACACAGACACACACACTGACACGCACACACCCATGGACACATATACACATATACACACAGAGAGACACAGAGACACACACACATTCACATATGCACGAACGCATGCACAGACACAGACACACACACACACACACACACGTTCATGAGACATAGTGATTACTAAATGAAGCCCAGGGCTATGAGAAGTTGAATGTGTATACTATCGCTTACAAAGTCTTAGAAAAGCCACTTAGCCCCCGTCTTAACTTTACCTTACTTCCTGCACCTCCCTCTTCCCTACCCAACCTGCAGATAAGCCTTGCAGAAGCAGCACCTTTCCTTAGAGTTATGGGGCTTCTGAGCCATTACCCATGCTGCTACATTCTTGTAAAATGCCTTTCCACAAATGTGTCCAGATGGAAAATCCCACTAAGTCCCACCTTCAGGGCTGGAGTGGTGACACTGAGTTTAAAAGCACTGTCTGTGGACCTGAGTTAGATTCTGAGCACCCAAGCTCACAGTTGCTTGTAACTCTACTGATGCCCTCTTCTGGCCTCTTGGGCACAGACACACATGTGGTACATACACTCATATGCATACAATAAAAACTAACTTTCTAAAGGCCCAGCTTATGTGCTAAGCTTTCCTTTGCCCGCCTCAGAAGTTTGGTTGGAAGCCACAGCTTTTCATGAAGGCTCCCATGAACACACGGATAAGCATCAGTCACAGCATACAGGACATTGGGTTATAATTGTTCATTTCTGTTCCCTGGCATCTCTGAGCTCTTAAGAGAGGACCCATGGATCCCTAACAGACCACAAAGAATATCAATAAACACCCTTGGAAATGAACTCAACTATACCAGCAAATCCAGGGTGTCTGGAAGGCTTAGCAAGTTCCTCCCCAAACCCACCTCCACCCCTGTGTTCCATTTTTCCTGGCTTCTGAAGACCCAGACCCTTCAACCATGACTGTAAGAGATCCAGTATACAGAGTAATGTTGCTACTCAGCTTTGAGGCTGTAAGTGTGAGAAACATTCTGTAATTCACTTCCATATAAACACGTTGCTAAGGAAAAGAAACAGGGCTCCTTTGTCAGAGAGAATGGTTGGCAACCAGTAGGAGCTTGGATAAACTCAGGCCATGTGTTTCCAGCCAGAACTTTACCTTGCAGACCAACCATCAAACCTCAACCTGGCTGCGAAGTGCATGTAACAGAATGAGGGACAGCGGGCAGGCCTGGAGGCTTCACTCTTTCCAAATGGAGATTTCAACTTGCTTCTGGTTGGAAAAGGATACTAAACAGATGAAGAAGACAGGAAAGCATTCACTCTGTTCAAACCTCAACTCTGCCAAGCAGAGAGGCATGCGGAAACCTCTTCCCTCACTTGGTTGCTGGGCCTCTTGGGGAAAACGAATGAAGTGTGGAGAACAGAGTTGTCATGATTCTTCAAAGGGGCGAATGTGTGAGAAGTGTAACCAAAGAACCAGGGCATGCAAGCTATGGGTGGAAAGTCAGATGGCAGAAAGAAATGAACTTCCTTAATGGAGATCAGAATAAACAAGTTAGCAGCATTTGGTGATTGACTTCTGGACTCTTGTGGCCTTGAGGTGGGTTTGGGGGGAGACAAAAGCAAAGAGATGCTGTTTTCAGTCCAACCTGAGAAAGTGAGCACTGCCAGGAAATGGCCAGGGACATCTCCAGTCCCTCGGGCAGGTCTCCCTAAGAACCCGGGAGTAGCTGTGGCCCACATTCTACAGGTCCACACGGGAGGTGACAGGAAGGCAGATGGGTGAGGAATGTTTGGACAGCTTTCAGGGCTTAGAAAGGCTTCCTTGGTTGTGCGGAGTTGTCTTGTTCTACAGGTGTCACAAATTAGGGGCCTCAGAAACCTTGTAAATGATGACTGGGCGTGGCTACCAGCTTGTAATTCCAGCCCCAGTAGGCCGAGACCTGGCATCCTCTAAACAAGCTGCCTAGCAAGAAAGACCCTGCTTTGCTGATGGAAGACCAGGTGCAGGACTGCAGGAAGCACAGCCTAGAGTAAGCATCAGAGGAAGGAATATGCCCGACCGCTTGGAATGCTGGAGTGCTGTGGTCAGATAACTTTGTGATTTATTTATTTACTTATATATATTTTTTTATCCAATACACTGTATCTGTCTTCAGACACACCAGAAGAGGGCATCAGATCTCATTACAGATGGTTGTGAGCCACCATGTGGTTGCTGGGAATTGAACTCAGGACCTCTGGAAGAGCAGTCAGTGCTCTTAACCCCTGAGCCATCTCTCCAGTACTACTTATTGGCAGCCAGCCTCCATCTGACTCCTTAGGCTGCAATCCTGGGCTTTGTCTCTCAGTGAACAGACGGTGTGCCTTGTATCCTCCACCAACAGACTCTATCCTTGTGCTTGTTACATTATTACATACTCTTCCTCTCTAGGCCCTAGCCCTGAGCTCTGAATTCAGTCAATAGAGTTCATTCTTTTGTAAAGGTCACATACGCTTTTCTACCTTGTAAGGGGATTTCCATATAGCTAGCCCTGAAGCATTGCATGAGAACTGTCACCTGAAGCATTGCATGAGAACTGTCACACGGAGATTTCCTTCCTTCCTTCCTTCCTTCCTTCCTTCCTTCCTTCCTCCCTCCCTCCCTCCCTCCCTCCCTCTCTCCTTCCCTCCCTCCCTCCTTTCTTCCTTCCTTCTTTCCTTAACCAAAGTTCTATGCTTAAATGTGTAAGAAAATTAAAGCAGACTTTCATAAAGTGTTGATCCAGTCTGACCAAGTCTGGCTACAACCAGTTTTCATTCTTGTTCTCTCTGGTTTGCTTTCCCACAGTGGCTGAGCCTGCAGGGACCCCTCCACAGCGGATGATTCCTATCATTAACCTTGGCTTCCACACATGTGTGGACCACAGATGTTTCCTATCATTGTGTGGACCTATCATGTGTGGACCTAGATGATTCCTATCATTAACCTTGGCTTCCACACATGTGTGGACACACACACACACACACACACACACACACACACACACACACACACACACACGGAATTGGGAAGAAAAAGAAAAAGAAAAGAGGCTTCCTTAGTTTTGTGTCCAGAGAGGAAATTAGAGTAGGTGGCTGACAGAAGCAGTAAGAATGAAAGCTGTGTGAAACCCATAAGCAGACAGCAAGGTTGGTGCTGAGAGGACAAAGCCAGTCCACAGGAGCAGCACAGCTTAAGGGTGCTTGTCCCACATGTGTGCTTCATTTACAGATGCTTTCCCCAAAGAAGGGACCTTGCCGTTAACAACTTCTCCTCATCCCTCTGTCCTCTTCTATTTCAGTTCTTCCTCTGCCTCCTTCTTCCTCTGGTTCTTCTCCTCCTGGCTCTCTTCTCTTTCCTCCTTGTTCCTAATAAAGCCATAAAGCAGTGTGCCGTGCTGGGGAATTTAGACAGATCAACTTGGCAATGGCATCAGAGCGCCCTGCCTCTCACTAGCAGAGTTCGAGCCCTTTCTTTTACTTCACAACAGTCAGGCTGGGCCAGATACTCCCTAGAACCCTGCAGTACTCCCATCCTGTGATGGCTTTACCATGCAGTGCTGAGCTGGGGTGCAAGGCTGTCTGCTGACAGTATGAATGGACTGCTCCTCCGCCCAAGGGCATTTCCACAATAACTCACCGACCCTCTGGGAGCGCAGCTGCTCTGTGAAGGCATTTCCCAAACAGAGGTCATTGGTACCCCAGCTAGCACTCAGAGCAAAGCTGCTCCAAGCACAGTGTGTCGACAGGCTTACCTGATGGTGCTCTTTGAACACAGGGACTTCACACATCACATCATCTTAAATACAATAAAACCACCACTCGCTGCTACAGGGTTTCTTAGAACTAGCAACAGGCTTAATGTCTAAGTAAAGGAACCAGGCCACGCACCTTGCCTACAACAATGTTATGTGAAGTCCCCACCCAATATTTAGGACATGCTTGTCATCAACTCTGGATTTCCCATCTCTCCTTCTGCTTCCTTACTCTCTTCTGTGCCTTGCCTCTAAATTTCCAGGGATATCTCAGGCTTGCTGATGTTCTGTCCAGCTAAGTTTCTCAGAAGTTAAGAAATACAGCTTCCAGGTTTGCTTTCAAGGGACTATACTAGGCAGATGCTGACAGTGGTTGCTTGAAGAACGAAGAGCAGAAAAGAACAACTTTGTGTTTCCGCTTTAGGGGCAAGGATATGGCACAGTGGGCAGAGTGCTCGCCTGGCAGGCATGTGGCTTTGTGTTTCATCCCTAGAACTTCATCAACTGGGAGCGGCGGCACACACCCAAAGTCCCAGCACTAGGGAGGTAGAGGCAAGAGGATCAGAACTTCTAGGTCATCTCAGCTACACCATGAGCTTCAGGGTACAACTATTAGCCTGGCTCAGAAGAAAACATACAAGCTTATGTTCATTTTAGAAATCCTATCATTTGGGCTCTCAATATGCCAGAGATCCAGACAGGAAGATAGTCAGGCAGTCCTGGCAGCCCCGGGTCCAGAACTCAGAGCTTTGGAGTCCCAGCTCATCCCTAGTCCATACAGGAATGACTCCCTAGGTTCTAGGGTGGCTGGCTCCCCACCAACAACATGCACTTCAGAGCAAAGAAGTCAAAAAGGAACAAGCAGACACCAACATCCCCTCATCTCATCTAGAGGAAAGCAGGACTCCAGGGCGTTTCGAGTGACTACATTCTTGTTAAAGTCAAGGCTAAAACTGGATTTTGCTTAAAATAATGAAGCTTAAGTTACTGCACCCCACCTTGTTTTTTGGCATCACTACCCCCCCCCTTTTAAACTTTGTAGTTTCTATAATTACAGGGTCGGAGTTCTATCACACCACTGGGCAAGCAGTCATTGTAAATGTGTGAGGATAAAATATAGATGGAGATTTAATTACCACGCTACCACGGTTTTCCTTTTTTTTTTTTTTCCAAAGAGCAGCATGTCAGCACTTCCATAAACCGATTTGCATTAAGTTAAAATTAATGGACCGGAACTCTGCTCTCCCAGAGAAGGAGACGCAGACCGTACCACAGGCCCCTCTGCTCTCTTCCTCCTCATTCCAGGATCAGCTACACAATACTTGACTCTCCACCTTAGTTACAAAGCCCCTGTGGCATCTAAGAATAAAACTGCCTGTCCTAGCCCAAACCCACACGATCCCATGGTTAGACATCCAAGACCTCCTGGTGTGGTCCTGGGGCAGAAAAACAGCCGCTCATTAAAATCCTGAGTCTCAGAACTACCCAGAACTACTGGAAAGATGTTCATGCTCACCCACCCCATCACACCCACCCCCTCTCTCTTGTATTTTGTGTGTGTGTGTGTGTGTGTGTGTGTGTGTGTGTGTGTGTGTCCTCTACATCAAAGCATTCATTTGGCGATCAAAGGAAGCTTGAAGGAATCAGCTCTCTCCTCCCATCATGTGGGACCCAGGGATGGAACCCTAGTCAGCAGTCTCAGTGTGTCAAGCGCTCTTACCTGCTGAGCCCTCTCACGTTGCTGCCCTAGACGATGTATCATAATGATGTTTCCATAGAGAGAAGTTTGAAAAGGGGTCCATGCACCAGGAGGTCTCCATGTGATTTTCAGTCCAATCATGCCACAGAGATGTCAAGGAGGAAGTCATATGCCAAGGGCTGGGTGCCAGAGAAGTGAAAAGACAGCCTGAAATTGAGGGTCACAAGCACAGTGGCTAGACTATGGGTGTGTCTAGGAGGGATTTTCTTAGTTGGGAAAGACTCCCCATGACTGAGGGGGAGCACCATTTTCTTGGCTGGGCCCTGAGCTGAGTGGAAGAGAGAGAGCCCCTGAGTGGCAGCAATCACAGGAGCCCAGCGCGCTGTGCTCTTAACTGTGGATGTAATGGGACTGACTCACTGCTTCAAGTTCCGGACTCCCAGATTTCCCTGTAGTGATGACTGTACCCTGGAACTGTGAGCCAACCACACTCTTCCTCCCTTATGTTGCTTTTTAATCTCAGCAACAGGAAGGAAACGAGACACCAAGGACCACCTGAAGAGCAAGCTTTCACAAAAGCTCAGCACAGCAGGGCTGACAACTCTCCTCCTTTCCTTCCTTCCTCCAGCATCCTTCCTTTTCTATATGTGGGGGAGGGGTGGATTCACAGCTATAGATACCAGGGGTCAACTCCTGGCATCATTCCTCAGGCATCTACCCCTTGGATATTTTGGAGACACTTACCTGGGGCTCATCAATTAGTCTAGGCTATTTGGCCACTAGGCACCAGCAACTCACCTATCTCCACTTCCTCAGCATTGGGATTGTAAGTGTGCATAACCATGAGAGCACTGTGAGCATGTACAGTGTGTGTGTGCGTGTGTGTGTGTGTGTTTGTGTGTGTGTGTGTTTGTGTGCACGTGCGCATGCGCATGTGTATATAGACATGGGCTAGAACTGGGGCCCTCCTAGCACAGTTGACTAAATAAACTCTAAGTTAACTAATTCATTATTATTTTCATGATTAGGGGATGAAGCCGGGGCCTTGTACAAACTAAGCAAACAACCTACTACTGAACTACACTTCTAGCTCTAAATTTTCTTTATTTTTACTTTTGCTTTCTAAGATCGGCTTTCATATAGCTCAGGCTGGCCTCTAGCTCACTGTGTGACCAAAGATGACCTTGATGTGCCTGCCTCCAACTCCTAAGTGCTGGGATTACAACTGCAACCCGCTAAAGACTGAACCCGGGGCTTTGTGAATGCTAGGCAAGGGTTCTACCAACTGAACTAAATACCAAGCCTATGTTTAATTTTAATTAGCTTAAACTTAAAAGCTGCTTGTGGCTACTTATTATCTACGATACTATAGGTGATATAGGTATGTAAGAACACTATGGCAGCCCCTGCTCCTATCTTAGACCTAGGAGAACCAGCACAGTCCCCATTAAAGGAAGGACTATGATGAGGTACTAAAAATGCCAGTCAAATGACCCTGAAAGCCTTGAATGGATAGAGTCATACAAGTTGCAAATGGAGATCGCAGTAAAGTTAAGCCCTTTGCCTTTAAATATATTTAGAGAGCCAAACAAGGAAACTGCCAGATCCCCAGTGGGAATAAGATAGCATTCACATGGGAGGCAGACCTGGCAATAAGAAAGCATTCCTATCCAGGGAAGGGTGTGGGGAATATTCAGGGTGACTGAGCAAAGAAGTAAACTTATCAAAGATAAAAGGAGGGCCAAGGGGATGGCCCAGCGGGTAAAGTGCCTGCTTCAGGAACATGAGGCCGTGAGTCCAGATGCCTAGCACTCATATAAAAAACCAGACATGCTGGGATGTGTCTATAACCGTAGTGCTGAAGAAAAACACAAACAAAAACCAAGGACCCAATGGCCAGCCCATCCAGCTCAAAGAGTGAGCACCATGTTCAGTGAGACCCTGTCTCACTCAAAACAAAAGGTGGAGAAACAAATAAGGAAGACATTCTGACATGAAGGTCTGGCCTTCACTTGTGCTCACATAAGCATATACACACGTGTGCACACATGCATATAACTACCACAAAGATTTATAAAAGAGCTAAAATTAGAAAGAGCTGTATACTATTAGAATTCATGATTTTAAATATATAGAGATGATATAGAAGATAGGATATAATTATGTACACACACACACACACACACACACACACACACACACACACACACGGGAATGGGGGTGGGAGTTGGCTCTATCATACAAATCCTGAGGGCAACAATTCCCCAATAACTATGGGCATATCTACTGCTTCAAATAACTTCACTAAAACCAATAAGTTTTCTGTGGTAGTTTGAATAGGTTTACCCCCATAGATTCATGTGTTGAATGCTTGGTCATAGGGAGTAGTACCATTAGGAGGTAGGGCCTTATTGGAGGAGGTATGGCCTTATTAGAGGAAGTGTGCCAGAGTGGAGGAGGAGCTTTGAGGTTTTAAATGCTCAAGCTATGCCAAGTATGAAACACATCCAGTTTCCTGGCTGCCTTCAGATCAGGATGTAGAACTCCTGACTCAGTCTTCATGCTGCAGTATGCTGCATGCTTCTGCCATGATGATAATGGAAAAGGCTCTGAAAGTGTAAGCCAGCACCAATTAAGTGTTTTCCTTTGTAAGAGTTGCCTTGGTCTTGGCATCTCTTCACAGCAATAAAACTCAAACTAAGATAGTGTCCTTGGAAAAATGGCTGGTACTAGTCAGGTAAAATACAATGTAAACTCTTTTAACATCTGATCACTCCAGCAAGAAAGGAAAAACTCAGAGAAGGATGAAAGGATGAAGACACATCAGAAAAGACTTTGGAGCTGGGCTAAACCAGATCTCTATGGCCAAATACAAGTTAAGTGCTATCTCAAAGTAAATGATGACAATGACCATTCATTACCTATTGAGCACAAAAGAAACCCACTTGTTTATACTGAAGTAAACAAATGACAAAATAAAAAGATTAACATTTTATAACCTAAAAGGAGATAGAGAATGCCCACCATCACTTCTCTGATGTTCCTGACTTGAATTCATACCCTGAATACCATCATGGGGATAATTTAGAAATGTTTGATCTGCAGATCATTCTACAGGATAATAGTCTGAACTCAATTCTAAGGCCATGAAGGTCAAAGACAGACTTAGCAATTGTCCCAGATTAAAGAGACCAAAAGAGTGGGATATCACAGCTAGGTATAGAATCCATCTAAACCAAAGATGCTGGCTATAAGAATAGTGCTGAGAAGATCCGTGAAATCCAGTGAGGTTTGAGGTGAGCTTGGGGGAATGTACCAATATTAATTTCTGAGTTGCATGGGCACTTTATGGCTACAATGAAATGTTTCATTGCTTATAGGAAATTCAGCATGGTGCCTGTCTTAGTCAGGGCTTCTATTCCCACACAAAACATCCTCAATAAGAAGCAGGGTGGAGAGGAAAGGGTTTATTCATCTTACACTTCCTCATTGCTGTTCATCACCAAAGGAATTCAGGGCAGGAACTCACACAGGGCAGGAAACTGGAGGCAGGAGTTGATGCAGAGGCCATGGAAGGATGTTACTTACTGGCTTGCTTTCCCTCGGCTTGCTCAGCTTGCTCTCTTATAGAACCCAGGACTACCAGCCCAGGGATGACACCACCCACAATGGACTGGGCCCTCCCCATTGATCACTACTTGAGAAAATGCCTTACAGCTAAATCTCATGGAGGCATTTCCTCAAGGGAGACTCCTTTCTCCATGATAACTCTTTATTGTGTCAAGTTCACACACAAAACTTGCCAGTACAGTACCCATACTTGAACCCAGAGAAACTTTTACTCAATTGGCTATTATATCTAAATTAGCCTGTATTGCAAGATATAAAGAAAAACTATTAACAGGGACTAGGTGTCAAAGGGGACACAAAATGAATGTAAGTAAGAGCCAACATCCTGCCTGAAGGCCTAGTGAGGTGGCACAAACATTTCCAAGTGGTTGTCAATACGATGTGTTGAATGGTGTTAACCCTCAAATATGTCCCTGTCCCAAGCCTAGGGTTTATGAAATGATGCCTACTGGCATCATTCCGTCTTAGCAGAGCATAATGAGGTTACGGATCTAAAGGATGTCATGCTGGATTTAATGTAGCTCTGTATTGAGTGATGTGCATCCTTAAAAGAGAAAGTGGGGGAGGGGTGGGGCGTATTTGAATCACAAAGACACACAAGGAAGATCATAGGAGTCACAGAAGATGGAGGCATAGGATGCAATAGTGCATCTAGAAGCCCAAGAAAGCCTAGGATATCTGGGGCTTCCAGATTCTAGGAGGTAAGAAAAGAAACCGCCTTGATAATTTCAAGAAGTTACTAGCCCTCCTGATACTTTGATCATTAGTTTCTGCTCCATGGAAGATTGAAGAAAGCAGTCCTGTTGCTTTAAGTCACTGAGGTGGGGGTAGACTAGGGTAACAAGCAGGTGGGGTGAGGCAGCCATTCAGGAACTGGTTTTGTCAAGATAGAAGAAATGGTTTTGTCTCCCAGTTAGGGCACCATGAGGCCAGCAGGCACAAAGGTCTCTGGTTTGGTAAAGGTCACTTGTCTCTAGGCTCTCCTTATGTATACAGAACCACACGGAGAAAGCAGAGGGCAGACAAAATGGAGGCCTTAAAGATCTGCTGGAGTCCAATACTAGCAATAGCAGAAGACATTTGAGGTACAGAGACATACGGAAATAGTAGGTCAAAGAGTTCACCAGGAACAATGGGGCATCTGAGGCAAATAACTGCTTCCCTCTGGGCCAGCTCACCATCATCCAATGAGGAGGAACCTTCAGAAATTGCCTGGGGCTGCAAGGCTTCTTAGTACATCTAACAGGAATGAATCTGAGAGACAGAACCTGTTCTGCAGCCCTTGGAGAGTCTGGCATTGATCTTGGGGGAGGAGGCACACAGAGGTCCTTGGGGGGCCACATAGAGGGAAGATGCTACTGCCAATGGAAAGTTAGAGAAGGATCCACACACAGCAAAACTGATCTCTGTGGCTGCTTCTTGCGTTTCAGACTCCTCAGTACTGGGTTGCCAGGTATCTGGGAGAACCACAAGTTGCAGCCGAGCAAAAGCCCTCATCATGTGTGCCAGCAGGCCTCCCACAACAGCCCTTTCTGCTACCCAAAAGATGCTCTGAAGCCTAATCAGTTATGTTATCTTTAAACTCCAGAAGGAAAATAGGATTTAGTAGATTCTAGTAAATATAGTCTATTATAAAAAGTATAGTTTTTTTTAAATAATAATAGAATGTCCTTACATCATTTTCACTCTCTGAGCCTTAACAGCTTGATCAGTTATACAGGGTTAAGAGGCCCATCACAGCAGGAGTGAATGTGGAGTCCAGTCAGAGAGACTCACAACACACAGCATGTCAGCAAACTTGTGCTGATAAAGTGCTGGGCTCCAAAGGCTGAGATGAGACCTGGAAAATCAGATCCACCTCAATCCTACTTAGGCCAGGGCATTTGTAAGCCTCACGAATGCTTGCCATGCAATGCTCACCACGCCCACCTCAGGGAGGGAGGTTGTCTATGATTCCCATTTCATGGACCAAAGCTGTTACAGTTTGGATCTGAAACTACCTCAAAGGCTTGGAGGCAGTGCAAGAGGGGCGGTGGGCCCTTTAAACATATGATCTTTGCAAGGTCCTCCGGCCATCAAGAGACATGTTCTTAAGAGGCCTTTGGGACCCCCCAGACCCTCTTCTTTTCTGTTTCCTGTTTGGTTGTGCTGTTTAGATTTTTGTTGTCAACTTGACACAGGTCAGACTATCCTATGGCCACATCTGTAAGAGATTATGTTGACTGATAATTGATGGAGGGCCCAACTGATGGGGAGCCCTATTCCCAAGCAGGCAGGCCTGGGCTGGGCATGAGCTTGAGAGAAAACAAGTGAGTAAGTGAGTAACTAAGCATCTATTCCTCCATGTTTTCCACATCAGTGACTTTCTGCCCTGACTTCCCTCAGTGACGGACTATGGCCTGGAAGCGGAAGCTAAATGAACCCAATGTCACTTGACAGGCAATCCTTCACTCATAGCCCCAGAACTTTGAGGCTGGTTCCGCTTCGCCTCTGGCCTTCAGTTCTGTCTCTCTGGTGGTTTGAGTTGGACAGTCCTTTCCACTTTGTCCCCTTCATCCTTCTCACCTCACACCAGGTCTTTGCCACCAGAAGGGACTGCTTTAGGGGAGCGTTTTCCTCCCAGTCACTTCAGCTTGGTTCACAAATGGGCCAAGCAGAGACAACGGAAGTCACTTAAAAACAAGAGCCAAACTCTGAAGAGCTGGATCCTTGTGTTTGCACAATCCCAGCCACTGCCTCCAAGCCTCCCTGCCCTTCTCTAAAGACACCATAAAAGGAGAAATCAGGACAGAAAGGACCTTGCTACAAAGCAGACCCATATATTAATTTACAACAGTCCACATGCTCTGGGCATTACCTCATGGCCTGTGCCTAGGTTCCACGCAAGTCTGTACCCTAGGACTTGAAACTCCTTCGTATCTGAAGGTGGCTTACTCCAGGGCCAGAGAGCATCTCTTAAGAAACACAGAAGCAGACTCTACTTCTCAGTCCTCCTGTGCTCTTGAGGAGAGTCCAGCAGAAAGGGCAGAGTAGGGGGAAAGTGAGCCATCACACAGGGAGTCCTTCACCTCAGGGACAGCCAAGACTATGGGTTTGGCTCTAAGCCACAAAGCTAATTAGAGGAACTCCAAGACTCAAAGTTCAAGGTCCAGATAGTAGTAACAGGAGGTGACTACAGTTACAGTCGGGCATCAGGTGTTCTAAATCAGCCAGAAGACAGGATACTAAATGTTCTCATCCCAGGGGCTACATATGCTAATTACCTTGGTTTGACAACTATACACTACGGGTATCCTGAAGCACCATATTGTATCTGACAAACATATACATTATGTGCAGACAAAAATACAAAATTTCAAGAATAAAATAAATCTTTTAAAGGGGTAGGGCAAGAGAGATGGCTCAGCTCTCTGTGGAAGATCATGGTTTGGTTTCCAACATAACATGGCAACTCATAACCATCTATAATTCCAGTTCCTGGGGACCCAATGCCTACTTTTGTTGTTGTTGTTGTTCTTGTTTGGCCTTCTCAGACAGCAAGGCACACAAGTGGTGCTGAGACACATGCCCACAAAACATAAAACAAAAATAAGTAAATAATAATAAACTAATTTTTTTAAAAACATTCTTTGAATCTAGTTGTTGGAGAAATATGAAAATGGAGTTTCTGAGCAGAGGAGAGCTTAACAACAGACTAGAGAAGCGGGGGGGCGCCATTGAGAAGACCCTCTGGTGGCTGCTCCAGGGTATTTAGAAGAGAGGTTTAATTTTCATAATCCTTTAAAGAAGTTACCAATTCCAGTTTATACAGGGAAGGAACTGAGGCAGGGAGACATCTAGAAATAATGCCCATAGTCAGCTATCCTGCCTGTGTCCTTCACTATCCTGAAACATCCCCTAATCCTCCAGCCCAAAATGTGTACCCTGGGACCTCGACCCTCTATCAGGACCATCCAGGGTAGCCCAAAGCCTTCCTTCCCTGAGTGGGCCCACAGAGGCTCATCCGCCAGCCTGGCTGAGGGCCTTTCCTTAGAGCCCAGCTTCTGGAAGCCTCACAGAGCTCAGCAGAGGCACAAGCAGGATAGCTTGCCAGGCTGAGAGCTCCTTCACACCAGCCTTGCCTGGAAACCTCCTGGCTATCCACCAGGCAAGACCAGTTTAGTCGGTTTCAGTTTAGAATGGCTTCTTACAGCTATAACCAATTGATTCCAGTGAAACAGGATTGGCTCACTGGACAAGCACTTTCCCCAGGGAAGGCACGCTGTACCCCCCACCAGCCCCACCACAGACAGGGTCTTCCATCTGCATTAGACTCCCTTGCTTGCTGTCTTCTGCAGCTTTCCCCCAAGCTTACTACATCTGGCTCTGCTCTGAAGCCGCCTGGGTTGTAATGGAGTCACCTCTTCTCTGGGCCACCAGTCTGGGGCAGGCACCTGCAGAGTCTACCTCTTGCACAGCATTTACAGCTCCCACTACGTCCCAGGGCTGCCTCTTGGGTGGAGAAATTGTCACTTCACTTTACCAGTAGGTTTTAGGCATGGATATAGGGAAGTGGCTGAGGACTCCACACAACCACACACATCCATTTGCAAAGCTTCCTTCTGCCAAACCCAGGCCCTCAGTGACACCCACTCTCTCTCACTCCCATTATTTCAAGTCACCAAAGTACCTGTCCACACTTCCATACACACACACACACACACACACACACACACACACACACACACTCTAAAATTAAAAGAATGTCTAATGCATTGTTCTTTGTACCCATGGTACTTGAAAGAAGCCTCGGGACCAGTGCCAATGCCAACCGCTTAAACTGCTTGCCTTCAGTTTCACAATAAAGTTCTACCCAAATGGTCACTTACTTTTTCCCTTAAAGGTCAAGTTGATAAAGCAGAAAATTCTATGTGTAGTATATTTCTAGTGAGAAATTTTAGCCTCTTAATAACTTGGATGTAAATTGTTGTCCTTGTTTTGTGTGTTGAGAAAGGGTCTCATTGCGTATTCCCTGGCTGGCCTGGAACTCATTCTGTAGTCCAGGCTGGCCCTGAACTCCCAGAGATGCACCTGCCTCTACCTCCCAAGTGCTAGAACGAATGGTGTCCACCACAACACCCAACTGTTTCTTTACGTTTCTATGGAAATGAAATCTTTGCATCTGACAAGATACTTAAGCTTTCCATAGAAGGCATATGTAATCTAACATGTATTTCCATGCCACTTCTATAAGACCTTCGTCACTCAGAATAAAGCCATAAAAACTGACCTTGGCTTTAAAAGTCGGAGTTGAGCAACAGCTCGTTCTGTAAGCACTTGCTGTATAAACATGCTGCTGTGTTTGAGCCCTACCACCCATGAGCATGGGTGGTACAGTCTTATAATACCAGTTAAGGGGAGGCATCCTGGCCAGCTGATCCAGCCTCATCAACCATCCTTCAATACCAGTGGGAGACCCTGCCTCAAAAGTCAAGGTGGGTGGTTCCTAAGGAACAACATGTGAACTTGACAACTGGTCCTCCACACACATACACATGCACATGCACATGCACCCACACACATGTGAACACAAATACCTACCCATGCATACACAATGATTCTCTGCAAGTTGAAAAACAATTATCTTAAACTACTTGACTGACTAAGGCTTGTGTCTCTGGAAGAGGAGCATGAGCAGGTGCAGGCTTCATACAGGTTAGAGGGGGAAGAACAGGGTATAGACGCCACGGCTTTATCCCATTTCCCCCCAACGCATCACAATGCCCAAACTGCCCACCGAAGTGACCTTTCAATATGAAGATTTGTTGCAAACCCGGCTTTCTGGGGTCCCCGCTCTTCGAGCATGACTTCCCACACTCTACCTTAACAACTGGCCCTCACCCCCTCTACTATGAGATGGCTATGAGTGGGAAACTCTGTCCAGCATCTGCTCAGACTTTGATTGGGGGTGGGGATTATTTTATACATCCACATTCCATGGGAGGCTCCCTGCAGATGTGGGGGAACCTTCACCACTGACCTCTTGGTAAAAGACACCCAGCCAGGAACTGGAAACAGGCAGCATGACCCAGAGCTGTTCCAATCTTAGCTGCTCACTAGAATGGCAGGCTACAGAAGAGAGGTGGACTCTATTCATCAAGCCTGCTGGGCCTAGAAGATCCCTGGTAAGGGTGGAGATGGTAGAAATAGAGCCCCATACCTTCCTCCCACACTCCTGACAAACATTATGGACCAGATCAGTAGCTGCATGATTTCCTCTAAGCCTCAAATAAGATCTCCTCTCAAAACATATTAAATCTGTTAGTTACTTTGGGAGTTTTTTAGGTGTGTGCGCGCATGCGTGTGTGTTCCCGTGCATATGCGTGTGTTTTGAGACACAGTTCCTCAATATAGCCCTGGCTGCTCCTGGAACTTGCTCTATAGACCAGGCTGGCCTTGAACTCAGAGATCTGCCTGCCTCTGTCTCCAGAGGCAGTGCTGGGACTAAAGGTGTGCGCCACCATGTCTATGATTTTTTTAAAAGACATCTTCTATCTTACTATGTAGTTAAGGATGACCTTGAACTCCTGAACCTTCTATTGTCACCTCTTGGGTGCTGGCATAAAGGCCTCACTCCTACTTTATGTGGTACTGGAAATGGGACCCAGGACATTGCATGCTCAGTACACATACTTTTCAAACCGAGGTAATTTCCACCTCCATCCTGGAAGTCTTGAAAGATCCACCTCCCTTTTATGAGACAGAGTCTCATGTATCCAAAGCTAGCCTCAAAATTTTAGCCAAGGATGACCCTTAGTTTCCAATCCTCTCACTATGGGCTGGGGTTAGAGCCATTCATTTTTTTTTCTTCTTCTGTGTAGTGATCAAACCCAGGGCTGTATGCATGTCAGGCACACATTTTACCATGCAAATTATATCCCCTGCCTAGAAAGTACAACTTCCTCCTCTCAGAAAAGTCTAATTTTAGTGAGGATTCTAAGAAAAGATTTTACAAAAAAATAAAATAATGGCAGGATTTCTCCTAGGAGTACAAATGCAGTTCAAGTCCTTGATCAAGTAGGCGGGCCTGCCTGCTTCTCTGAAACAATGCTTACCAAACGGACAGCTCTGGTTTAAGCAAAGAGACACCACCCAAAGGAAGATGCTGGCGCTGGCGTGTTTGGGCCTCTGGAGCCTGAGCCGTACGGCAGGCATTACTCTGATCATGTCACTTGTACTGTCTCATATAATTAATAAAAGATGATTCTGATGCTAACGCTGCCCAGGATCCAAGACTCATTTTTCAGATCCAACGCGTTTCACAGATGAATGCAGCCCAAGTCACACAGGACTGCTTCGTGCCAAGAGTGCGCTCACCGGCCCAGGACCTGACCTCCAGCAATTCTGCTTGGGAAGCAGGGCCTTCCTGAAATCCGGCCCAGCCCCGGCCCATCTGTTCCAGCCTGTCACTCGGCCACATTCTATTTCTGAATGCCCAGCTTCCAAAAGCAGCTCGTAACATCTTTGCAATTTGTCCCAGATGGACAGTGTGGCTTCCATGAAGGATGTGCCTTTTCTTTCCCCCATTTCTGCTGACAGTTCTGAGAACAGAGTAGGTTGCAAATCTGTGTTATAACAAACTCAGATGATGCCAAGGCCTTAACGCTGGGAGCCAGTGCAGGAGCTGCTGTTTGCCCCGTGCTTTCCTCAGACACTAGCGTGCTGAGCCACCTGCCCTGTTGGGCTGGCCTTGGGCTGTAGCCCTGAGTAATACCAAGTGTGGTGTCATTGGTCCCTGGGGGATATTCCCTGTGGATCCCAGGTGCAGCCTTGGACCAGCTGCCCTGAGAACTGGGGCATGAGAAAAATGACAGGTGTGATGATAAAATTCATAATAAAAGGGAAAGTTACTGATTTTCTAGGGATATTTAGTACGTAGCTGGCTATGAGCCGTGTTGGAGTCACAGGCGGTCTCATCCTTCATCCTCTGACCTCTCTGGCCTTGACTTTGGAAAGGGAGATGTTTACTTCCTAGAGAAAGAGTTCTGGAGCAGCAAGGGCTGCTTTTCAGGCTGGAACTGTGAAGAAGTCTTAAACTCTGTCTTGTGATCAGGAAGGACTTCCCTGTTTGGGATTAGGTGTCCTCTTTTATCCCACATGAGTGTCTCTTGACTCCTCTCTGACTTCACTGAGCTCCAGTTTACAAGGATCATGGTTGCCGATATACTGTTCTTGCTTTCTGTTTGCTACAGTGTATCTTATCATGTGTCAGTCTTCCATGCCTCTTTCCTACCCTTCTCAACAACCCCTTTAAGACTCAACCAGTGACTAAAGCCATGGGCTTGGAGGCAGTGCATTTCTTGAGGGCAGAGGTCACATTTTACTCATCTCTGAATCCACGTATTTGGCAAAGGAAACCCAGAGGATCCATGCTGCTTGTGGACCAAAAAGAAAAGGCAGAGAGGGAGAGGGAAGCAGAGCCGCAAGCTTCTTCAGAGTCACTAAAGTGAACATTTCTCCAGCAAGCATTGGCTAAGGAACATTTCCCATCTGTTTGATACTATCTTAAACACTGGGTGTCTTGAGAAGTTGAGAGTTAAGGCTCAGTCAGAAAAGCACTTACCGATCAAGCATAAGGCATGAGCTCCATCCCCAGAGCTAAGTGAAATGTTAACAGTTTCAGGAACATTACTAAGCAGGTGCTCAGAGAACGGGGCCCATTCTCTAAACCCAGGCAAGAAATCCAGCCCCACACCACACCTGTAATCCCAGTGTTATGAAGACAGAAAGGGGAGGATCCCTGGTCTTACTGGCTAGCCAGGTTCGCTAAACTGAGAACTCTTGTTCTTCCCCCCTTGCAACAAAAAGAAAGAGAGAGGGGGAGGGGGGAGGGGAGAGGGAGAGAGGAGGAGAATGGTAGAAGACACCACCCAGCTTTGAACTCTGGTTTTATACATATGTGCACACGCTATATATACACATTATAAGTACACACACACACAGAGGCACAATTTGGCTATTTGATACAAATGTTGGCTTGGCGAGTAGGAAGCAGCACACATGAAGAGTAAGCCATAAACTTCCTGTGTTCTCAACCACAGCCAGCACCACTCACAGCTCCATCTAGCCGACGACGCTTGGGAAAACAGGAATGCCCGTGCCGGCGCCATGGGAATGCTCACTGACATCTTTGCCCTCCTGCATTGTGCCAGCTGCCAACCACTTCAATCCGCATTTTTCCTGTCCAAAATTGCAAATGCCAGAATGGCAGGGCTCCTGGCCAAGGAAACACAAAGGCTCGGCCTAATTAGTGCACATAGAGGGTGAGAAAGCTAATGTCCAAGAGGCTACACATCACAAGGGGGAAGCTCGGAGGCAGCTGTTTGGAATCACCAAGCCATTCTCCACTTCTACGACACAGTAACAGTTGCGAGAGCAGTTAACAAGGGAACTTTGGGCTAATTGGACCCACCCACAGAACACATGCCTGATCTGGAAGCCAGGCCTCATAGCTACAGAGAAAGGAAGCTAATACACTCAGGCTGGGCTGCTATGTCAACACATCCTGCATCTTTGTCCAGGAGGCATCTGTGCCCAAGTGGCTACTTCTGCCAGGTTCTTGTGGGCAGAAGACAGAGGAGGGTGCTTCTCAGTCAAGCATTCCACTTTCCCCACAGAACCAGCGCTGCTACAGAGTCCTAATGAAGGAGATTCTCAAATGGAATCTGGAAGAGCTAGACCGGATGCCAAGCTCAAAGGGCCATGCTAATACCTCATGAGCACCTTCTGTATACAGGCACAACTCAGAGCACCTTCTGTATACAGGCCCCTTCACTCATAAGCATTAAAGATTCTGCATAGCACAGCAGACAGAAACTTCCCTCGGCATTAATTACATCTACCTTTGTGACAGCACTTGGATCATAAGGTCACAGGCTTGAACCAGGGTTCATATCCAGGCACACTGAATTCTAACCTGTCGATCTCAGGCAGTCAGCTTTCTTGGGCTCTGTGGAGCATTAAATTAAGGAAAGAATTTCGAAAGACTTCAGCAGGGCCCTTTCCTTATCCAGGTCTTCTCGACTCCACCCTAACATTAATTCTTCTCTATCTCACGTCCTCAAATGTCCCTACGTAAAATCACACATAGAGAAGCATCATCCTTAAAGGATGATGTCACATCTCTCTCGCCCTCACAGACACTCTGAAGTACGGCTGTGTGTGGCACCCATGCGAATGAATACACTCTGCAGACCTCAGATTGTGGGTCATGAAACTGGCAAGAGCCCCAGCTGCTATGCTCCAAATCCACTGCACCAGTGGTGCTGGCACCAAGCTGAGCTTCCCACGGCCTGTTCCCAGGGGTGATGGCTGATCCCAGGAGGGTACAGAGGCAAGACTATTCCCAGGAGACCCAGGGCTCCTCTAGAAGCTTACTTGACTAAAAGACTCCTAAATGGCCTTGGTGACCCTCCTTGGTGACTAAGAACACTTCCCACCAACCTCCAGCCTGTCCGTCCTTTGATGGAGGACAGGCTTGTGTTACTGGTCTTCTAACTGGTCTTCTAACTTCTGACTGGTCTTCTAACCATCTGTTTCCCCTAATAAAACCTTGGCACGTTTAACTCCATACTGGTGTCAGGTTCTTGGAAGATGCTGACAATAAAACTGTGTCATATCTTAGCACAGATGGGGAAGCAAAAGCCCATGAGACAAAAACTAGCTCGATGGAACTAAGGTGGGGAAGGGTCACAGTTCAGGACCAGGTCTCTGTGAATTGGAATGTGAGGGGGCCTGCAATCCTTCCACATGCAGCCCTGCATTGGGATCCTAAGGTGTTTCCTGAGAACCAGTCTACCTTTTCATGTCCCTGGCTCCCATGACTGAGGAACCGTAAGCAGAGAACAGGGCATATGTCTTCAGTATCTAAAGAGTTCTACCTTAGGGAGGAGACAGGCCCTGGTGCCATCCCAGAGAGGGAGAGCCTCTGCCGCCTTCCTCACATCCAGGGCCAGTAGAGCCTCACTTGGCAGGTTTTACCATTTAATAAGTGAGTTTCAAGACAATAATTTCAGAAAAATGAGTCTATCAACTTGAAACCAGAGGAGACATGATTAGTCTTGTTAGACGCAAAGTCAGAAGTAAAGCTACACTTCTCCCCAGTGACTGTGGCTTCAGAAGACCCAAGTGTCTTCAGATGGAAATCGAGTGTTCATGTGACCACATCAAAATTCTCCTTGGCTGTCCCAGCGGTGATCTCAGAGCTATTTCCCCAATGCCGGGAGAAGCCCAGTTCAACACAGCCAGACCTTCATCACCACCACAGGCCATACACACTGATCTCTGTACCCCTGTGGCTTGGGAGACAGCCGCAGTCACTTCAGGAAAACCAATCAGCAGTGTTTAAACGTCTTAGCAGAAAACTGGAAGGGGAAACAAATAGCTTGGCTGGACAAAGGCCACTGAGAGAGGCACAGGGAAAAGCATTCAACCTGCCTACCCCGCTGGGAGAACAAGCCGCCAAGGCTTCATCATGGCCAGTGATGCCTGAGAAACTGGCTTGTGTCGGTGTCATTCAATGCCTACTGTCCACTGATGTCTAACTTTTGCACAATTTAGCTTCTCTCTCCCTCTTGGTACCAAACAGAGCCAGGGATGGTGGCAGCAGAGCTAGGACATAAATGTAAGCAGTAACTTAGGGCAGCATAGAACCACAGTTCAAGGTAATACCAGAAACCCCGAGACAGCCGGAAGGAAATGGCTTAGTGATGGAGGCCTGGCCCTTGTGCCAGGCACTGGGTGCTAATTGATTTGCATGAATTATGTCATCTAAGCCTCTCAGAACTAGAAAACCGACATTATTCTCATTTCACAGAAGTAGAAACCTAAGTTCAGAGTCGTGAACCAAGTTTCCTAACACCTCTCCATGAAATATAGACCCAAGCTGGATTTTGACTGTGCAACATTAGCATTTATTCTATGGAGGAATCTGCGGGTATCACTCAATGAGTAAAGCGATTGTCTAGCCTGACTGAGTTTCTGGGGTCCATGCCCAGAACCCCATAAACCAAGGGTGGGGGTGCGTGCCTCTCACCCAGCACTCAGCAGGTGAAGGCAGCATGATCAGAAGTTCAAAGTCATCTTTGGCTACATAGTGAGTTTGAGGCCAGCCTGGGCTACATGAGATGATATCTCAAAGGATGAAATAGCTTATCTCACTTTGTATATGTACATGTATGTGTACACACAAACACACACACATACACAATTTTATATCTATAGAAAATTTAGGAGCTACAAATGAGGGAGAACATATCTTTGTCTCTCTGCAATTGGCTTGATTCACTTAATATGACATCTCCATTTTCTTACAAAAGTTATAACCTCATTCATCCTTTGTTTGGGGGCATATGGTTAGCTTACCTTCCCTGCTAGAACCTTAGAAGGCATCCCCAGGACCTCTCAGTTTTATTAACTAGCTGCCAGGAATTTTGACTATGTTACCTCATATAATTATTATCTCCAAATCCTTTTTATGGAGCTGAAGGGATGGCTCAGTGGTTAAGATCACTTGTTCTTGCAGAAGACTTCGGTTCAATTCCCAGGACCCACATGATAGCTCACAATTCACCATCACCCAGTTGGAAAGGATCTGATTTCTCTTCTGATCCCTGGCTCTTTTTACCCACTGCCAGCTCTCGTGTAATTAAAATTATATTTGACTTTTTATGTATATATATATATGCATGGCTGCATGAGTTTGTGTGTATCATATGAGTATAGGATTCTGTAGAGGCCAGAAGAGGGAGATCTCCGGAAGCCAAAGCTAGAGGTGACTAGAAGCTGCCATGAGCCGCTGGGCTGGGGACCCAGGTTCTCTGTACAGCAGAAGTTACTGACTGCTGAGCCATCTCCCCAGCCCCTTCCTGTAATTCTTATAATGATTTAGACAGCTCAGGCTTTACCTGTTCCTAAGACGAGGGACTCTGCAAAGATGAACTTCCCTAAGCTCATTGGGTTAATGGGGACAGCTTAACTGGAATCACACCATGAACCCTTCTCAGTGGCCACAGGGCATGCGCAGGGGCAGCGCACACAGTCCTTATTTGGTAGGACAGTGGTGAAGGGGGGAAATAGGGCTGTCGTGTGGTCAGGGAGGATGTGAGTTAACAACACTTCAGCCCTCATGTCAATCATCAAACATTATCTTGTGCAGAGAGGCGTCCTAGTGCTATAGCCCTGTCAGGTAAGCAACTTCGCCTCAGTGTCACAGGGAACCATCCTCGGCTCACAAGGGCAGGAAAACACTGGTCATCTGAGCAAAGCCGGATTTTGACCCAGGGCCACCATTTTGTCTTCCCTGGCATCTTATAGGAGGCTCCTCCACCCACTCAATCTTGGCATTTCCATCCACTAAAGTATACCTTTTTGGGGCTGGAAATATGAAGGACAGAGCTCAGATCCCCAGCCTCCTGGTAAAAGTTAGATATGCCAATGCCTGCCTGAAAACCCCAGCTCTGGGGAGGCAGAGACAGGTGGATCCCTGGAACTCACTGACCAGTCGGTCTATCTGGTTCAGCGACTCTGTCAACAACAAAAACAAAAGATAAAGAATAGCTAAGGAAAACCCTAGACATTGGCTTCCAGTCTCCATAGCATGCACTCACATATAGATAAGTTCCCTGCATACGGGGGCACACAAACACATGAAAACACATAAAAATAATACCCCACCTACCCACGCCCCTGAATGAAGTGTACCTTTCGACAAGAGCATCTATCTTTAGGGTGCATTGTTAAGAAAGTAGCAAAGATTTTAGGGTTTCATTTTGAACCTTATAGAAGAAATTATGGGCAGTGTGCATCACTCAGCAGTCTGGCTACCTTTCTCTCTACCTTGCACTTTGCTGTAGCCTCCCACAGTCTGCCTCAGCCTTCAAATCTCAGTGTTCTCTAGTTAGTAGATTCTAGCCACAGCTCGACCTCACCCTCCACAGCCCACTCCCTGTCGCCTGGCAGCCAGGTCCTTGTTTGCCCTCCTGTGATGATGGATACAACCTGCCAGGAAAGCTGGGAATATTTTTAGCTCCTAACTGATTTTTATCTAAATTTAACTTTAGACCTCAGCACGGCATCCACAGACGTACCCCAGTCGACGGCCAAGGTTCTCATGGAGACCTTGGGATGTGGCAATAGGAGCTCAGACTTTCTCCAATGCCCTGGCTCAGCTTTTGGCTACACAAAGCCAACAGCTCTTCAGGAAAACCATCTGGTTCTTTTGTGTATGCATGTACATGTGTAGCTTATGTACATGTACATGCATGTATATACATGTGTGTGCATGTGTGAGTACTGATGTATTCATGAGCATCTGAAGATGAGAGATCCAACCAGGTGTCTCCCTTTGCTGCTCTCTGCCTTGTTTTGTAAGGCAGGGTCTCTCACTAAACCTGGAGCTCACTGATTCATCTTGACTGGCTGGTCAGCAAGTTCAGGGATTCTCCTGTCTCCACCTCTTCAGAGCTAGGATCACAGGGCTGCCTAGCATGTCTAGCTTTTTCTGTGAGGGTTGAAGACCCCAAGTTTGGGTCTAACATTTTCATGGAAGGACTTTACCTAATAAGTATGAGCCATCTCCCAGTCCCAGAGTCTAAACCTTGAGTATCAGAGCCATGAGGCTAGGGAAACTGAGGCCAGGCAAGTTTGAGTAAGTCGAACCACAAAGCTTGGTCTTGCTGTGGTGATCTATGACACGCATTGTCCCTAGGGAGCATGATGATCTCATCACATGGGACACCCATGGAGGGCCATAAAGCTGTTTTCTAAGTCATAAAATGCAGGTGCTGCAACATCATGAGAACAATGTCAGGGTTCATCTGCTGAACCCTGATCTCTGGTATGCAGCGACTACCGGGCCATTCCACATGTTTAATAAGCCATGGAGAACGGACTTGGTCCAAGGTCCAAAGTCTAAAAAAAGTTCCAGCAAGACAAGGTGGTGAGTGTTTCTCCCCCAGAGAGCAGGGCATTATCAGTTTGATGGTGCCCGAGGCCTGGAATAGCATCTGGCACACAGGGATCCTTGAATAGTTTGTTAACTGGCAAGCTGACCGAATGAGTAGCAAACGACCATATTTGATAAGCAGAATTACCAGGCCTGAAATGGGCGCTGGAAGGAAGGAGAGAACAAAGACCTAATAAGGAGGGCCCAGCTTCCTCTCTCAGCACCCATCCACTGAGGTGCCCTGCAGCACTGTCCTTCAGGGGTTATGAGAAGGGCTCCTATAGTTAGGTGGTAAAGGGTAGGGAGAGGCCCCACTGGCTTCAGTCATTTACACCAAGGACCTGATCATGTGACTGAAGAGCAAATTAAAAAGAAAACAGAAGCCAGAAGAACAGCCACGAAGGAGTGGATGTGCTGAGTAGCAGAGCGGATGGCAGAGAAGACACCAGGGTCCCAGGGTCTTGGGGCTCTGAGTTTGATTATGTCACATCAATGCCTGGCAGGGAGCAGCACCATCTATTCAGTCAGCACGGCTGGAGGGACAGCATCTTATTACAGTGATTTGTGGGTAAAGAGGCTGTGCTTGCTGGGGGACATTTATTTAAACTGAGAAGTCATCTTTCACTCACAGACAGGACTAGTTCATCAATGTGTCCCAAGGCTCAGACAGAATCTGAGGCACCTCAGGCCTTCTCCTGCAACACATTTATTTTTGTAACAAGGTCACTAAATATATAAACAGAGCAGC
Source organism: Rattus norvegicus (assembly GCF_021556685.1). NCBI lineage: Eukaryota > Metazoa > Chordata > Mammalia > Rodentia > Muridae > Rattus > Rattus norvegicus. Next base: position 68,481,304 of record NC_141541.1, read on the forward strand.
TTATTATTTCTGTATACTTGACAGCACATGATATGGGAATTGGGGTAGAAAAAGAGAGAGAAGGAAGAATTTATTGAGAAAAAATAAATATAGTTGTATTTACTGAACATTCCCTATATGTTCACATTGTAAAGAATCTGGGGTGTGTGTGTGTGCAGAGGACAGATGTTATAAAAGAAAGGAGACAGGACTAGGAAAGATAAATATATCTGACCGCTTAACTTCAGAGAGTTCAAATTTGCTAGAGATAAGGCAAGTGCAGTAAAATAAATAGTATCAATTTCCAAGCATCAAAAGTGAACCATCTTCTAAGTGGGGAGGCTCAGAGAGACCACATCAACAAGACCCTTGCCTTGGGAGGGCAACCAGTGATGGACAGCTTCCTGGAGGAAGTGGCAGAAGGAGGCAGAGTTCAGGACACTGGAGTTCAGCAATGGCAAGCAGAGGACAGTGAGCCCCTCCATGACCATGATGACTTCACAGGGGTGAGGCTGCCATAAGCAATGAAAAGAAGGGAATGGAACATAGGGTGGACTTGATGGGAGGCTCAGTGGTTTGCTGAATACCTTGCTCACAAGCAAAACGAGCCCTCAGCAGACCGGCCATTCCACATCTGCTTTCCCACACAGATCCGCTTCACTTCACGCTCATCAAGATCCAAAATCACAGTAAGAGTGGGTGACAAATGCTGCCCACAATGGCTATCGGCCCCACACAGCCTCCATGCTGGGTGGGGTTTGTGCTCTTCACAGATAAATTTCAGTAATCCTTCCCACCATCGCATCTTGGCTACAAGAGCAATGCAACCAGAAAAACCTCTTCTTTATCACACTGCAGCTTCTTCCCTGTCCTCACCACTGGCACTGTCACCATCTTCACAACCACCCCAGGCATCCTTGTCGTCATCATCGTCATCGTCGGCGTAGTTATCCCTACTGTGTCATTACAATCACTGTCATCACCATCACTAGGAGTGTCAATCACCTCTGCCATCTACAAAGTCAGCACCATCACCATCACCACCACCACCATGGGGTACCATTATCTCCATTATGAGAGTCATCACCAGCAGCAGCATGAGGACCACCCCTACCAGGTATCACTACCTCTACCACTACCATCAGCATAGTCATCACTGTTGTTCCATCACCATTACCATCATCAATATCATCGTGAGAGTCACTATCACCATCAACATAATTAACTATCACCATTAACACTATCACCAGAGTGACACCGTTATCACCATCACCTCCACCACCATGGCTACCATTATCATTGTCATCACCTCCTCCACCATGGGTACCATTATCACTGTCATCAGCTCTTCCACATGGGTACCATTATCACTCTCATCACCTCCACCACCATGGGTACCATTATCACTCTCATCACCTCCACCACCATGGGTACCATTATCACTGTCATCGCCTCCACCACCATGGCTACCATTATCACTGTCATCGCCTCCACCACCATGGGTACCATTATCACTGTCATCAGCTCTTCCACATGGGTACCATTATCACTCTCATCACCTCCACCACCATGGGTACCATTATCACTGTCATCGCCTCCACCACCATGGCTACCATTATCACTGTCATCACCTCCAGCACCATGGGTACCATTATCACTGTCATCACCTCCACCACCATGGCTACCATTATCACCATCACCACTATCACCATGGGTACCATTATCATCACTGCTACCCCACCATCACCTGGAGTGCTATCATCATCATTGTCATCTTCATCGCCAGCAGCAGCAGCAGCAGCAGCAGCAGCAGCACCACCACCACTGCCACCACTGCCACCACTGTTATCATCACTCTCACCATCATCCTCAGAACTACAAGCCAGCATGGCATCATTATCACCACCATCTTCACCTCCATGGGTATGATTACCCCTACCATCACCATCCCCACTCTCCCCACCTTCACCACAATGGGTACCATTAGCATCTCGATCACAACTACCACCACCAGTACCACCATCACCATTGCCATCACTATTATCAACAGCATTACTACCATCCTTGTCTAACAATTCAGTGCTCACTCTGGACCACAGACTGACCCACAAGGTTAGCATCCATTTGCTTACTGAGTTCCCACAACCACCCTCTAGGGTCTGTATCTTCCCTTTGTGGATGAACACACTGAGGCTTGGAGAAGCCGATCACTCCACTCAGCATACATTACTGACTGAGTCTGGAGTCAAGCCCCACCTTTCTCTTACACCATCCATTGCTTGCTATGTCGTCTGACTAATTCCACCATAGGCAGTTCTGCAGAGCAGTTACATGGAATTGTTAGACAGATGTTCTTGCTCTAATAGAAAGTGACATTTATTGCCAAGGCAGACATCATTAGAGGGTTTGCCATAACACATTTCCCACGCATATCATACTCAAGAAGAGAGACACAAAATACTCCAAGTAACATCTTGATTTCTGACTTTGATGTTATCATAAACCTTCAGTGTCTCCTGGACATGGAACACTGTTTAGAATTCCTAGAGGATTTTTTCCCCTTCCTATTCAGAAGTCTAATGAGTTTCCATTTAACATTTCCTCTGACCACAATCTGAGTTTGGCGTTTTACCAATGGAGGCCCAGTCATTGCAGGTTTGAAAAGCCTGTCAGGATTCGGTATGGAGAGATAACTCAATGGTTAAGAGTGTGTATTGCTCTTGCAGAGGACCTGAGTTCAGTTCTCAGCACCCATATAGGGAAGCTAACAACTGCCAGTAACTCCAGCTCCAGGGAGTTACATTCTTGGACATCCTCTTCTGCAGTATGTGGGTACCTGCCCACATGTTCACACCCCCTCCACACATACACACACCTAAAGCTAAAACTAAAATTAAAGCGAACTAGTCAATATCACTATGCTGCTGTACAGACAGCCATGTGACCTGAGTTCCAGGGACTGGCACTGCGTCTCGCTTGGAACCGCTTTCAGTTGAGTCCACTCTTTAAACAGCACGCATATGAAAAACTGGTGTTAGCATACTATGTAATCAATGACAGAAATAAACCACTAAAAACAACCTCAGGATGTTTTAAGTTGGTTTGCAATGATGTTGTGCTACCTCCGTAGCTATTCTCGGGGTAGTCAGCCAATTGCCATGGGTTGGGGAAGCCTGTGCATCTAAGAGTAGTCTAAGGTACTCTTTGGGTATCTACATTCCCTGCCTCCTTCTCACCCCTACACTTGCCTCTTTCCAAACAAATTAGTTTCTTAGCCTTGGAATGAGCTGGTGCCAAGTATGTGTTGGGGCTGGGGGTAATGGTGCTGAAATGAAAGAAAAGCCAGGGCCTCTGATTAGAAGGAGTGAACCCCTGGAAGGTGAAGACCAGAATGCCTTCTGGATGAGGGAACAGAAGGAGGGAACATGAGGAGAGGTAATGTGAGGTGTGGACATAGCCCCCACTTTCAGTACTTGTTCCTGCCCACTCCCTTAAGGAGACATCTTAAAGCTATTTTACTAGAGAGCTAGGGTTTGCATGCTGTCAAGAAGGGCAAATGAGCATTCACCGGAGGCTGCCTCCCTCCAAAGGGCTAAACACAAAAACAGAGGCACGGTATACAGACGGCATTGCAATTCCATGGTGGCATTTGAATGGTGTCTGGCTGGGGCAGTGATGCACAGCGGGCTAAAAAGCACTGCTGTAAAGTTTCTCCAAACAGAGGACACCTTAGACACCAGGCTCTATGGGAATAGCAGGGAATGACACCACTTTACACACACAGAAATCCAACCAACACACACACACACACACACACACACAGTAGAAGGAGATAGAAAGAGAAACACACAGAGACAGACAGACAGAAAAGCAGGGAATGACATCACTTTATATACACAGAAAAACAACCTACACATAGTCACGAGGGGGAAGGGAGAGAGACAGAGAGATAGAGACATAGGAAAAAGGGGACAGAGAGATAATAATGTATTTCTAGCACTAGAAGAACATAGACTCATTTTCAATAACAGTTTTTGAGCCCAGACTTGGAGCTACAAATTATGTTTATGCTCTTCTTATTTATCTGCAGTTTTCAACGGGTATATAATAAACATTTTTGACAAGGCCTTACTTATCCCATGCTGGCTTGAAACTGGCAGTGTAAGGCTCTTGAATGATTGACCCTCCTGCCTTTACCCATGGAGGCTGGTATTAGTCATGCACCAGGATGCCTGGAGTTACACAGTGCTGGACACAGAACCCGGGGCTTTGCGAATGCTGGGTTATATACCTGATCCTTTTTTAAAAAAAGATGTGGGGGCTGGGGATTTAGCTCAGTGATAGAGCGCTTACCTAGGAAGCTGGGTTCGGTCCCCAGCTCCGAAAAAAAGAACCAAAAAAATAAATAAATAAAAAAAGATGTGTATGGGTGTCTTGCCTTCATGTATGTGTGTGTACCACTTATGTGCCTGGTACTTGCAGAGGTCAGAAGAGGAAATTGGATCCTTTGGGACTGGAGTTACAGAAGGGTGCAAGCAGCCATGTGATACTAGGAATCAAACCCGGGTCCTCTGGAAGAGAAGCCAGTGCCCTTAGTTTCTGAGCCATCTTCCAGCACCTCTGAACGTATTTGTTGTGAGACAAATGGTTCTGTGAGCACGCTCTAAGTCAAATTACCGTTGGTAACCGTGTGCATCCCTGTTTCTTTCTTTATTCTTTATCTCTCCCTAGCTATTGACTTTGGTTTTGTAGCTTTGGGACTCACGCACCTTAATGTCAGGATTTGTTGTGATGCTGATAGCTTTGTACTCAAGATGACCTTCCTAGGCCCCACATGAGCTTGAAGCTCTGCAGACAGCTTGAGGGGGAGCTGAAAGGACGGGATGGGCCTGCTCACTGTCCCATGCCTCCTGTTTCCTCACCGGCTGGCTTCACAGTTACACCTTCCATTGAGAAATTGCTTTCCTAGGACCGAGCAACCTCACCTTCTCTAAGCTGCCACCATTTGTCTATCTCGTGGGCCTCCTCCTCCTGTAAGGTTGAGCTTTCTCTACTGTGTTCATTGTCTTGGAGTCTTTGTTGTGATAGTTGGTAGCAAAATGGTTCCCCATGATAGACACCATCAGGACAGTGTTCCCTCCGAAGCCATCAGACCCCATGGATACTCAAATCCTCAGATGTTAAAGTCCCTTAGATAATATGCTCATAATTGCATATGCTCACCCACACCTTCTGTGGTAACTACAACTTGTATATAAAATGCTGTGTAGGAAATGATAACAGATGGGAAAGTTGCTTCTGCATGTCAGTTCAGATGCAATTCTTATTTTGGATATTTTGATCTGTTGTTTGTTGTCTCAGAGATTAAGAACACTGGCTGTTCTTCCAGAAAACCAGCATGGGTGATCTCAGCTACTGTGTAAGTACATCCTCTAGGGTCGGCTCCCCCAAGAGAGACACAGACCCAGAACTGCCACCCACATGTCTGAAGTCTGAACTCACAGAAAATTTTTTTGAGATAAATATTTATTGTTGTTTTAAAGCAGTAAGTCTTGGGACAATTTATTGTGTAATAATATTTAACTAATCCATGAGTGGTTTTAGAAGTCTTCTAGTCAATATTGTAAAATGAGAGTCAGGCATCGGGAGACGGCGCAGACAGTGAAGCGCTTACTATGAGAACAAGGGAACCCATGTTTCCCCTCTGGCACCCATGGAGAAAGATGTGTGGGGCACCTCGCATCTACCATCCCTGCTCTGAGAGGAGGGGTGGTGAATGGACCATCGATGCACTGCCCAAGCCTGACGACTGAGATTCTACCTCAGGATCTCATGGCAAAAAGAAGAATCCACTCACAAATGTTGTTCTCTGACATGCGCATGTGCACGCACGCATACCTACACACAGCAACAGCAGCACATATTCATACCATATTATATATGCATACACTTTATTTTTTAGTAATTAATAAGGTAAGAAAATAATAAAGCAAAGAGTGATTGAGGAAGATACTCAATGTCAACCTCTGTCATCTACATGCACACACACACTCACACACATTCTCACACACTCACACACATTCTCACACATCTCACATACATAGACACTATACATGCTCATGGATGCACACATACTCACCCACACACAATCACACACATACTCATATACATTATACTCATGTACACACACACACACACACACACACACACACACACACACACACTTTCCTACTCCTTCAACACATGAACATGTACAAATATAAACATTACACAAATAGTAGAAACAAAAAAGCTGTAAGTCTCAAAGATTCAACAAGCCTAGCCTATAACGTTATTTGGGTTTGTTCCTTGGACAGATTTTCCTTTGCCTTACCCTTTTCTTCGAGATGATCATAACTGCCAAAAATCCTCCAGCTAAGGCAGAGCGCTGGTCGTTCAGCTCTGCCTTAGCTTCTGGGTCTTCTCTTCATGGAGACCCTCTTTCCAGGCAAATGCATTGGGAGGTCGCAGGCAAGCGTCTCAGGAGGTCATGGTTTCTCTCCACTTCCCTTAAAAGCTGTGAGTCTCTTCCAGGCCAGACGCCACACTATGTGACCTACCTGTCTTTTTTTTTTTTTTTTTTTTTTGGAGCTGGGGACCGAACCCAGGGCCTTGCGCTTCCTAGGTAAGCGCTCTACCACTGAGCTAAATCCCCAGCCCCGTGACCTACCTGTCTTAATGAAAACCTCATAATCTGGGTGCACTTTAGTCTACTCCAAGCTCACTTTCAGCTCAATCTGATCTTATTAAAAGAACAAAAGAGAAACCTGCATCATCGTCTTAGTCCAGTCTAAATTTCCCTTTTAGTTTTTTAATGGTCTTTGCCATTAATATTTGCAATTGTTGACTGGGGCTTGTTTGTTTGTTTGTTTGTTTTAAGGTGCTCTTGGGAGTTTTAAAACTCCAAAGGGGGAAGTCTGCCCACATTACACTGACTATGATAACCTGAGTTCCTTTAAGTGTTGCTCACATTCTACCATCTGTTGTTTGCACAGGTCGTAGGTTGTTCTGGTCAAATTGAAAACTGTTGTCTTCTGTGAGAGAATTTCTAGGATGTGATTGTGCCTATTCAGTTCAGCGCCCTCACATTCACAGCCACTTGTAATATTTTAATGACTTAACTACTTACTTAGTTCAGATCTGTTCTCAGGGTACACTTTGAAATGTTTCAGGGAGGAAAAACCAACTTTAAAGAAACTAAACAACTCTCACTTAATGGATGGGTCAACACTAAAGTCTGAAAGAGAAATGTGCAGGAGGACTCTAGAGCAGTGGTTCTCAACCTGTGGGTCGAGACCCCTTGTTGGGGGTTGGGTGGAGGTGGGAGGGGATGAGTCATTAACTGACTCTTTCACAGAGGTCTCCTAAGACAATCGGAAAACAGGTATTTTCACATGATTCGTAACAGCCTCAAAATTACAGTTATGAAGCTGCAACAATAACAATCTTATAGTTGGGGCTCACTACAACAGGAGGAACTATATTGAAGGGTTTCAGCATCAGGAAGGTTTAGCCTCTGCTCTAAAGATCTTGGTCCCACCTCTCACTACCTCTGTCACACTAGTAAAGACAAGTCAAGTGCTCCAAGTCTTTTGGCCTCTTCAAGTGTCAAGCTACATATCTGAAAAATAGGTCCACTGAGTCCATAATGTGGCTGCATTTCGGAACAGTGGCATTGGTCTTTGTTTTAATGTTGTAAAGGTCACTGTCAAAGGAAATTGTATCTAACTGTGGTCCAAGGAAAAGCTGCATCATTTTCATCACTAAAAACTCACGGTGAAACACAGAAAAAAGGAAAACCTGTGTTATCAAACTCCATTAGGTGCTGCTGAAGGCTAGCTCAGTGTGAGAATAAAAGCCTACCTGATGTAACATTTTCCTTGCTGTTTAAAAATATTTGTTTTGGGGGCTGAAAGAGAACTGAAAAGGACATCTCCATATAGATTCTGTGTCTATGGCGAGATCTCTAGGTCTCATGTACACCCAGGGCTGGGAGGACAAGGCCCTCAGAACAGGCTTCCCTGGTGAACAGAGCCTCTTTTACACATTATCAATTAATCTAAGATGCACTGTATGTGTCAAAAGGCAAATACCAGGCCAGTGGATAAAGGTGCTTGCTGTCCAGTGTGAAGACCTGCGTTTGAAGCCCAGGATACACATGGTAGGAAAGAGCTGACTCTCTCAAGCTTGTCCTCTGACCTCTACGCACATATACTCTGGAATACACATGAGCATTTATACACGCCCACATATAATAAATAAAAATAGGACAAGAAATTAAAGATTAAACAAAAAGCTGAACTACTTAAATCTTGTGGAAAAACTGGGCCCTCTTGGAGGAAATAATTAGTTACACAAAGCCTCCTTGCCAGGGTCCCCAGTGAAATGGTAAAGAGGACTAGTTTGGGGTGCAGGCATAGGGTACTACAAAACAGAAAACATTCTGAGCACAGTCAGTAACTTTGAAGAGCTTACATCTGGATTGTCTGTTAACAACGCACTCCATCTTGCACAGAAGTGCTTTGTGATGTCAAATCTGACTCCCTCCACTAGACTATGGTGTGGCTCTGGGTGACAGCAATGGGATGAGGACAGGTAGCATCCTCATTCAAAGGCCAGTCTATGGAAGCGGTACTTTAGCTTGAAGGCCCATAGACTGAGAGTTCTGCAATGTGAACTGGAGTCAGCAAATCCCCAGCTCACTCTCAAGAAGGGGGATTCCGGAGACCGTTGGTAAAGCAGCAACCATTGGCAGCTTGAAAAAAGCCTGGGACTGTTCTAGTAGAGAGGGTTACTCCACCTTCCTTTTGAAGATCTATTAACTCATGCTAATAAGGCCAAAGCTCTAAGAATCCTACAATGAAGAATGCATTGGCTTCAGCACACCCATTTCTAACACGTGACCAGTTACCCTTTTACGCCTTGCTGAGAGAAATACATGCTCAAGCTGGTCCTACCCAGGGGATCCCAGCAGCCCGAAACACCACCCAGAGAAAGTGGGGTAGAAACCATGCTCTATTTTTCTTGAGTGCTTTTAGAAAACAGTGGAAATCAAAGGAGGATTTTGGCTGGAGTTTATTGGGGACATTTTAAGAGATCTAGATGCAGATTTATATTTTTCTAAACCTACTTTATTTAGGGTTTTAGAATGCTTCAACCTCCTATTAGCCCTCTGACCAGAGGTAGGGGAAGGAAGAAGGTTTATAGGAAAGGGGAGGTTGTAGATCTGTTTAGAAGTAATTCTTGGGAGGTGATTTTACTCTTTGGTGTCAGGATACCAGCAGTCCAGTCCAATACCACCAAACATGAATCAGTAGCAGCGGCTCGATCCAGCAGAAACCACAATCAGCACAGGTCATCAGAAGTGGTGAGAATCAGCTGGAATACCACGAGAAGTTCTCTGGTGCACTTCTCTCATTGAAGTGAAGTGTTGCAGGGTGTGGCAGTGCAAGAGCACCCCTTCACTGTCTGTGGGGTTCTACTTAACTCTTTCCAAACATCATGCACCCTCCCACATGTCTGTTTGAGCAAAATGTCCTCTCTCAAGACAGCTTCCAGAAACATTACATGACACGACCGAGTTTCCAAAGAAACTGGAAATGTCCACTGCATTTGGAATTCTCATTTCATGCCAGCATCCCAGTGGCTCTCACTCCTCAGCTAACTGACATCATAACTGTCTTAGCTGGGTCTCTATCACTGAGATAAGCACCATGACCAAAAGTAGAGGATGAGGGTCCCTCAGCTTACACTCCCTGATCATAGTGGATCACTGAGGGAAGTGAGGGTAGGAACCTGAAAGGAACAGGGTATGGAGGAATGACTGCTGCTTACTGGCCTGCTGCCCTTGGCTTCCTTGTTCAGCTTCCTTTCTTGAATAGCCCAGCACCACTGACCTAGGGGTGGTGCCACCCACAATGACTGAGGCCTGCCCACATCAATCCTTAGTGGTGAAAACTGCCTCACAGACCTGCCTGCAGGCTGATCTGATGGAGACATTTCTCAGTAGAGGTACCTCCCTTCCCAGATTGCATTGTTGACAAAAATTAACCAGAGCAGTCTCTTCATGAACTACAGTGGCCTAGCAGATTAAGAACATAACCCTACACCTTTTGAATTCTTTCTCCCCTCCCCTACTATCACTCGATAGTGACAGACAGAGACTAAATAAAAAAAAATACCCTAGCTCCAGGCATATTAATTCTATATTCCACTGTTTTCTCTGCCTACAGTACCAGTAGTGAGGGTCAGAAGAACCACAAACATTTACCATGCACTGATTAACTACCCAGCATTTCCTAGTCAAGCATTTTAGGTAACTTTTCACTTAACACCACAACTATCTGTGAAGGCACAGAGTAGAGGGATGGGCTCAGCCTGTAAACTGCTTGCCTCCCAAGTATGAAGGTCTGAGTTTGAATGCCAGAGCCATGTAAAAAAAGCTAGGTATGGTGGCACATGCTTGTAATCTCAGAGTTAGGGAGATGGAAACAGGCAGACCACTGGGCTTACTGGCCAGCCAGTTTAGCCCATTTAACATGATTCAGGCCAGTGAGAATCCTTGTCTCAAAAACCAAGAAGTCAGACACACACACACACACGCACACACACACACATGCACGAACAACACATGTACGCACAACACATGCATACACACACAAACACATGCACACACATATACATACATATATACATACATTTACAATTGTACACACACACATGAATTCTTTGAAGGTTGAAATAATGGCTTAAGAGTTGTAAAGAGAAACAAATTTCCCAATGGGCACATGTTACCATTTTCAAAATTATTCTATTTAGTGGTCATGGAAATGGGTTTACAGAAAGCAAGGTTCCTTTACTTTCTAAGGGGCCTTCACTCTGAGTTTTCTCCATCATTGAGTCTATTCCAGAGAACAAGGAAGTGGAGCCATGGTAGCTTCTTTTCAGCCATTTTAGAGTCCAATATCCAATCCTAAAAGTTATCCTTGGCTGTTTTCAGACCACTCTTACACAAGCAAACACATAGGCAATCTAATCTGTCCAAACATTTTCATTCCATCCCATCGTTTTAAACCCCCGGGTTCTGCCAACATGTTCTGAGGGACTTTGAAAGGCAATTCCCAGGACTCTTTTTGTATTATACAAAAATATAAATGGCAGGATTGGGAACGGTTTATGAGGCCACACTGATATTGCAACATGGAGTGGTATGATAATTTGGGTCTGTTCCCTATAGCAAGTAAAAACAATGTCAAGAAAACACAATAAGATAAAACAAAGGTCTTAACAGAGAATTTCTAGATTTCAGCTCCGACGATCCATCACACTGTCTTCTTAGCAAACTCCATTGAGATGACTGTTTGTAACTCTATGGCCAAATCCAACTGTGCACCGATAGTAGCAGCCTCCGGCTTCAAGGAGCCTTATCTTGACACTAGAAGCGAGGAAGCCCTACCCCATGTTCAATTCTTTAGAGTCCATCAGGACTTCTAGAAAAGTCGAGAAGGATGAATAGGCCCTTCCCTACCAACACGGGCCAATGTTGGGAAGCGCTGTATCTAAAGAGACACAAAAGTACCCATCCCTCTGCAGATAACACGACCACTCTACTCCACTAAGGCAGGTCTATGCTTGACCTACACATCTGACAGGTCTCCTTGGGTCTTCCTGCTCCTTCACTCACTCCCTTCTCTACCCTCCCTCTCTTTGTCTCTCTGTCCTACCCTCCATTCTTATTCCCATGCTCTCCCTTCTTCCCTCCCTCCCTGTCTCCTGCCTCGTTGTCCCCATCCCAGCCACAGATGCTGAGAAGCTCGTGGGAATGCAGTCAGCACGTTCTGCTCTGAGGACGAATGGTTTCTGGGTTTGAAGGAAGGGTCCTATTTACCTGCTGCTTATCTAATCCGTTTCTTCCCAAACTCCCAGCCAGACTGCGTTTCTCAGGATCTCTCACTGGGTGCAGTCAGATGACTTAGCTGAGCTGCAGTCAGTGGCACATGGGCCACAGCAAGATCTGCCACCTGCAGACTTGGCCATCGAAACCTCCAAGCAAACTCTATAGGCTATGTCTTCCCGCACACACAGTCCCAGAGCATAGGAAGCACTTGAGTTCCTAAAGGCCCTAAGGGACAGCAAACCCATGCGTTGGGAGGACTCGCTCCATTCACTTAGACTTGAGGGTTGTCTGTTACAGTAGTGAGGCTACCATGCTGAGTACTCAAGGCATAAGTGTCAAAGACTTGGTCTTGCTTTGCTGGTAAGGCTGCTAAGCTCCTATAACTGTTTCTTTCAGGAACATCCAAATTTGGGGCCAACTGGAGGGTCTCAAACTTGGCTGGATTCTTCACACAGATGGTAATCATCAGGGAAGAGCTTAGTGTTCAGTGTGTTCTTTGAAAACAGATCTCTATATGCCAAAGGCTACACTGCAAATCAGAGTAAGTGGTTGGGAGGAGATAAACCGCTCAGTAAAGAGTAGTGCCATAAGAGAAAAATATATCATTTACACCCAGGCCGGGGGAAGCAGAGGCAGGTGGACCCTGGCCTAGATAGTGAATTCTAGACCAGTCAAGGATACACAGTGAGACCCTGCCTTAGAAAAAGAAAAGAAAAACATAACAATTATATGCACGATGAATAGTGTACAAAAACAAATTTCATGTAAATGAAAATTTAAACGTAAAACAAAGCAATCTCTAGAAAGCGTAAATACGGAAAAGGCATTTAATACAAAGTGAAAACCAACAGGTGTGTACTAGGAAAATGGGTCACATGCAGGCAGAAGTTCTGCAGAATGAATGACTTCATAAAGAATAGAATCAAAGGAGCGGGAGAGACCATTCGGTGGTCAGGAGTGCCCACTGTTCCTGCAGAAGATCCAATTTAGGTTCCCAGTGCCCATGTACAGGAAGCTCTCAAACTAATGTAACTCCAGTTCCAAGGGACCTGACGCCCTCTTCTGTGTTCCACAGGCACTGCGCCCACGTGCATACACCTACATATAGACACCTAGGCACACATGCATCATTAAGATAAATCTTTACAAACAAACAAACAAACCAAAAAAAAACGATCTAGAATAGGAGTGAGGAAATGATGTCTCAATGGCTACAATGTGGCCAGTGGCCTGTGTTTTTAGAGTTTTACTAGAACAGAGCCACACCTGTGCATTGACATACTCATACCCGATTTTATGCTGTAAGAACAAGGCTGAGTAACTCAACAGACTCTACAGCCTAAGATTCCTCTAATATTTACTATCTAGACCTCAACCGAAAGAACTTCCAATCACTGGTATAGTAGAAGGTTTTGCAATGCATATTACTTGAAAAACTGGCAGTGCCCCCCCGCCCCCAACCCAAAGACTCAAAACTACAAGCTCACTCATGGAGGTCTAACTTATTGAATTGTCAGATGGTCATACACTGCAGAACCACACATCAATTACATGTACCAACAAAATATATGGCAAATAAACATTGAGGAGGGCTTTAGGTAACATAGCATTTTATGAACACATTGAAGAGACACCATCTATTTTCTGAAGTATACATACAAGTCATCAACATGTAAAATCATAAAATATGTCTATAGCTTTTAGCTTCTAGTTTCTGATCTTGAGGAAGGGGTGGAAATGATGAGGTGAGTTTTAACTGCAATGGTATCTTTGAAATTTTAAATAAATACAGAGAAATTGTATTGCATGCTGGCACTTTGCACAGCACAACTTTGTCTGACTGTTTGAGACAGGGTCTTATTACATAGCTCAGACTTGCTTTGAGTTTACTGTGTAGCTAAGAATGATCCTGAAGCCCTGTCCTCTGGCTTCTACCTCTCAAGTGCTAAGATGTCTGTGCCATCACAGTTGCTTCCTGTGATGCTGAGAATTAAACCAAGGGCTTCATGCACGAGAGGCAAGCCAAACGTTCTCCCAACTGAGCTATATTCCCAGCCCCTCATTTCCTTATATGCTTTTCTTTACACTTAAAAGTATTGGTTTTAGGGGTTGGGGATTTAGCTCAGTGGTAGAGCGCTTGCCTAGCAAGCACAAGGCCCTGAGTTCAGTCCCCAGCTCCAAAAAAAAAAAAAAAAAAAAAAAAAAAAAGAAAAGAAAAAAAAAGAAAAAAAAGAGAAAAAAAAAGAAAAAGTATTGGTTTTAAATATTGCTACCATAAAAGAAAAAGAAGTTCAGATAACTACTACTAAGTATTATCCGCTTCTACCAAATTATAAGGTCAGGGAAATTGGAGCCTCTTAGAACATAGGGCCAGGGCATCTTTAAAATGAGGCATGTCTACATTTAAATACCAACCCACCAGAGGGTTCTCCTCACTCTGAGAACAAAGATATCTCTGTTCTATTGAGCTGTCATGAGAATTAAATCATATGTTTTGTGAAAAGCACTTTGTATAATGCAGACATGTAAGAGCTGCTTGATAAAAGGGAAATACTTCAATTATTTTTGTTGTTATAAGTAAAGTTCTTTCTGAACATGCATTTGGACACTCAAGACAATGAGTGTGACATCAGTAATAAGTTGTAGTCCCATCCTAAAATGCAGAAAGTTGGTCAAAACAGGATGAGAAGTACTTCAGTAGAACTGCATAAATGTGACCTGTGAGAAATAAGTGTAATCCTGGCACTAGGGAAGCTCAGGAAGAAGGGTTGTGAGTTCAAGACTAGCCTGAGCTACATAGTGAGACCCTCTGTTTAAAAAAACAAAACAAAACAGGGAGATGTAATTCCTAAGCAAAGGAATTGGTGCTGAGGAGGTCAGGTCAGTATGTCATCTGCATAGCAATGGGAAAGGAAGTCCTTATAATATGGGTTATCTCACCCCAGAATGGGCGTGTCCTAGACAAGCAGTTGAAGTGCCTATTTTCTAAGACACACGCAAGACTCTGATGGATACAAAGGACACATCCAGCTCTTTAGTTAAGCCCTCCTTGGCTAAACCTACTCAAAGTCAATGAACAAGAACCCTTTTAATAAGAGCCTCGGATTAGGGCACGTAGTCCCCTGTAATTCAGTTAAACATAGTGGCTACTAGGTTATTTTATGAATGAGAAAACCAAAATTCTTCAGAAGATCACATAAGTCACAGCCTACGAGAAGGGCTCATTAGCAACCTCTGTGCTGCCAGCCCTGGTTCAAACCATGCACCCTCCACTGTGTCACCCTAACTGCATTGCAATCACAAGAACATCTGGCTTCCCCATGTACAATCCATCTGGAAGACGAATATGGAGATGAGCTAACGTGATTCTCGCGCTCTTTACTGGGATGGTCATCACTCACAAATGAGGGCTTGTGTGACAGAAGCCACTAACATCGAGTCTTGATCCTGTAAAGTGGATTCTCTCCACTCCTCTCCTCATCCTTTGACACGGTCAGCATTTCTGTTTAAGCTCAAATACTCACTGCATAATTCAGACAACTGGTGAGAGAGCGCACAGCCCACTCAGTAGCTGGCTTCAGAGGGAATATGACTGACAATTCCATGAGGTGATAATTTAGCTCAGCAAAGCTTGAGAAACCACACAGAACCATTCTAAATCACACCCACAGACCCACAGGAGCTTGACACAGCAAAACAGGGAGTGGTAGAAATTATTTGGCAGAAATAGTACTAGGCCCCTCTCACGTCTGCTTGGTCAGTTTTACAGAACTACTCTTGCTAGAGCAGAAGTAGGCAGTCCAGCGATGACAGCAGTTTCTGCTAGTTGAGGCATTAAACAGAAGCTTGGCCAGCTCCTGTATCTATCTGTTCTTTACCCTGATACCAACCAGACCCTGGGGTGCAGCCCTAACTTCCATGTCTGACTTCTATTCAATAGCCTGTGCACCAGCTCAGCCTGATGGAGACTGCCATGGAGATCCACATCCAGTCAGAAGGTGGAGACTGACTCTCCATGAGGTGCCCAACCCTAACTGATACATTTTCAGTGCCATGGACCACCGAGGGGTCAGGGACCATGCTAGAAGAGGGAGTGGAGGGATTAAGAGCCAGGCCCCAGGATGCCTGCTGCTAGAGAGGCCCTAGGAATGACAGGGAAATGCACCTATGCATATTCAACAATATGGATACCTGAACAAGACCTCCATAAAGCAATACCAGCTGATCCGTCAGTATAGATAGGGGAAATTCCACAGGTCTGAAGAGCTACGGTGATCAATGGGGCTGACAGAGGAGATCGGTTGTCTCCAGAAATGGACTCCCACAAACATTGTCCGATCCTAGGTGGTCAGCTTTGGATACATGTCGTATAGGGATTGCTGATTGGTCCAGTAACCGACTAGGTGGGTAAAATCACTCGTGGCCAAGCCCAACAACCTAAACTCAATCCCTGGGACCCACACGGTAGAAGAAGAGGACTGATTCCACGGTTGCCAAAGCATGCACACTCAGCCCCCCACTTGACAAATGGTATAAAATGCCTTCATGTTCTGACATCTTTTAAAGCAAGACTTCACTTTTGGAAAGAATGAATGCACTGTGGTACACTGTAACCACATGGTGGGAACTCTTATAACATAAACAAGATTATGATAGAGGTGTGGTTTGCCTGAGGCTGGAAACACAGCTACTTGGTTCTTGTAAAATACTAAAAATCAAAATTTTTCTTATACTAACTGATCAAAATCAAAATTACCAAGCCTAAGCTTTGACAGTCCAGCCTAAAAGAAAAAGTGAAAAAGGAGAAAGTACAACTCAGTCTCTCAGTCAGCCATGTTCACCATGTTAAGAAAGCCTGTGGTGGCGCAACAGCCCCTCCTCAGTCATCAAGAAATACTCTTAGAACATCCGTGTACAAAGCCCCTTTGTACAGAATAACACACACACACACACACACACACACACACACACACACACACACACGCACATGCATGCACTCATACGCATTCCAGTGAAAGCTTCCACACACTTGACCATATATGCTGAAAAAAAAATGGAACAGATTTAAATGACGGCTTCTACTCACTTTGATTGGTGGCACCCTGTGCTGTTTTCTGCCTACCTGCCAGAAACCATGGATTCCAGCAATGACACCAGTGAGCCATGACAGCCAACAGAGTTGTTGTCAGTAAAGTTTGGACACCTCTAATTCAAAACTCCAAAATCTAAGTAGGAAATTCTACACCTGGCCTATGGGACAGACTGTTGTCAAAACACAAGTGTATTAAAAATATGGTTTAAAAACACCTTCGGGCCAGAAGGATAAATGAAACACAAACGAGTTTCATGTTTGGACTTGGGTTCCATTCCCAAGATAGCTCATTATGAATATGCAAATAATACAAATTTGGGATCCTGGTAACAAGCAGATAAGGGCCACTCAGCCTGCACAAATCTGCTAAAGTAGAAAGTCTGTTACAGGAGAGGCAGAGACCATGTTTAGCTGCATTGGGGCAGAGCCAAGCAGGAAAAGTTGGGAAGTAAAGGACGCTACAATTCCCCGAAGACACTGTTTCCAATGGCAGACTTGGTCTTCTTCTCAAAGCAGTATCTGTAAGAAACTTCAGTCACCCGCATATTACAACTGCCATTCTCATACACTGACTCTTTCACTCCCAGGGCTACCCACTAGGTCCCAGCAGGTGTCAGGTGCTGTCCTAACACTTTGGAGATATAGCAAGGAATGGTATAAGACAAAAATGGCTGCCTTCATAGAACTACAATTCCAGGTAGTCAGTCAATTAATCAAAGCAGGAAGTGTGACAGAGTGTAAGGCTATTATAGCGGTTCCTTTTAACCGCCAACTGGACACAACATGCTATCACCTGGGATCAGAGCCTCAGTGGGGGATTTCATCTTGAGTGTCTCTGCTGATGTGGGATGACCCAGCTTGAAAATGGGTGACGCCACTCCTGGCTTTGGGGCCCTGGACTGTGTGAGAGTAGAGGAAGCTGGCTGACTGCTAAGCCTGTATCCGTTCTCTTTGCTCTTGACTGTGGATGCGACATGACCACCTGTCTCAAGTTCCTCACTGTGACATCCCCACAGTGATGGACTACACACCTGAAGTTGTGGGTTAGAATAAACCCTTTCCTCCCTAAGTTGCTTTTTCGTAGAGGTCAGAAATAAAATATGGTAGTGAGAGCCTTTGTGGGGGATCTGAATAGTAATTAGGGAGCTGGCATTAGATCACTTCACCTCAAGAAGTAGGAACAGCAAGCATAGAAAAGCCTTGTGAGGGGAGGGGAGAGGGAGGGAGGAGGGGAGGAGGGAAAGGGGGAGGGAAATGTGAGGAAGAGGGAGGAAGGAAGGGAGAGGGGGAGAAAGGGAAAGAAGAGAAGGAAAAGGAGATGGAGGGAGAGAGGGAGAGAGGGAGGGAAGGAGGGAGGGAGAGGGGGAGAGAGGGGAAGAAGAGAGGGAAAGAAGAAAGGGAAAAGGAGTTGGAGGGAGGGAGGGAGGGAGGGAGGGAGAGAGAGAGAGAGAGAGAGAGAGAGAGAGAGAGAGAGAGAGCGAGCACGAGAGCGCCACTGTACATATCCAGCAGATGAGGTTGGCACAGGGCAGAGGAAACCCATTCCATGGATGAATGTTAGTTTGCGATGGCTTCCACAACAGAATACTATTCAGTGGATGGCTCGACAAACACAAACACATTTTCTTATAGTTCTAGGATCCTGCTGTGCATGGGTGTGGCACCAGCAAGACTGTCTCCTTGATCACCTTGTCTCAGACTCATCTTTCCTCTGTACATGTTCCTGTCACCTGCCTCCTCTCTGCACGCTCGAATCTCTTCATAAGAACACCAGCCAGATCGAATTAATCTCCACCTTAATAAACTCATTTTACATCTCTCCCCTTTGTCTTTAAAGGTCCTACATCCAGTTACAACTATATTTCGAGAAACTGGAAATATATAAACTGGAGGGGTTTATAATTTAGTTCTGAACAGAGGTCATGGAAGCAAATAATTCTGGGTTGTCTCCATAATGTATCAGGAAGGAAGGGATGGGGCTGAAGCAAATGCCAAGTGCCCGCTGTGCTGCGTGGAGTGCCTGGAATCCTAGAGGGGGAGGAAAGAGGACAGAAACAGGACATGTCCAGGACAAGAGGTCAGGGTTGCTAATGGATCAAAACAAGGAGATGAGACACAAAGGTGGCTCCTAAGTATTTGTCTTGGAGCGACTGGGAGGATGGTGGGTAGGCCTTTTCCTAGACTGACAGTAGTGTGCACATGCACACAACAGAAGTGTGACATCAACATAAGACACTAGAGTCATCGTTTATAAGTGTCAAAGAGTGACTTGAAAGACAGATGGAAGGCCAAGTTGGAAAGAAAATCAGCCAATGCCCCCTGTAAATCCCAGAGTTTTAGGAGTGGAAGACTACTGTGAGTCTGAGGTACAGCACCTCTCTAATTAGTTTAAAATTTTTCTTGGGATAGGTCAGGTTCTAGGAGCTGTTCAATAATGCACGCATGCCAGAGAATGTTGGATGTCTTCCCAAACACAGTATCTTTCATAAAAATAGAACTTTTGGCTGAGCCAGTGGCATTTGCCTTCTACAACTAGGCCTTCCTTGAAGTTAGGTGTGGCCACAAGAGGCCCATGTGGCCAGTGGAATGTGGATAGAAGTGTCCTGTGGTGACTCCCTGGAAACTCCCCGTGTGAAGCAGCAGGTCCTAGTGCTTTCCTCGCTTCCTCTCCTCTCTAACCTGCTTCCTGAAATGGAGATCCAACATGAAAGCTGGGCCTCTGACTGCATCTGGAGTCTATGAACTAGGAGCAAATCGCAGGGTGAGTGAGTGAGGCCTGGGGATGTAGTTCAGTGACAGGATGCTAGCTGATGTTAGCTGGGCATGAACAAGGCCCTGGGTTCAAACCCCCAGATGTCAATCACTCGCCCTCTCATGTGATATCCTGGAAAGACTCAGGTCTAAAGCAGCTGCCATTCTAGCATTGGGTTTTCTCCCACTAAATGTTTATGTCACAGAGAAATCTGTTTATCTTCTTTAATCCACTTTCTCTGTGGAGGGGAGGGTATCCACTGCTCTCACATGAACCCAGTCTGAACTGATGTAACAGGCAAAGGATAATTGATGCATTGTGGTGAGGGCACTTGTACAATGCTCCAGGCATTTGCTCTAACTTGGTGATAGCTGGTTTCTAACAGGTCTCTCTCAACCCCATGGTCTGAGAGTCATAAAGTTTGTATTGGTTTCATAAAATGGACTCACGCTAAGCAGATAAAGAAATAGGCAGAACTGTAGGAGGCCAAAGTAGCAGGACTAGAGGAGGCAGGGGTTCAAAGAGCACTGTGTGGAAACCACTGCCTACATGGCAGTGGGGTAGCTCTTATCTTGCTGGTCTGTGTAGGAGCTACAGTTATTACTCAGACTTTTAGGGCTTGTATAGATAAAGGTACAGCATGAAGATGAGCTGCCCAAGTGGGCACCAGCATCATTTCAGAATATTAGTGGAAGAGAGAGCAAAGCGGAGGCAGGGGCATTGGGACATTCATGCTAGCCCCTGCTCTCACTACAGCAGGATCTGAACACACATAAAACTGTTAAACAAAAGACCACACACGCATACACACACACACACACACACACACACTCACACTCACACTCACACTCACACACACAGCGGAGGGGAGAGGAGGGGAGGGAGGATGATTTCAAGACCATTCAGTGAGGGGGAAAAGACTCTTGGACAAATGGTATTAGGCCAACTGAATGTCACACGCAAAAGAATAACGCTGGACCCTTGACTCACAGCCTACGCACATATTAACTTCAGATGGATCTGAGACCAAAAAGATATAGAAGCTTTGACTGCTAGAGGAAAATGTATGAGTCGTGACCTTGAAGAAGACAGTGGGTTCTTAAGAGTAAAACCAAGCACACGGGCAGCAGAAGAAAAGGAAGTAACAACCCACGGATCAAAATGTAAAACTTTTGCACTTCGAAAGGACACAATCAAGAAGGTGAACAGATAATTCTGGCAGAAAATATTCGAAAATGGATCTGATAAATACCTAGAGTTCACGAAGAATGTTTATAATTTAACAATAACAAAAACAACCCACCTTTAAAATGGACAAAATATAGTCAAATGGATAGTTCCCCTTAAAAGACAGGAAAATAGTAGACATGCAGACTTTGTACATCAGGAGACATTAGTGCAAGACAAAATAAAACCCCATCAAGCTATGCCTTTATTCTCTACCAAATCAGAAAAGACAGGGAATAAAAAATCTCAGCAAGGAGGTGAAGTTGGGTCTTCATATGATGCTGGGAACTATGAAATGTGTCTGCCATAGGAAGCAGCTTGGCAGTTCCTCAAAGGAAAAAAAATGGAGTTACCATATGATCCAGCAATTCCCTCCAGGAATATGCCCAAGAAAAGTGAACTATGCATCCACCACTAACCTCATACACAAATGTTCATAGCAGCACTGAGTGTATTAAAAAGTAGAAGGAATCCAAGTGTCCATAAGCAGATGATGGAGTGCAGTGTAGTATAGTGTAGTATAATGTAGTGCAGAATAGAATAGTGGAGCGCAGTGCAGTGCAGTGGAGCGCAGTGCAGTGCAGTGGAGCGCAGTGCAGTGGAGTGCAGTGAAGTGTAGTGGAGTGCAGTGTAGTATAATGTAGTGCAGTATAGTGCAGTACAGTGGAGTGCAGTGCAGTGGAGTGTAGTACAGTGGAGTGCAGTGCAGTGAAGTGCAGTGTAGTGCAGTGTAGTATAATGTAGTGCAGTATAGTGCAGTGTAGTGTAGTGCAGTGTAGTGCAGTGTAGTATAATGTAGTGCAGTATAGTGCAGTGTAGTGTAGTGCAGTGTAGTGCAGTGTAGTGGGTTGCAGTATAGTGGAGTGGAGTGCAGTGAAGTGCAGTGGAGTGTAGTGGAGTGTAGTGTAGTGTAGTGGAGTGCAGTGGAGTGTAGTGTAGTGCAGTGCAGTGCAGTGGAGTGCAGTGCAGTGGAGTGCAGTGAAGTGGAGTGTAGTACAGTGGAGTGCAGTGCAGTGAAGTGCAGTGGAGTGCAGTGCAGTGGAGTGCAGTGCAGTGGAGTGTAGTGGATTGCAGTATAGTGGAGTGGAGTGGAGTGCAGTGGAGTGCAGTGTAGTGCAGTGGAGTGCAATACAGTATAGAATATTGTGTAGTGATTAAAATAATTGCAGAACTCATGAATGCCAAGGCATGGAAGACTGTTGGTATAGGACAGCAAGCGAAATAAAGGAAGCCAGTCACGAATAGCCCTGTATTTTATAATGCTGTCTATGTGATACTCCTACAATAGGAAGATTTAAAGGGAAAGGAAGCAGCCAAGTGGCTTCAGGATATAAGAAGAGCAGTGGTTGGGAAACAGAGGGTTCTTGTTGGGCATGATTGTAGGATTATAGAATTAACTTGAGGCAATGATTACACAACACAGTGACTACACTGAAAACCACCAAATTACACACTGTAAAATGGTAAAAAAAAAAAAAAAAAAAAAAAAAAGCAATGTGGGAAGAAAGAGAAGTCTTCTCCCTGGGTTCTAGTTTACAGCTCATGCTGAGTGAGAGTCAGATTTCAATATAACTGGTCAGGAGGCTATTGCCTAATAGGACAATGTTCTCTCTACAGCCATCTTCAAGAGCTTGCTTACTTAGGGCCAGGATGTTTATGATCTCAGACCATCACTCTGCTTTGTATGTGTATATGTGTGTGTGTGTGTGTGTGTGTGTGCAAATGCACTTGTGTATGTATTCATGTGTTTATGCATATGTGCAGAGGCAAGAGGACAGTCTCAGGCATCATTCCTCAAGACCATTCACTTTGCTATTTTGAGATCTCTCTCTCTCTCTCTCTCTCTCTCTCTCTCTCTCTCTCTCTCTGTGTGTGTGTGTGTGTGTGTGTGTGTGTGTGTGTGTGTGTGTGTACTTGAGAAAAAGCTGCATTGTGGAACTCTGGCTGTCCTAGAACTCACTATGTAGACCAGGTTGCCCTTGAACTCAACTCACAGAGATGTTCCTGCTTCTACCTCCTAAGGTGCTGGGACAGCACATATTTTTATTTAATCAAAAACATCTATTTTGTTACCATGCTTGAGAATTTCACACATGAGTACTATATTTACATTATTTTCACCCTATACTAATTCCTCTCTAAGTCTTTCTTTGCCCCCAGTTCCTCTCAATTCATGACCTCTTCTTTAAATATAAATGTATTTATATTTTACATGCACACGTGCGCCACACACACACACACACACACACACACACACACACACACACACACATCACGCACTGTATAAATACATCCCTCTGAGCCCATTTAGTGTTGGTGATATGTATATGTGTTTAAAGATAACCGCTTGGGGTTATATAACAAATAAGAGCGCTCATCCCTAGAAAAGACTTTTTCCTCCTCTCTTAGCAGACACTAATCGCCTATAACTCTTCACTTAGGGATGGATCCTCATAGAGTATATCTACTCATGCTGGGATGTCAACTGGTATTGCTGTTGTGCGGGTCTTGTTTAGATGTCTATATTACATCTAAATTTAAACTTTACTTCATCTTCAAATGTTTCGTTAGTTAATTCCTTTGAGCAATGTCATTCACAAAGCCACAGATGCACACATCTAGTCAGTATAAGAAGTGTCTAAGTGTGATTTGTTTTCCTGAGAGGCTCACAGTCACACTTGGGGAGAGACTGCCATCTTCATATGTGTCTCTCAACACCAGTGCTTACACTCACCTGCTTCTACAGCACAGACTCACTCACGGTGACTCAACCTTAAGTCCTTTTCTCAGGTTTAATTAAGGGTATGGTTTTATCTGAGTGGAGGTCACTGAAGGGGAAACCTTTCTGTCTAATGGCAGGAGAACCGGGCTGCATTATTGTGAGAGAACAAAATTTACATTTACATAAAATAAAAACAGCAAATCCTTTAAAAGGGTAAAAAGAAAAGGGCCAAGGAAGAGATAACAGAGCAGACCTGCAGTGCTCAAACTCCGTGTGTTCAAAATCGGGGTCTTCAGGACTGATCCTTGGGAGGTTCGGGGGTAAGCACTGACCTGACCCTCTAAGAGTAGGCTTCTATATGCTCAAGGATTTGGGTTACCCTATCTCAGGGTGAATACTTGCTTCATGCCTAATGCATAAATAAGCTATACCAGTGTGGCCAGATAAACTGATCCTCCCAAGAAGACAGTGGTGAAGGACTGCTTTTGCTTTGGAGTTGGGGTGAGGGGTTAGAGGAATGGAACCTAAGTATCTGACGTCAATCATACAAACGATTGCATTTCCAAGTAACCGACTCAATACAAACCCTGGGTACTAAGGCCCGGGAGCCTCTCTGACCAAGCAAGCCTCACAGTTGTGGTCACCTATCAAGTGGGGCAATTGGTGCACCTCCACTGCCTATGTAGACTCTTGTGTCTGATTTTCCTTGACTTTACCCCCATGAAACTCTACCCTCTGCTCAATTTTACCTCTCTTTGCAGTGTACAGACTAAAACTACTCATCTAAAACCTGCTTCTCAGTCTGTGGGCTGAGCCCCCACAGGGTTGCATATCAGATATTCTGCATGTTAGATATTTACATTACACTTCATAATATAGCAAAATTACAGTTATGAAGTAGCAGTGAAATAATTTTATGGTTGGGGATCACCACATCATGAGGAACTGTATTAAAGGGTTGCAAGCGTTAAGAAGGTTGGGAACCACTGGGCTAAAGGTTTCCCAAGTCCTGTGCTTTCTTCCAGTGAAATCATCAAATCTGAGACTCCTGACATATAGAACCCTAATGGCTCATTGTGGTGGTGTATCCATCAGCCATAACACCTGAGGGCATGGATGGAACTGAACACACTAATAAACCACAGTTGAGAAAGATAGGACTTCACACTAAGGCTACACTGCCACTGCTGTAACCAAGGCATGATACAGGGAGCCAGGCTCACAGGTCCTTGAGGATAAACAGCCCACAAAGCAGAGAAAATGGACTCTTAATTACAGAGAATGACCTTCCCAAGCAGGAGCCCCACAGTCCCCGAGAACAAAGGAGACAATGTGGCCTTTTGACCACAACACTTGAAGGGAAGGCATTCAGGAACACTCTTGGATGGTGACACTCTTGTGCCATGTATGTTTGTGTGTGTGTGTGTGTGTGTGTGTGTGTGTATACACATATGAACATATGTGTGCCTAAGTGTGGCAGCCAGAGGTTAATGTTGTGTGCTGTGTTCTATCTTTCCCAATACTATTTTCAAGCAATGTCTCTCACTGAAACTGGAGCTCACTAACTCAGCTAGGCTTGCTGGCCACTGAGCTCCAGTGACCACTGAGCTCCAGGGATCTGCTTGTTCCTACCCCTTACAAGGGCTACAGATACAAACCACAGCATCCAGCTTCTACACAGGTTCTAGGGGTCTGCACTTAGGTGCTCATGCTTCCATGGCAGGCACCTGACAAAGTCAGTCATCTCTCACTTCTTTAAGACAGTACTTACCCTGCAGAAGGCACTGGAGCTGGAGAGCTGGCCCTGTCCCTCACTAGTTACACTACTTGGGAGAGCAAGCCCTGCACCTTACCTGGGCAGCACAGTAGAGCTGACCCTTGTTGGCAGGGGCATGGGTGAGCTGACCCTGAGGACATAAGCATGGGAGAGCTGGCCCTGCCTCTTGTCTCCTCCCATTTGCTCTCATTTCCAATAGCAGGTGGGAGAGTTGGTCCCAATGGGGCCATAAGAACAGAAGAGTTGGCCTTGCCCCACACTTGCTGCAGCATTCAGGAGAGCACAGTCTGCACCTTACCTAGGTGGCACAGTAGAGCTGACTCTGATGACAGGAGCTCAGGTGAGCTGGCCCTGAGGGTCTGAGCACAGGAGAGCTGATCCTGAAACTTGTCTTCCATGTGGCAGAGTGGGCAAGAGAGAGATGCCTTCTCCTACCCTCATCCTTTGGCAGGCCAGAGAGCTGGCCCTGGAGTCATGAGCAGGCCCTGTACCTTGCCTGGTTAGTACAGTAGAGTTGGCCCTGGGCATGAGAGTTGTAGGTGAACTGCCCCTAACAGGGAGAATGCAGGAGAGCCAGTGGTGCCTATTGTCTGCTATGTGGTGGCATGGATGAGGGAGAGATGTCCTCTTTCCCTCCCTTATCCCTCACCACCTATGTCAGGCAGGAAAACTGGCCCCAGTGTCATGAGAGTGGGAGAACTGGCCATGCCCCTTATCAGCTGTAGCACTCAGGAGATCAGGCCCTGCCCCTCACCTGGGCAGCAGGGTAGAGCTGGGCCTAGCTGCAGTTGCTATTGAACAGGCCTCAAGAGCTGGTAGGATAGCCAACCCAAATACCTCTCAGGTCCAGATCCAGGGCTTTGAATTGGCCCACCCCCAACATCCACCCCATTGATGATGAACTTCTAGAGTGCATGAGTGCTGGTCCTGCAGATCCAAAACTATAGGATCTCTATGACACAGGGCAACAATAGGATATCCGAAAGGAGTTTCAGTGAGGTTCTTGATAGTGTAGTAGAAGCCAGAGACCTTGTACCAGACCAATGAGTCATTACAATGAACATTTGCAAGCAAAGCCATGTGGACCAAAGGGTATTCTGTGGGACACATGTGACACATCACAGCTTCTACAGTGAGATTTTTTTTTCTCTTTGGTGGGGAGGTTATAAGGTAAAGGGCAGGTACAAGAGAAAGGACAAATGGGTGGGATTGGAGTACATGGTGTAAAATTCATAAAGAACCAATAAAAAGATAAAATAATAATAACAATAACGATGATAATACTAAGAATAAGAATTAAATGGTGAAAAAAAGAGAAATTACTTCAATCAGATCCATGGGGCATTTCGTTGATTAATGACTGATGTAGAAAGTCCCAGCCCATTGTGGGAAGAACCACTCCTGCGCAGGTAGTCAGAAATTAGGAGCTGGCCACTGGGAGTGAGCCAGTTATATAAAGCAAGCCAGTTATCAGAATTCTTCGACGGTCTCCATTTCATCTCCTGCTTCCAGGTTCCCACCTTGAATTCCTACCCTGACTTCCCTTGATTATAAAGTGTGAGATAAAATAAGCCCCCATCTGCCCAACTTGCTTAGGCCATGGTGTTTCCCAAAGCAAAAGAAAGCCAACTAGAACACCCACTCCCCATTGAGAATGACTTTACAATGACAAAGAGTGACAGCTACCATACCTCAGGCATCTCTCAGGTACTGTTTATTATGACAACCTCGCTAATCCTACCCCAAACTCAGATTAACAGAGAAAATGAGCTCAGAGGGGCAGAAGACCTTTGGCAGTGCCAGTTAGAAAGTAGCAGTCAGGAGTGGAACCCCCACGTGTCACCTCCAATCAGGGATAACCACCGCCCTGAACTCATTCTGAGTTCCTCCTCCTCTGCCTTGCAGCCCCATGGCCCATCCTGGGAGTGGTCTTGAGAAGACAGTCTACCTGCATCAAGAACCTGGACTTTGGCTGTAATTGCACATGGCTCCATCTGTCCATCTGTACGTAGCAGATCGCAGGGGGGTCTCTAAGACTCAAGTGTGTCCTCTTGGTGAATGGTAATAACCTGGGTTGGAATTCATACTTTGACATGTGAGGCAAGAAGATGAATAGACCAAAATGTTCTGTTCCAGGCTGGCATGTGACTATGTAATATCCATTTTTCCATCACCCCTTAACTCTTGGGGCATGGAGAAACATCTTCCACCTTTTTAGTGTTTTCCCTAGAATTGCTATCAGAAAACACTCATCTGCTTTTCGTCAGAGAGGGCTGGGAAAGAGGTTAAAGGGAGAGGATAGGGCACACGTGCACAATGCATGAAGAGGTGCTACAAACAAGCCTGTGTGTTTACTGCTGCGGCCAAGGCGAGAACCGTCTTTATTGGAAACACGTATCTGATAGCATCTGGATCCACTTAGTAAGCATATTTATTTCATAACAACATGAGCTCACGATGCCAGGATGATTAATGAGCTTTTATATTCTGCCACTCACTTTGCATAAATCCCCAAGTCTGTTAGGGAGATTAATTACCCAGGATGGGGCCTGTTGGTTACTTTTGAGCAGGGTCCCTTACATGGAATCCACTCTGTCATAGATAAGGCTAGAGCCTCCCTTGAGGCACCTCCCAAACCAGTAGTAGCACCTGGATCCCTAAAACTAATTTCAAGGTTTTTAGAGAATATAAGTACATTTTCGAATGTTGGGGGAAATGCTGAAAGGATTCTCAGGCTTGGCAAGGAAGGAGAAAACAGAGATTTGGGGCTGGAACTTTAGTGATAATACTGACCATTGTGCTGCCAAGCATTTCTCAATACATAAAGCAACATCAAATATTTTAGGTTCACTGGAAGCAGTATCTACTGGAACAGGGCTATTGTTCTCTCGACGGCAAAATTCAGAATTGATGACACACGTCTTGACCTCTGTCCAGGACAGTTTTGAGTCTGGAACATCATTACCTTGGCAACACCTCATCCTCTGAAAAGCAGGCAGGATACCTCTTCCTCCTCATTCCAGCTGGTCTTATCCAGAAAGAACAAAATTTCCTTCCTGTTCATAGGGAGAGAGGCTCTAGTCTTTATGTGTCACAGGTCTTTCAGCTGGTCTCAGGCAAGTTCATCTCTGTGGAAGTTTCCATGTTTAGATGATAGTGTGGAAGGCACCCTACCCACGAAAGTGCCAAGGATGGACAGTTTGTCCTCATCTTTGGATGTTAGCACTCAGTGCTCTTCCATGGAGACATGTCCTGCTCAATGAGATGTTCTATGCAGAAGTGTGGAGCAGGAAAAAACAATTAGACCTGTCTGCTTAAGTGTAGGCCTTCTTGGGCATTGCACAGTGGCCTCTGAAGCACAAGATGGGAGTGCTAAGGGACATTAGTGGTCAGGTGATATTGCTCATAGCAACCATGCAAGACTTATGGTTCTACATCCGTTGACCACCAGGAAAATAACCTCCCCAAGGACCTAGGACATCAGTAAAGAAGAGGTGATACCTAGGACGGATAATATTAAATGGAAAACTTCTGTAGTGAATGGTTGGAGGGAAAAGCCAGAAATACAAGTCTAGAAAAAGCAACACATCAAACCCCCCAAACCAACTTCTACAAGGTCCATCATTCTCCAAGTTCCAAACCAAAACTGAAGAAGCAAAAGACTCAGCCACAATCCAGCATCTGTGTTTCACATTTACAAGCTAGCACCTCACACATCACCCTTTGCGACTTTAGAGACCGTAATATCATTTCCCTCCCACTCTCTCCTTAGCCAAAGCAGACAACGCTGTGTGCCAAATATTTGTGAAACCTAGACCGAGCTGACTACCCATTTCTTCCCTCGACACCCTAATTAGAGTCTGTGGGAACGCTACCTCAATGTCCAGTCACTGTCCTGTTTGATGGCAAATGCAGTGCTCAGGTCCAGTGACTCCCGAGCATCTGGACCATCCTGCCACAGACTGAGAGAGCTCTATTTTGTTTCACATTGCTTTTTGAGGCAGGGTCTCACTCTGTATCCTTGGATGACCAGGAAATCCAGACTGACCTTAAACCTACAGAGATCTGCCTGCTTCTACCTCTTGGGTGCTGGGATTAAAGGTCGGCATCACCACACCCAGCTCATTAGTCTCCAGTGTTTCCCCCAACATCCCCTCCTGGCTGAGAGCTCAGGAATCAGAATGGCCAAGAGTTTCATGCAAGTTACTGTAGGCAGCATACTCCTCTGAGAACTTTCTATTTCTACAGCCAAACCAGGGACCCACAGGCAAATGTGAGGATAGGCTGGGAGGCCCTCCTAGTCCTTGGCACAGTGAAGAATGGTCAAGGGAAAAAAGGTCTGGATAAGGATTCAGCATACACAACATCTGTGGACTGCAGTGTTACAAGAAAGCACTACTCGACTCTGTAATTCATGAGTTTCATCAACCTACAAGTGACTAGCAGATCATCACCTGCCATTTTCCCTCTAGTTACATAAACTTCCTGCTGAGCCAAGGAAGGGATGCACAAGAGTGGGAGGGACCAAGTATGGACACAGCAGCTTCCAATCCCCAGTGCCTGTTTCCCTAGCGCTTCTCAAATTAACCTGCTTGCATCTTGAATGAGAAGAAAATGGTTCTGGTGGTATAACCCCATCTCAGAGCATCAAGCAGACTGGCCTGCTGTCACCTGTCAGAATCTCACTGTCCAATGAAAGTGTTCAACTGTTCCTCTGATACCTACACTAGCCTTCCAGCCACACCTTCCGTTCCAGTGCCTGTGCTGTCCCTATTCTGTTGGACACCTCTTAGCTCATGAGGTCTTCACTTCTCTGTTTAGGTGCCTTCTTTAATATGCTCATTCCTACACTCCACCACTGCTGCTATTCATTCCAACATGGGAGAGAACGGCTCTGCCCATCACCAAATAAAGACAGAGAACCCTACATAGGCCTTCAATCTGAAAGTCTAGCACTCATAAGGCAGGTACAGGAAGATCACTAGGAGTTAGAAGCCAGTCTGCTCTATGTGAGTTTCAGGCCAGGTAGGGCTATAAAGCAAGACTCTGTCTCGAAACAAAACATAAACACACACATACACACACACACACACACACACACATACATGTACACACACATACACACACATGTGAGTGCACATGAATGGAGACTGTTTTAGACTAGAGCAACAGTTCTGCCCTAGACCAATTCAATTAATGTAGAGTTGGGAGATGAACTTCAATCATTTTGAAAGATGC
Organism: Rattus norvegicus; assembly: GCF_021556685.1. NCBI lineage: Eukaryota > Metazoa > Chordata > Mammalia > Rodentia > Muridae > Rattus > Rattus norvegicus. The sequence continues at coordinate 68,512,026 of NC_141541.1, forward strand.
CAGAATGGATTCCAATGTGTCATCATGGCTAGAAAACTCTAATAATTCAGAGTGGGCATAGAGATTGGGAGAGAATGAAGTTCCCTTCTGCCACAATAGACGAGGGCAAATGAAAGGCATATGGGAAGAGCAACCCTTTAATTAACAACAACAACAACAATAAATCAAGGAACAATTCATTCAAAGGACACAAATGGCTGGAAAACATGCAGAGAGGTGACAAAAGGAAGTCAGCACGTAACTTCAAATAGCAAGGAAGGAAAGAAAGATTATTAATTTCTGACTGATGCAAACAGAGTAGATCTTGCCCTGTATTGCATTCAGTCCTCTGTTTAAAGATGAACAATAAATATACATAAATAAAATGATCACAACCTCTAATGGAAGAATTGTATAAGGTCATTGGTGGAAAGTGATCAGAGCGCAGAATCTGTCCTGTAATCAAAGACCCGGGTTATTTTACATGAAGCACGCGCTGTTTGGATTGAATCACCTCAGCCAGCAAATTCTTGTGTCCTAAAAGGGAAATAAATGGACGTTCTTTGGAGGATGGTGGGGAGCACACAGATCCCCCGGGGCCATGATTTCAGGAGCTGGGAGTTAGTTCCTGGGGAAGATGTTTATCAAAGGTGCTTTGATCTCCGCTTAGAACTCGCCAGCATAATCCATTTATTTTATTATTGTGCTTGTAAGTTCTTAATTTGGTACTTAATCAAGTTCTTTTGTGTATCATCTCCCTGCCAGATGGTACATGAAGAGTTTAAAACAAGAAGTGATCAAAAAGAACACATAGTGTTATTGGAACTTTTATTCTTGCCCTAGTGTGTGCTCAGAGACATTCAGGGGAGGAGAACAACCCTAATGTGTGTTTAGAGACTTTTGGGGGAAGGAGTATTTAATAGCCTGAACTCCACTTACCTGTGAGTTGAGGGGTTTAGTAGGGCAAGTGGAGAAAACTCCAAGGAATATAGCCTGACCGTTCCAATCAACAGGTATCCAAGTACCATAAGATCCCTGCTATTCCTGGACAGCTCTGTAAGACCCCAACAATAAGGAAAACTTTCGGAGAGGGAAAATACTCATTTCTGCAACTTTCAAGAAAGGCCTTGCAAATGATTGGAAATCCCGAAGAGGGGGTTCTTATGGTGGTACCCACAATCAGCAGGAGTTGTAGATGACCACCGAAATTCTGAGTAGTGTTCTCTTTATGAACAATTTTTTATTGCCCTTCACATGAACTATAAGTTTCCCCAAGCAGAAGGGAACTGCCCAGAACAACAAAGGCAGCAGTGGCCCCAGAGGTCTTTTTTTCTTCCCACCCACCCTCTGAAGAGGGCAGAACAACTATGCCAGGAATACGAAGCATCCAGATCTTCCACTTGCTCCTGTCTCCCAACCAAGCATTTTTTAAAGTAAACACTAGACCATGACCTATGGCTTAAAACTTCAAAATACAGTAAAATGTTTAGAATAGACTCATAAACAGCCACTCATGCCTCCAATTGACCCTCTTCTGAGTGGTCTCCTCTGTGCCTCTTGTCCCTGCTGTCTCAAACAGAGACACCCGAAAGGCCAGGGCAAGAGCGGAAAGCACTAGGCCAGCATCAGAAAAAAGAAGCAATAGCTTCCAAACTGAAGGACAGGAGAGGATTAAAGAGCAGGGGCCGTGAACACAATGCAACTGGGTAGCACAGGCTACCCAACTTATTTCTAGCACATGAGGCTCGTCTTGTCTTTAGTTGCTTCTGGAGAGCTTGTAAAATTGTCTCTCTAATCTGTTTATTTCAGGTTTTGTTTTAGTTTGAGGATCCAGGAAGACAAGTGTACTGGAGAAAGAACACATCGATTCTTGGGACTATAAAAATTCTGCACTATGAAAGGCACTGTCTGTAAAGGAAGTGGGAGGGTTTTCAGAGTATCTAAGTTCCTCCGCCAGAGGTAGAGCCCATAGTTTTCCTGCCGTCCCTTTTATCTGATCTGAGTATTGGTCCTTCAGAGTTAGCATTCAGGCATCGCCAGAGGAAGAACTGAAGGTTTGCAGCATCTAAATGTGTGTCTAACGTAACACCTGAGCTGGAGTCAACACTGTGGGTTTGTTTTTTTAATTTTAAAGTCATTCTCTTCCACATTCTGGGCTGAGTCTCTATACTTTCTCACCACAGAAACTTCACCCTGGGGGGCTGCTGATGGGCTGAGCAATTTGATGACATGGAAGGTACCAGAGAAACCACAGTCAAAAACTGACCTCAACTGCAATCCACTTGCAGAGCCTCCTTGGGTCTCATTCAAAGATACCTTGTCCTAAGGACGCACACCAACAATCAGGGTTGGTATTGAAAACAGAAAAGGCAGAGCTCGGTACCTTCCTTAAGAGCGGTCCTAGGCTGAGGGTCTTGCCCAGCCATAAAACTCCAGATTTCTGCTGAGGAGGAAATATTCAGGGGAGTCTTCAATAGAAGAAATGAAGTCTCCTCACATTAAACAGAGAGGGGAAGAGAAGGAAGAAGGGAGGGAGGGAGGGAGGGGGGAGGGAGGGAGGGAGGGAGAGAGAGAGAGAGAGAGAGAGAGAGAGAGAGAGAGAGAGAGAGAGAGAGAGAAGGGTGGCTTTTATGGCATGCACGGCTGACCCCTGGTCAAGGAATAATCCTTGTGCTATTGAACATTGCAGAAGAACAGGGTTACTAGTTAACAGAGAGGAACAAAGAGCACAAAAGATTCGAAGTTAAAAGCGGCTAAAAGTTGATAATTATGAAACAAAGTAGGAACATCGAGAGGTTAGGCACAGATCAGCAAGAGCAGAATTGAGTCTTTGGTCAGGTGCTTTGGGACCCTGGTGCCAGAAATAGTCAAAGGAAAAGAACATTTTCTTAACATGCAATGCTGGGACAACTAAGCAGCTACATGCATTTGGGCCCTTACCTCATGCCACATGTAAAGGCTAACTCAACATAACCAAAGACATACATCTAAGCATTAGAACTATAAAATTCTTGGAAGAAAACGTAGGGGTAAATCTTTACAGCCTGGGATTTGGCAGTGGGATGTGAGACCAGGCCTTCAAAAGTATAGGCACCAAAAGAGAGAGATGGACTGGACATCATGATAATCAATACTGCCAAAGGACGTTATCAACAAAGTGAAAAGACAGTTAGAGGGGATGTTTGAAAATCACAGAAGGGTCAACTATTCAGAATATCATCCTAGGTCAATGATGACCAAATTCATGGTGGCAATTTACTAACTACTTTTCCTGTTGCTGTGACAAAGTACCTGACAAGAGCACCTTACAGAAGAAACAGTCTATTATGGCGCACAGGTTGAGGGTACAGTGCATCCTGGCATGGAAGGCACGAGACCAGGAGCGTCAAACAGCTGCTTGTATTGTGTTCTGCAGTTAGGAAGCAGAGAGATCAATGCTGGGGCTCAACCCACTTCTTTTATTCAGTATGGAGTCCCAGCCCACACTGGCACCAACCGCACTTGAAGTGGGTCTTCCCTTCTTTATTAACTCAATCTAGAAAGTCCCTCTCACACACATACTCAGAAGTTTGTTTCCCAGGTAAATCCAAATCCTGCCAAAGGAACAATATTAACCATCATAGTAGTCCCTTATGATGATATTGCCAGATAGATGGTGGTGGTGCATGCCTTTAATCCCAGTACATGGGAGGCAGAGGCAGGAGAATCTCTGTGAGTTAGAGGCCAGCCTGTTTCTACAGAGTGAGTTCTAGGTCAGCCAGGGCTATGCAGAGAAACCCTGTCTCAAAGAAAACCAAAAACAAACAAAAAAAGATATTGCCTAGTGATAGCTTTTGTAAGGTTCGCACATTGCTGAAATCCTCAGAGTATCTCTATTAGTAAATAACACATAAGTACATAAAGAACTCTTACAACTGAACAATAAACAGACAACAACCCAATTTAGAAATGAGTCAACAATTGGAACAGACATTTCTGCAAAAACAATGACCAACAAAACATGAAAAGACAAACTTTCAAGCAATGCTAACCCAAACTATAGTGACATTCCCCTTCACACCCACTAGGCGGTCTTTGCTTGTATATGACATCCTGACTTTAGCTTCCCCTCTCTCTCCCCTATAATATATTTTTCAAGAATCCCATGCTCATAATCCCCAAACTTCTGAAGCAGGAGAATAAGCAGTTGAAGATCAGCCTCACCCATATAGCAAGACCCCATTGAATAAAGAAGAATAGAAAGGAGGGGGGAAGAAAAAGGGGAGAGGGGACACAAAGTATGAAAGAAATTTATTAATTTTATGTTATATGAACTTTAACTCCTTAGAAAAAAGCTATACATATACCCAGTGTCATGTGCCCAGTGACACATGCTCAACAACACGTGCCCAGTGACAAAGAGGCAGGATAGCAGAAGAGGACATGGTAAAGGGCTGAGTGAGAAGAAAGAGGACCAAATCCTACCACAGTCACATTTTATAGGTCACCTCACTGAATCCTCACCAGACCCCTGATGTCACTATCATCAACTATACTGTGTGAGGGGGTAGGGGAGACAGAGTCTCAGAGCTATTAAGAACCTACTCACAGGTAATAAATGGCAGGGGCTGGGGCAAGCTTGCTCCAAAGTAACAGCGACTAAGACCGTGGCTTCCAGGAACAGGATACTTTCCGATGCACTGAAAACTAGCCCCTTGGTTTTATAGCACTTTTACAATGTGATAACACATAAAACCTGTGATAAAGTTTTATGTGGCCGAAGCCAGGGATGCAGAGCCCTGGCCTGTTGTGTGGATAATGTAGGGCAGGTGCTACACAGATTTACACATGTGGCCTGGAGCAGCCTTGAGCCAGGACTGCTCTTCTGGTCCCAAGGCAAACACCAGGACAGACCTGGCAAAAGCCTGAGTCTTGCCCTAGAGGCACAAACTAACGGGACAATTGGCTTCGGGAAGGCTTCCTGACCCAATCCAAGTGAGTTCAGACATGTCTACTACCAGATGGGTCTGAATCACCTGGAGGCTTGTTAAATGCAGATTTCTGGGTCCCACTCCAGACCCTGGGGGGAGTAGGGCCCAGTAATGAGAATTTTTAAAAGTTCCCAGAGGAGAGAAGCCCTTATGTATGGTTTGTGGGAATGTAAAATGGTACAGACATGTTGGGAATTTTCCTCAAAAAATTAAACATGGAGTTACCAGATGACCCAGCCATTCCCCTTTTGGGTGTATACCCGAGAGAAATGAAAACACATGTCCTCAAGAAAACATGCGTGTGGATATTCTTAGCAGGTTTACTCATCGTTTGCAAAGCCCATCACGTGGCTCAATGTCCAAGTGACGAATGCACAGACAAACGTTTGTATTTCTACAATGGAATACAAGAACAAACTGCAGACATACTCTAGGGCACCCATGAACCGCATTATGCTAAAGGAGCCAGATGCAAAAGACCATGCACTTGACTTGACTTGAAAAGAATCACTGAATCGTATACTTGAAATGTATACTTTTATGAGGTCTAGATTATACCCAGAGTTGTCAGTGTGTGTGTGTGTGTGTGTGTGTGTGTGTGTGTGTGTGTGTCTTTTTTTAAGTCCCTCCAACTTGATAAGATCTAGAAGATACCTAGGGAACAGTCAGGAGGACATCTCTCAGGGAGTTTCTAGAGGGGAACAATTGAGCTGAGAAGGTCCATCCTAAATGTAGGCAATACCTTCCCATAGCATTAGGTCCTGGTTGGAAGAAAAGAGAGAAAGGAAGACAGCTAGTGTGATCAGCTCCCCCAAGTTCCTACCACTGTGACCTCCCCGATGGGATGGATTGGAACTCCCTGAACTGAGTCAGAATGAACCTTTGTTAAGTTGCTTTTGACTGGTAGCAGGGGGTCTCAGCCATGAGGAGAGTAACCATTGCCTGCACCAGCAGAGCTGAGAATGAATAAATCGCAGTGTGTATATCTGACGTTGAGGAAACCGCAGCCCAGGGAAGGAAGTGATTCATTAGGGGTCAGAGAGTGTATTTACAGAACCAGAAGGCCATGGATTTAAATCTCTACAGATGGAAACACAGTGCTGGGGAGTTGGTGGCCCACAAAAATCAAAGAGGACCGACCACCAGTCCCAAGGAGTAGATCCCTAGTCATCCCCCTTGCCCTGGAAATAGCAGGGAGCTACCTTGTTTTGCCTGAAGGACCCTGGAAAGGGCTGAGGAAGCTGCTGTCAGGCAGTGAAAGGAGCTGGGAACTTTGGATTCTCATGGAGACATGAGGCCCTGAGAGTCCATGGTGCCCCTGGACTAGTCACTTCCCCATAGTCTCATCTTGTTTATTGATCTGTAAAGGCAGCAATAACACCAGGCTCCCAGGATCACAGCAGAACCGGAAGGAAGACATTAACTAATGAGGCAAGCGATGATTCCAGAAGATTTCCTCACTGACTAATGTAAAAGCTCAACCACCAGTTCCATCTGTTTATCTACAGGCTATCTCCCCAAAGCATGCATCCCTTCCTGCCTACGAGGCCCTCATTTTCCCTGACTCACAGACGGCCTGTCTATCCACGCCAATGGGTCCCCACCTCCACTCTATACAAGTTCCAAGGTGCCATAAAACCCTGGAAAGGCGGAAACAGGATTGTACTTGTCGCAAATATGGAAGCCTCAGACTAAGAATATATGTTTAAAAGTAACAACCTTCCAAGTAGCCACCAAGGCATCAAGTACTGGGTTGGGTGTGGTATTATTACAAGACCAAGAGAATGTAAAACATCCTGTAATATAGCTCAGCTAGAAGTCACTGCCAAGGGAAAGAAATCTGTCTTCTATCTAAGAGGAATGCTTGATAATTGTTTGGGCCTTGGATAAACTCAGGCTATACATTTTAGGCCAGGCATTTACATTAGGAACTAATCACTAAGCCCCATGTGAATATAGACATTGCGGGGCAGGAAGCACGTGCTGTAGGGCTGGTCGCAGCAGCTTCTGTAGTCATCGTAGCAGCCTGTGTCGGGCTAGTGCTCGTTTAGACCGAGATGTTGCTGGGCCTGCCGAACTGACGCTGAATGGATTCTCCGCTGTCTGATATAAGAAGGCAAGGGTGCAAAGGGAGCATCCAGCCTGGTCTGCTCAGGCCACATCTCGCTTTCTCTGTTAGATACAAGGGAAATCTGACTTCTGTGGGGACTCCGTGCACGCTATTCACAGTTACTCAGCTTGAGAGTGACTACCGTTAGGCGGTCCCCGTAAAAAGGTCACTTGGAACTGAAAAGAAGGCGGAAGAATCAGAAGCTCACCTCACAAACATGAGCAGGCGTAGGCTTCGGGAAGGAAAGCAAGGCTAGAGGGACGATAGAGACAAGATGAATGCCTACAGGAAGAAGACAGATGGTGAAACTACTGTGGCTGGAAAAGTACAGAGATTCCTGTCTACCAAGGAACACAACGGTGGGCAAACAGACATCCCAGGCAAGGACAGCAAGGACAGCACACGCACTCCAATCCCCCAGCCCTGGATTCATGGTGGCCCCGGGACCCCCCAGGAAGCAACTCCCTAGGCTTGCAAAGCAAGCTTAGATTTTTTTCCTCTTCTGGTTAAATATGCTTCCTTCCTCTCCCCAAAGCCCTAAGAAATGGTTGACTAAAGAAATGTAAGATGCTTCAGCTCACAGAAGAAAAGGGAGGGGGTCGGGGGGAGAGAAAGAAAAACAGGAGGTATCTATGAAGGAAAAAGGTTTTCGCCATCATCAATCTTGATGACAAGCTAGTGAAAGAGCTGTAATAAAGTCTAAGTTATAAACTCAGTACCCACACCACACAAAAGCATCTGGCCTCCCAGAGCCCCAGCGCCTCAGCCCCTGGAAGAATAGGAGGTAGCAGGAGGGGTTGGGGATTAGGCTCACAATGCAAAACAGAGCTACAGGGCCCACTTTATACATCCAGACCACGGTGTGTCCCCTAGGCCCCTCTCTAAATACGCAATAAGTTTATGGTCTGGAGAAAGTGAAGAGGGACCGCAGAACAGGAAGCAGGCACAGAGGCGAGTGAGGGGCACCTGGGAAGTCAGGTCACCTTTCCAGGCAGGAGACTGCTCCTCTGGAGAAAGTGAACAGCCTCAGGAGAAAGGAATCTACCTACTGCCTGTGTGTGTGTGTGTGTGTGTGTGTGTGTGTGTGTGTTTCCAACAAATCAGCACAGATCAGAATCTGTTCTCCACAAGAGAAGCTCGCCGGCCAAGGACTCCGCCCATGCACGCAGAACTTTCCATTGGTTTCTACTTTGGCTCCTACTGCTTTGCTGTCCAGTGTGGATAATCACCAGGGGATGACAGACGTTTGTGGGGGGAGTCCGTGACATAGAATACAGAGTCAAACCTAACCAAAATAAAATAAAATCGAGGGCTAGAAAGTAGGTAAACTGTTGGCTGCTTAAGCATGGGGCCTGAGTTTGGAGTTCCCAGTACTCACTGGGAAAGCCTTGTCACAATGGCGCAAGCCTGAAATTCCAACCCTAGGAGATGGAGACAGGCCACTTCCTGTAGCTCCTGAGCCAACCAGCCTAGCCTACTCAGTGAGTTCTGGGCCAGTAGGACCCTGTCTCAAAAATGGACAGTGCCTGAGAAACGGAAGGTTATCCTCTGGACCCCATGCTCATCCATAAACTGGCAAGCACAACACACACACACACACACACACACACACACACACACACACACACACATGCACGCGCACACACACGCACACAAACACAGAAAGAAGAAACAAAGTATACAAATGTTAGGCTATTTCACGTGCTTGAGTGCTTCATTTTTTTCTGTGTTGGTGTGAAGGGTCACAAGGTACCCAGATATTTGGTCAATCCTTCTGGGCTTGTCTTTGAGGCTGCTTCTGGATCACATTAAGATGAGAATAGGTATGATAAAGAGAGCCCTTTGCACTGTCCCAACACAGAGCTGTAGGCCTCATCCAATCAGCCAAAGGCCTCCTGCTGACAGCTGAGTTGGTGTATTGGTCTCCTCCTGCTTCAGATTCTGGCTCGCACATCAGCTCTTCCAACTCTCCAGCCTACAGGCTTTCAGACTGACACCCCTGGGTCTCTCCAATGTGTACTGGAAGGACACCATTAGCAGTCTTGGTCTCCAGCTTCTTTGTTGCGGCTCCAGAGACACCTCCTCGCCAGTCTCCAGAATCACGTGAGACTATCTCTGCTAATAAATCTCTATGCCCATCCATATACACACACCATTGGTCCTATTTCTCTGGAGAACCCTGACCAAAACATTCTAAAAAATTATTTGAAAAGCAATATGGTAACATACAAAAGAGTTGTAGTAAGTGCAGTTTTCATAATCATAATAATATAAACAATGTTTCTTTAAAAGTTTAGCTATACTGGAGCCGGAGCGATGGCTCAGAGGCTGAGAGCACTGGCTCCTCTTCCAGAGGACTGGAGTTTGATTCTCAGCAGAGAAGCTCACAATCACCTATAACCTGAGTTCAAGGGAATCCAACCCCTTCCTTTGGTCTCAGCAGGAACTACATACACACTGCACACACACACATATATGCAGGAAAAAACACCTATACAGACAAAATGATATAAAAAAACCTAGAGTTCAACTAGGATAGGGAAAGGGTAGGGAGGCTGGGATTTGGGGTGGGAGTTGTGGTTTTGAGAGTACTAAAGATACCGTTACACTCTAGGAGAGCACGCAGAACTATTCAAATGAGAAGTCGCATTGTCTAGAAACATTGAAGCAGATGACAGAAGAAAAAGCCCAGTGGTTTCTGGGGGACAGTGCCATTTTCCTTGGGAGATTTTTTTACATGACTTTTAAAAATAGCACACATGTGTTTGTAAGTAAAATTTGGGAAAGCAAAGCAGGCCCCCGAGACAGACCATGATGGTATGATAACACGTGTTAGGAAGGGAGTATGTAGAGCTGGGGGTGGCAGCACTAGGACCTGCCGCCTTCTGCAAGGTCGTTTATCTGTAACCAGTGACTCTGTATGGTGTCGAGTGTTTATGAACCACAAGCAAAATATAAAGATTAAGTAACTTATATAGCATTACCAAACTAGTTGTTTATATAATGTGTGAAATCAAGCAGTAGTGAATGCTGTATCTGTGCTCTTTCTAGGAACTAAAGTTGGAAATAAACCTCATGACAATGTGTACTTCCTCTTGGCAGCAAAGGGCTGGATATCACTATAAACAAGGCTATTTTTAATATATGTGTGCTCATACGTGTGTGCATGTTTGGGGGCCAGAGGACAACTTTGGGTATCTTTTCAAAAATGCCATACATCTCTTCTGAGGTAGGGTCTACTACTAGATGGAAACTCGTCAAATGGACTAGACCGGCTGGCCAGCAAAGGCCCAAGAATCCTCTTCTCTCTGCCTCCCGAGTGTTGAAGTTAGTGCTCACCTCCTACTTTTATATGGCTGCTGGAGATGGAACTTAGGTCCTCATGCTTACAAAGCCAAGTGCCCTTACTGACTGAGACATTCCCTCAGCATATTAGCCATTTTTTTAAAAAAGGCAAGCTATCCACTGAGAACTGTAGAGGTTGCAGAGAGACCTCACGAGAACAAATGAGGGGCAGGATTCCAATGGCGTGCACATGAAAGCTTGGGATGTTTCCAATGACAGCAGTTCTTGGGGACTCACAAGATATTTTATTGCTTGGCTGCAAATTCTGAACTCACTCTAGCTATTTAAGAGGTAAATATATTTAAAGGGTATGGGGCGATTCATGAGGAGCAGCTCAGCTAGAGAGAGAAAACACGCCATCCTAAAAACGGGGTAAGTTTATAGACCTGGGACTGTCACCAGCTATCACCAGTACTCCACGGGGTACTAAATCACCAGTACTCCACAGGGTACTAAATCACCAGTACTCCACAGGGTACTAAATCACCAGTACTCCACAGGGTACTAAATCACCAATACTCCACAGGGTACTAAGGCATTGCAATGTCACGGAGACCTTCTAATACTCTCCTCCATCTACCATGGAAAATGAAGAACTACTATGTCTTCTACGGTTGTGTGCAAATCTGTTTCAAGGAAAGCTGGGTGATGGAAAGGCATTCTCCTATCTTCTTTCTTGTTCTAGATTCTTCAGTAGAGATGGGTCATCTAGCTTGAAAACTAAATAGAGGACTCAAATCATTCTTCCCTTGTCAGGTAGAATGTTCTGGGGTAAAGAAATGGATGTAGAGAAGGCATCCAGTAAGGCTAGAAGGAGCCAGTAAGGGGCAACACACTTCAATACTTCATCCTTAGGCACATTATCATTCACCTGTTTTTTTCTGTCAAATTGGAGTCCATGTTCCTAAAATGGCTATATTCTGATTGGTCTATGCTCGTTTTGCAATTGTCCAACTGGTTCTTTTGTGTCTTGGAGCTCAAAGGAGAACCCACAAAGTCATGGCCCTGGTATCTATTTTGATATGAGTTCCATGAAACAAAGCTACTGTGCTGCAGACCAGGGTAGTGAGGAGGGGAAAGAGGACGAGAACGTGAGAAGGAGTGAGCTCCTAATCTGTTGACTTCATCTCCAGCTCAATAGCTTAGCTTTGAGACAGTCATGCTCCATGCCCATTGTTTCTAGAAGTTGCAGGAACTTCTGCGTCTTGGGACAGCCCCTCCAGAGGGAGGAAGGGCAAATTACTGAAGCAGTTCTCATTTCTATAATCGAGAGATGTAGCCTCTACCATCTCTTCCAGGTTGCACACATGTGAGAGCCCAAGGGACGCTTGGAGTGTCTTCCCTCAGAGTCAACAGGGAAGCCTCAGGGAGAGCCACATCTCCACAGACTCAGTGACTTCCGACAGGGTTTTGTCCACAGAAGACACGTGCAGTAGTGACTGAGCTACAACTGCTGTCTGGGGGTCAGCAAGGAAGCTGCAAGGCAGCACCTGGAAAATGCCCCAGGATTCAGTTCAAAGTTAAACCTCTAATTCAAACTTCTGGAAACATCTAGATATTTTCCTAAGAGGAAAAGTTGCTTTTCTTTTCAAAAGTCAGCAGTGGGAGCTGCGAGCTGGGGAAATACCTCAGGCAGTGAAGTGCTTAAGGGCAAACATGAGGACCAGAGTTCATTCCCTAGACTCATATTGAAAGCCAGGAACACTGGGGAGCTGGAGACAGCCTGGGGGCTAGCGAACCAGCTAGTCTATCCTTATCTGTGAGTTTAGGCCAGTGAGACCCTGTCTCAAAAAACAACGTAGATAAGCACCTGAGAAGTGAGTGATAATTTACTGGTAAACTTACATACACACAGTACACATGCACATGCACGCACGCATGCACACACGCGTGCTACAATTGCTTCTTCATGCAAAAGATTGTGTGCACTGGAAGATCCTGACATTATGACAAGGAAAGCCTGGAGCCAGAAACAGCACAGAGTTATCAGCAGATTTCTTCACACAAGCATTCTTCTACATGGGTGCGGATGCTGCTGTGATTCTAAAGACGGTGAGACCCACTGAACAACAGGCCTCCCCATATTCTTTCTGAACCTTCTCTGCACACTTACCACACTCATCATTCTCTGGGTGCACCCCAGATCCACACTCTGCACGTACAGACCCTGCTCTGTGTCTGAGGAAGCCCTCGCCCCTGGGCTTCCAGCTGCTTTTGACTGGCAGGCAGGCAGTGGGATGGTGAAGAATTCAGGACCTTGGCTTAGACTCACAACTGTACCTTCACTTGGCCCTGTGACCTCAGCAGGCCATCAGATACCCCCAAAGCACCACAATTTCCATTGTGTACAATGACGATCCTATCCGCAATGGTTTTCAGTTGCTTCTTCTTCATGGATTCCCCCAGGACAATAGGGACTCACAGTGACCGAATGGAGCAGTCCAGCTGTTAGGACGCTTCCTTTCAAATGGGGTCAAAGTGGCAGGATGAGAGTGTCCCTTTTGTCTTAACTCTGAGCACTGTTTATGGCTGTCACCTATCGGCTGTGTCTAAACTTCTGACTTTGTGATCTGACGCTATCTATCACCCACAAAGTTCACACTTAAGAAACTTGCAACGACTGAGTTCCAAAGAAAGTTTTTTGTTTGTTTGTTTTTGTTTTTATTAAAGCTCATGTTTTAAGTAAGTCTATGGCTTTGCCTTGGGTCGCATTCATAGCTATCCTTGGCCCCATGGTCCTGCCGCCCACAGGCTGTGCATACCTGGAGCTACAGAGCATGCTATATGTATTGTACAGATTTACCCAAATGTGAAAAAAGGAAGTCCACTTCCTCTGAGAACCGTTCCCAGGATTTTAGGTAGTATGTTCGGCCTCTGCCGTGGAAACCATTCTTTAAGGCACGGGAGGCATCAGTATTCCTTCCAGACTTAGAATCTGGCACTTTCTATCACGGGGGAAGAGCTGCCCAACTCCAGCACTAAACACTTGATACGTGCATGCTCAACCTCCTGACACGCGCCCCAGGGGTTGGCCATCCGCTCCTGGGTGGCGGGGGCTCATTTTTGTTTCGAAAATGTACAAGGCCATGTTGCAGAAAGTTACGTTTGTCTCATAAAAGGCTACTTTGACCATTTGGATCTCATGTTAAGCTCTCTACCTGAGGGCTTTTTCTAAGAATATACTTTTTATTTTACCACAGGAAATCAGATTGGCTTTTAGATAATGTCTGGAACTGCTCTGGATACAAAACATCTAAATTTAAAAATGTCCTCATGCACATCAGAGAAGAATGCAAGAACATTCGTATTAGCCCATAATGCCTATTACAGACAGAGCTATGGGGGACAGTTTAGAGCTGCAGGTTTTTATAAAAACACCGTGGGATAATAAACAGATTATACCCCAATTTTCTTGGATGCTAGTACTGCTTTCTAAATATGAAAAACACTAACCTAGTGCTCTGTAAAACAATGAACTTCCTTCTGTTGCCTTCTGTAAATGTATATTCAGCCAGCATAGCCTTTATGTGTATTTTTCCTTCTATTTTCTTCTTTTTCTTCTTATCCACTCCTGCTCTTTTTTCTTTTTCTCTTTGTGCTTTTTTTTTTTTTGAGATTGAGTCTCATGTAGCACAGGTTAGCCTCAAACTTTCTGTGCAGCCAACGGTAACCTTGAACTTCTGATCCTCCCACTTCACCTCATCAAGTGCTGGGGTTATGAGCATAAGCCATCACACATCTGATTTTACAAGATCCTGAGGTTAAAACTCAAGGCTCTGTGCATGCTAGGCAGGCATCCCAGTAACTAAGCCACAGCTCCAGTCTATTTTCTATTATAAAATACTTTGTTTTTCCCTATTGTATTTTGAAGGCAATGGGTATTTATGAATATGTCTTTAACTCAAAGACATTTTTTTCCAAATGGAAGTATTGGGAGGAAGAAGATGGATTTGTGGGTGAAAGCACTTGCTGTTTAAGTGTAAAGACATGGGTTCAATCCCCAATACCCATGTAGAAAGCTGGATCTGGCTATGTACATGCCTGTGGTTTCAGTACCACGTGCGGCAGAAACATGAGGATCATTGGGACCAAAGTAGTGAGCTCTAAGTTCAGTGAGAGACCCTGCTTCAAGGGAACATGTTAGAGAAGGACACTTGGCCTCCTGTGGCCTCTGCACAATACAACACACACACACACACACATGCACACACATGCACACACACACACATGCACACACATACACACACACATGCACACACATGCACACACATGCACACACACACACTCGCACACACACACACACGAATTTACACACACAGCATGTAAGTTGAGAAAAGAAGAAATCAGTGAGCAGGAGGAAGAGGAAGAATCTTTCACTGATCTGTTCAGCTCTGCACTGGGCTCTGAAAACCGGAAGAGCTTTAGATAGACTAGAAGGACTGGGAGAAACCCTGTGAAGTCTACACTTGAGCCAGTTCCTGGTGACGCGCCTGCTTGGAGTGGGAACCTGCAGAGCCCGGCAGCGAGGAAGCAAGCGAGTGCTCGCTGTGGGCCTGTGCGGATCCATGCACAGATGCTGCACTTAGATGCTGCATCAGTTACTCTTCTCACCATGACAAAATGCCTGCTAAGATGCCGTTTAAAGAGGAAGGGTTTGCTCTCCGCACTCAGGCCCAGTGAGGAGATACAGATGTTCAATCTCTAGGTGAGTCTACACCATGTCTCTTACCCTGGGCTGCCCTTCCATCGAGGCCCAGCCAGCAGCCACGTTCAAACGCTTTCTTGATGAGTCTACCCAGTTCCTTGCCCAGAGTCATCATCCCCATCCCAGACTTCGCCAGAAACTGAATCTGTGCCCACTGCCAACCTCCACTAAGTTCAAATCACATTGGTCTTGCTGATCAAAAATCAACCCTGAGTCTCCAAGGGACTAACCTAAAATCTCTTCCTCCACGATCTTGAAATTAACCAAGTTTGGAGAACGGGGAAAAGAAAACCACACTTCCGTTTAACATAGACAGGCTAGAACCTCGTATCAGACACACCCCCAATCAACAAAATCCACATACCAGTTCCCATCACATGAACACAAATATATAGAAGACCGAGACAATATGTTCTCCCAGAGACCACGTCTTATAGAGACACCCTCCAGTGGGGATTATTGAGGAGAACCCCAGGCACAGAAATTAAAAGAACAATTTTAAACATTATCTAAGAATTCAAGGAGTTTAAGGAGGCCACACATTAATTACTAGACAGTTGAGAAATGACAGGAATAAGTTCCTGATTAAAGTCATAGAAAACATGAAAAGCTAGATAAAATTACACACAGTTCAGGACAAAAATTATGGTCAACAGAGGGAAATGTCCCTTACCCCATTTTACTGACAGGAATGCTAAGGCCTCCATCCTGTGGCAGACAGACTCAACAGTGGAAACTTTAATGATTATTTCACATGGCTCCATGCAAAAGGACAGCACACATGGTCATGATGGGTCATGATAAACTAGAACCTTTGCTATCAAACAACTTTAGCATTATAACTCACCACCAAATTCTTGGTGGCAATAAAGCAACCTTTAACTACTAAATGAGCATTGTTTATATATGCAGATATTTTCGAAGTGGCATTCAAATGAAAAGTAACTCCCTTCAACAAATTGTAGCCCAAACCACCGTATGCACTGACTTCCTATAAATCAAATTTGAATCATATTTACTCAAGGACTTCGCTAGGATGAACACACAGTAAATATTTAATAAATGAAAGATTGCTTTTGCAATCTGTATAGTCATTCAATAATTTATCTGTTTTGGAAATTTGGATTTATAGTCAGACTCTTGACATTCCTCAGGCATACATCCGGAACCTTCTCAAATTCCCAGATTCACAAATACAAAAATGTTTATAGAGGCTCCCAGCTTTCTCTTGAATCACATTTCCATGGAGAGTTGTAGGGGTTTCCTGTCCGTAGCCTTGTACCATACGTGACAAGTTAGCCATACTTTAGAATTTCGCCAACTAAGCTGACTAAAAAAGGCCTCTCATTTAACAACAAAAAATGATTTTTAGTTAGTTAGTGAGCACTGTTGTGAATGAACATTTGCACAGAGAACAAGAAAGGTGAGTGGCCCCCTCCCTAGGGCTACTTTGTGAAGGAGACTGAATCACTTTCTTAGTAAACTACAGTTAGAGTCTTCTGCTGGAACACATACGGAGCCACAGACCTGCAGTGAAGTATGCACACAGTGGATCTGAACACGTTTGCTTGAGCAGGGGCATATCTGTGAAACCCATAGGCATCCCACCGTTCTTATTAAAGAGAGAATTAGAGCCTGGGGAGACTGGCCCATCAGTAAAGTGCTTGGCACACCATCAAGAGGATCCTCTGGGTGAGGTCACCCAGAACCCATGTTAAAGCCAGGCAAAGTGGTAGGTGCCTCTAATCCCTGGAAACAGGAGGAGGATCCTGAGCCTTGCAGGCCAGTCAGTCTAACAGAATATGTGAGATCCCGGTTCAAGAGACCCTGGGTCACAAATAAAGTGAAGTGACTAAAGATGCCATCCAAGAACCATCCCTGGTCTATACACACACACACACACACACACACACACACACACACACACACACACACACACACACACACACACACTGAGTTGATCGAGTCTGATTACAGACATGCTGGCCACCCAGACCACAAGTCCATACTTTGTATATCTGGGTTAACTAAAAGCTAAGCTTGGAGGTTTGCACGGACTTCAGTAACAGAGCTACTTACAGCTCATGGGCTGGGCACCCCCAAGGCTGCTGGACCTTTATGAAGCGCCTTCTGGGGATTCTTCCCATACTAAGTTAGGTTGCTCTCTCCTGAAAGGAAGGAAAAAAGGAAGGAAGGAAGGAAAGAAGGAAGGAAGGAAGGAAGGAAGGAAGGAAGGAAGG
The DNA here is from genome assembly GCF_021556685.1 of Rattus norvegicus. Classification (NCBI taxonomy): domain Eukaryota; kingdom Metazoa; phylum Chordata; class Mammalia; order Rodentia; family Muridae; genus Rattus; species Rattus norvegicus. The sequence goes on from NC_141541.1 coordinate 68,529,375, forward strand.
AAGGAAAAGGAAAGGAAGAAAAATAAAAGAATCCAACAAGAACCCCCGCCCCCAAAGGCATCCAGGAGTGAGCATATTAGTAATGCAGTCACGATCAGGAGACAGGGACAGAGCTCACATGATGCCCTGGGTCTGACATCTTAGAACTTGGGAAGTGGAGGCAGAAGGATTGGCTCAAGGCTGCTCTAGGTTACATCTTGAGTTTGAGGCCAGCCTGGGTTACATGAGACTCTGTCTTAAAACATCAGAAAAAGCAAAAAGAGAAAGAAAAAGAAAGGAGGGGAGGGGAGGAGGAAGGGGAGGGAGAGGCAACAAACAAGAAGGGAACACAGGAAAGAAAGAGAAAAATTTCGGTGCTCATGAGAACAGAATCACAGGATTCTTTGAAATACCTAGCTTATGTGTTTCAGAACGTTTGAAAACACTACAGCCAAATTGCTTTACTTATCTCTGCCCCTTTCAGTCCCAAAGGTTTTGCAGCATTTCTTTGCCAGATTCATTTTCCTGAAGCCCAGCTATGATCCTCTTACTCCTGCCCCTCACTGCCTATAAAATAAGTCCAATTTCCTTGGCTTCCCTACGATCTGAGACCCTCTGTAACCTGGCCCCAGTGATCTGGGCGAATTGTACCTGGCATTTCTCTCATTCACACACCCTTGCTCCAGCCAAAGAATTCTCACCGATGTTCCCTAATACGGTCTGTGTATTCTATTTTACATTTTCCTTTCCTTCCTTCCTTCCTTCCTTCCTTCCTTCCTTCCTTCCTTCCTTCCTTCCTTCCTTTCTTTCTTTCCTTCCTTCCTTCCTCCTCCTCCCTTTTCCTCTTCTTTCTCTTTTCCCCCCTTTTTCCTCCTTTTCGAGATGGATTCTCATGTAGCCCAGGCTGCCCTTAAACTCCTGAGCTTTCTACCCCAACACGCTACCACGCACCTGCTTTGTATTCGGCATTCTCTGCCTGAACACATTACTTATATTCTTTCCCCTGTCAGGAATGACCTTTCTCCTCTGTCTGCATGTGCCCAGCTTGCCCCCCTCTAGGAGGCTGGGAGGTCACGTATGCAATAGGCATTCCAGTACCGTGAAAGGATAACATTTACACATCTTTACGCACAGCATCTCACTGGAACCCTGCAATGGGAGCACGCCATCTCTTAAGAAACTGTGGCCCCAGGAGGCTGGGGCATGTGTCCAGGTCTTCTACCAGCTGCTTGCTCTTCCTGCTGCTGCCCCAAGAGTTGGCAGAGTGCTTGCCTAGTATACATGAAAGCAGGGTTCTTTTCCCAGCACTGGATAAACCAGGTATGGTAGTGCATACTTCAGAGGTAATGCATGCCTGTGAGCTCTGGAGGTAGAGACAGGAGCGCAAGAGGCCCTAGCCTTTGGTCAGAACAAAGAGCGGCTTTAAGAAACAGCCAAGCAGTATTTTGTCTTCTCAGGGGGGAAAAGTGCACCTTTGCCTTCTGCATGAACTCCAATTCACTTGTCCAGCCCTGAGTCACAGTTTCACTTGGCAGCCCCCTGTGTGGCCCTTGCCAGGTTCCACAAGGCAGGACACTAGCTGATTGAGAAGGGCATAGGCTCCAGAAACCAGGGCAGGTAAGATGCCATGAGAACACACACCATAAACAGCCTTGGATCACGTGCTGGTGGAGGATGTTTAAAAGGTGCCATTTATCACCAAGGGTGGGAGAGCACGTTGCTAAAGCTATTTATACAGTCACCAAAGCTGGCTTAAACAAACAGCAACCGGGTGTTGGACATGGCGCCATGATTGATTGATGGAGGTCTATTAGGCACGCAAAGCCCAGTACCTACACATGCCCTGGACTAAGGCCAAATCTATTACGTGATGAGCTGTTACATAAACTTAACGGATGGAATTTGGGCCGTATACATCTCATCCACTCCCCCTTTCTAACTTGTTTGGCCTTGAGAGGGTATTTGGATGGCTGGAATGTAAGCGCTCACGCCTCCTCCTTCCTCTCCCTTTTTAAATGATGGGCAGGTCTGTGGACAGACTAAGCATAGCTTCCAGAAGTTACTAAAGTACCAACAGCTTGCCCCGAGCCCAAAACTCCACTGTCCTGTGTTAATCTGACCATTTTAAAAGGTTTATTTATTTTTAATTATCTGGATGTATGCATGTTAGCATGTAGGTTCGTGCAGATGAGTGTAGCACCTGCAGAAGCCAGAATGGGATCCAGGGAGCCTGGTGGCGTGAACTGCTGAATAGAGTGCAGGAACCAGGAAGGGATTCACAGATCACCTAGGAATGCCTTGGTGGCTCTGCTGGCTGGTTTCCTGCTGTTCTACTGTCACAAGGACATGAGGACATGAGGACATCATAAAGTGCCTCCTTGCAGCTGCCTACCCAAGCATGCCCTGGGTGTTCTCAACCCTACAAGCACCTTGATGCTTTCCCAAGGTCAGCTCCCACCCCAGACAATACGCTCTGCTCAGCCTGGCCCCACCAAAAATAGCAAACCAGCAGGATGTCAGAGACACAGACCAACCACAGGCCAGGTGGGGCTTCCAGTCTCCAGACTTTCCTTAATGTCTTCTAGCAGTTACAAGCCCTGGACTTACAGGTTGTTAGTCAAGGCTGAAACTTTAACAGTTGTTCAATTGTGAGTTCAACATTAGAATTTAGAGAATGGCTTTTGCTGGTTTCTTGTTTTCTTTAATACAAAATAATATGTGTTTTATTTGAGCTCGTTTGGGTTTTTGTTGTTGTTGCTTTTTTGGGTTGTTCGTTTTTGTTTTGTTTGAGACAGGTTCTTCTATATCACATGCTGGCATGGAACTTGATGTTGAACTTCAAACACTGATTATATAACAATGAGCAACTAAGCCCACTAATAGATTGAAAATTTGGGATGGACCTGTGTTCCTTATTGAACAGGAGAGACCCTTCCAGGTGCGTCTGCCTTCACCTCCTTGAGTCTTGGAGCTAAAGGCATTGCCACCATGTTCAGTTTATATGCAGTGCTGGGGGTCAAAGCCAAGGTTTTATGTGTGGTGGGCAAGGCCTCAACATCTGACCTACATCCCCAGCCCTTCCTGATTTCATTTCTGAAGCATCTAAACATGGTTAAGCATGTCTGTCCACAAAATCAATGTTAGATGGTGAGCAGTGGTGGTGGTGGTGGTGGTGGTGGTGGTGGTGGTGGTGGTGGCACTTGCACACCATGCTAGGAGGAAATGAAAGAATACACACCAGACACCAGACCCTACCTCTGACGGGAGCAATGGGATGCAGGCAATGGGATGCAGGCAGTGGCACACAAGCAATGGGATGTAATGGAGCACCTTCACTGTGTAGGGGAATGATGGCCTCAGTCCCATCTTTGTCCCCAAAGGACCAGAAAAATACTCTGACTTCAGAGAGGCCACTGGAGATCAGAGGACACTGCCAGTGGCCAAGAATGACCCAGCTGAAGCAGTGGCAGTCACAGAATGGGTGTGTGTGTGTGTGTGTGTGTGTGTGAGAAATTCTCAGGTTTAACAAAAATGGCTGTGAATTCATGTGTCACAATTACCAACATTAGAGAAACATATATCCCTGCCTAGTTTCTGCTCCAAAGTGCCTGGGTTTAAGGGACCTCCGGAAGTTGCTTGCTGGCAAAGCCTGGACTTGCAGGTAAGAGATGATAATGGTGCATGTGACATCAGGGTCTGATGGCAGTGCTTGCCAGGCTGTGTCTGATGACAGCTGGGTTTGGAAGCTGAACAGCCAACATGAGAATCACGGCTGCTGCTCATTTCAGTTTGCTACAGTAGATAGAGCTGCAGATGTAGACAGGAAGCACAACCCGGGGCAGAAGGAAGCATGTTTGCTGGAGGTAGTGTGGTATTTTCAACTACCTTGATTTCATTCCTGTAGATCCACTGTCCCCATCATACATTTCAGAAGTTAAAATACTCTGCTAAGTGGGAGTAGGGAGATGGTTTAGTAGGTAAAGTGCTTGTCGTATAAACATAAGGACCTCAGTTTGAACCCTAGAATCATGTAAAAGAGTCAAGTGTGGTGGTGCAGGCTTGTAATCCCAGTGCTGGGGGGCACAGAACCAGGCAGACCACAAACCCAAGCTTACAGCCAGCCTAGGCCACTCTTGTGAGCCCCAGGCCAGCAAGAGAGCCTATCTCAGCCAACAAGATGGGTAATGCCTGAGGAACAATACGCAAGTTTGATTCGGACCTACACACACATATATCACAGGCATTTGCATACTCTTCCAAATGAACATGTTTACAGACTTTTACACACACACACACACACACACACACACACACACACACACACACACAAAGCATGCGCGCAATTGCACTAACAAAGGAGCCCTGTCTCTGACCATTGGTCTTCATAAGTCTTCTTGCTGTCAGATCAATACCGTTGGATTTTTATTTTCATTTAAAATGTAAGCCCACGTTGGGCAATGTATAAATGAATGGTGTATGTTCATATTCATTTGCACTACCCTTCCACAACCGCTGAATTTTAAAAACCAGAAACTTATTGTAGACATTTGCAAAGATACATAAGGCACTGCCTGGCTAACATTATGGACGTCTTAAAAATCGCATCCTTGGAGCTGAGGACGTAGCTCGGTTGCTTAGCACACATTAAACTCTGGCTTGCATCCCCAGCACTGCACAAACTGGGCGTGCTGGTGCACACCTGCAATCCCTGCTACTGCAGCTAGAAGCAGGAAAGTCAGAGGTTCAAGGTGAACCTCTGCTACATAAAGGGTGCAATGCCAGCTTGGGAGACACAAGACCTTATCTCCCCAAAATACAGAAATAAAAAGAACCCTATTTCCATTCAGTAAGGAGTATAAGTTCACCTTGAATTTTCAAGCCTTAGTGAGGTCAACCTACTTAGCTTTGTGAGCATGACTTGAAAGATGCAGCAGGTGTGCTAGTATTCCCACCTTCCACGTTCAGCAAGACATCGATAATCAATCCCTGACACTCCCTGAGCCTAACTTATCAGTCCCGCTCAATCACAGCTGGCACCTATGAGGAGTGCACTATACGCTAACAAGAACAGTCCACATGCTAAACACAGAGCAGGTACCTATCCCAGCGATCAGCTGAAGGAAGGAGAAATATTTACAGCCTTACAAAAGGAGAATCGAGGATGAAAAGTTGGCTGCTTTAAAAGATCTGAGTGAGGAAACATGGGCCTTGGTTCAACAGGGCTGCCAAGGGTAGCCAGGCCATAAATAATCGCCGCAGGGCAATTGTTAGGATAAGATAAGCATGCACGGAGGCCAACTTCACCCAGGTAGGGGCAGGAACATTCGCACTCCTCTGCCTTGGACTGCAGATCCCCATGGGATTCCCCTTTAATCCTTTGGAAGCAAGTCCCACTGAATCATGAAACGTTCTCTGCAATTTCTGAGAAACAGAGACGAGGACGGGTGCTACTTAACAGGTTTGAGGGATGGATTATGTCAATGGGAGAGAATGTTTCTGATAAGTATGTAAAGGAACGCTGATTCTACAATTTAAATGCACACTGCCTGCCTGTTGGTCAAATTCTAATTGTAAGCTATCTCACTCCAAAATCTCCTTATTGCTGCCCAGGCAGGCATTTCTCGGCACACACAAGGTTCCAGAAAAGGTCTGGTCACTCCTTCTGAGAACCCTCTTCCAATCTGCAAGCTGAGGGCCTTTGGAGGGTGAGAAGACAGTGGTACAAGAGATTAAGAGAGAGTCCCAGGATTTCCTGGAGAAGTCTTGACAGCCCTTCATGTACAAACACATTTGTTTGTTTTTTAACGAAAATGAATCAGTCACAGTTTAGTTGAAGGAGGGGAGAGATTCGTTGGTGGCCCCTGAGGCACGTGACTACTCTCAGTCCGGGAGGCTGTGCTTATGGAATGTTTATCTCAGAGTGTGCATGTGTACATGCATGCAGAACTGTGGGTATGGCATGTCAAGGTGAGGGGACAATTTCAGGTGTCAGTCCTCAGACACCTTCTACCTCTTGTTTGAGACAGTATCTGTCAATGGTGTAAGACTCTGCCAAGCAGTCAAGTTAGCCCGCAAGCTTTCAGAGATCCTCCGGCTTCTACCTCCTATCTAGCAGTGATCTGATTAGAGGCGTGTACCACAGCTCTTCAGCTCATGCTGGTTCTGGGAATTTGAACTCTGGTCCTCATGTTTGTAAGGCAATCACTTTATAGACTGAGCTATGTCCCCTGTGCTCATAACCTTTTGTTGAATCCATTTTTCTCTACAATCTGGCCAGACCATGCGACCCTTAAGAATCCCCATGGCTGCAGAATGGAACTGCTATACAGTGTGACATCAGCCCTGTCTGTCCCGACACTCCCAGGACTGTGTGGAGCAATCCCTGCAGAGCACTGAGAGGGAAACAACAGGTTGAGGGCTCGTTGTTTAATATTTTGCAATGGGCTTACATTCTGTGCTTGATTTCAAATCCTTAGGCTTATTTGCATTGAAGTTAATCTGCTTATTAGATGTTGAAACACTCCCTTAGGCGCTTCTCACTAATTACCCAGAATGACACTGATCCAGGTGCCAGGAAAAAAAGAGCTTTCACAAGAATCAGCTGCACCTTCCAGAATACTGCGGAGTGGGACCATTTACCCGCTTCAGCGGCCTTCCTCTTCCCTATCCTAAACTTCCCAGTGACAAGACTTAGAGAGTTGTGTGAAACAGGCCCTGTCCTGCACTTGCCTTCCTCTCCAGCTAGCCAGAACGGATGGAAACAAGCAGCAGACATGTTCTAGAGGCATTCCACATTATAATCCTAAGTGGGGGAGGGAGGAGGACAGCTGGTTGACTGAGTAGGAGTAAGGCTCTTGGAGAAGAGGAAAGAGAATCATTGTGAACTCTATTTGATGCCAATCAACCCCAGAGGTCACGCTCTTACACAGGAAGCAGCACCCTATGCCCATGTGGCAATGTACACTGTTCAACCAGTGTCACAGAAGCATAACGCCTGTAGGAACACGGGAGCCACACAGCCTCGTGCCATCCACACGGAGACCATTAGTACAGCCTTCAGGAGTGCACAGACCACCAGCCCCGAGCTAGAGCACAATTCCAACCACCAATTTTCAGTGGTACTGAAAAGCCTTCTCAGAGGCTGGGAGATGGCTCAGTGGGTCCAGCGCTCACCACTCAAGAACCTTAGCATCCCCTGCAAAGGCCAGGCTGATAGCCAGCCTCTGAGCTAACAGCCATCTGACAGATGTGAGGCAAGTCACCTTGAAATTCTAATTTGCATTCCCTGGTATTTAGTGATTTGGGGCGTTTTATGATCCATCTGTTGGCCTTTTGTATGTCCTAGAGAAAAGCCTGTGCTGGCCTTCTGTCTATTCTAAACGGGAATTGTTTGCATGTTGGTTCATTTGAGTTCCTCATACAAGTTGACATGAGCACTGACCTCAAGCAAAATTTGCAAATAATTTCTCCCAACTGTGGGTTGCCTCTTCCTTCTCTTGTTGGTAGAGAAAACACTTTAATTTGCTACAGTCCCAAAGACCCATTATCTTTGCGCTCTGTCTTAGTTTACGGCACTGAAGAGACACTGTGACCAAGACCACGCTCAGAAGAGAAGCATGTAAGTGGAGGTTGACTTGCAGATGTTTAGTCCATTACCACCACGACAGGGAACAAGGTGGCATGTGGGTGCTAGAGCAGTAGCTGAGACCTACATCCCGATCCTCTAAGGTCGGCGGGGGTAGGCATGACAAGCCTTTGAAACCTCAGTGATGCACTTCTTCCAAGGCCACACCTCTTAATCCTTCTAATCCTATCAGAGAGTTCCATTCTCTGGTGGCTAGCATTCAGATATATGAGCTTATGGAGCCATCTTATTCAAACCACCAAGTCCCTGGCGGAAGTCAAAGGCAGATTTGTTCTGCCTCTAGTTGTTTTGTAACCATCACTCTGCATTTTTGAGTCAGTTTCCCCTAAAATCCTTTCACTCCTCTGAGGTAATAAAAGAAAAGATAACTTCAAGTAAGGGTGGGGCTAGGAAATCTTAGAACAGTTACTACAATTATGAGACTTACATTAGCTACAAGTGTCACCTTCCAGAATTGAAAGGACAAAGGGAGAAGAGGGAAAAGAATAACTTCTAAATTAGTGTGTGTGTGTGTGTGTGTGTGTGTTGAGATGCATGTGTGCAGGTGAAGAGGACTTTCCGTAGGAGTCAGTTCTCTCCTTCCACCATGTTGGTCGTAAGGATCACATCATGGGGCTTGGCAGCAAGCGCTGTTACTCACGAAGCCGTCCCACTAGCCTGAGAATAGACTCTTAAAGTCCTTTTAAATTTTTTTATGAATATGATGTTTTGCTTGCATGCATGTACATGCACCTCATGTGTGCCTTGTGCTTGCAGAGGCCAGAAGAGTGATGGAGCCCCTGTCAGAGTTACAGATAGTTAGGAGCTGACATATGAGTGCTGGGAATCACAAAGACATAAGAACAGGAAGCAAAGATCAGTGTCCCCTCGGCGGGCATCCTTGCTTCTGTGCAGGAGGGATTTGTAGATGGACTTCCAGAAAATTCTTGCACAAATTCCCCTAGACAAATCTCAATCTTCATCCCAAAGGAACAGTATCCAATGATCTTGATTGTTGAGCCGTCACTCTAACCCAAAGAGTATTTTTCTAAAGTATAACTCTACCCAGTAGAATGCTTGGGTTACACAGGAACAGTCAGATGGGATTGGAAAACTGCATACACCGTGTAACAGCCATGCCAGTTATGAGAGAGAACATCTCCATCAATCCAGAAGGTTCCATCGTGTTCCCTTCTAGCTAACCCCACCATCTGCATAGACCAAACCTGGCATTCTTTTACCATAACCTGCCCCCACCCTCCTCTATAACATCACAAGAATGGAATTGGACAGTGTGTTCTCTTGTGTCTGGCTGACTTTGCTCACCATAATGTTTCTGGGCTTCGACCAGGTTTTATATATGTATCAGTAGCACATCCTTCTTTTTATTGCCAAATAATACTCCGCCCGGTAAATGTACAACTGGTTTCTGCAAAATCCTTTGCTGGATACTTGGTTTGTTTCCAGTTGATCTATTTTGGAAAAAAAGTACTACGAACATTCTTTGAACAAACATTGCTGTAGACACAGGCTTCCTTTCATCTATCTTGACTAAATTGATCTGTGATAAATGGTGAGGAAACTCTCTTGCAAAGTAGTAAGAGCATACATTCTGCAGGGAAACAGGTTTGTAGGTAGGCTTCAAGTGAATCCTTGCTCCTCTGTGTGAATCTCATCCTCTTGGGCTACAGATCTCCTTAGCCCACCACCACTCTAAACAAGTCTCTCTCTCAAGCCAGCCAACATTCCCAACATGCCTTATTCACAGAAGACTTTTACAAGATGGCTGTCCCCCCCTTAACTTTTCTCCAGTTGTGGACTAAACTACCATAGGCAACATTCTAGAACATTCTAGAAAAGGCAACGGGGCCATTCCAGTATTGGTTTTGGAGTTTTCATTTTCCTCCATGTCTTGCAGCATCTAGCAGCATTGTGTGGGGCTTTGAAACACTTCTCCTGACCCATCTACATCACAGTCAAGATTCACAGGCAGGCTTTTGAGTTTGGGGGGCGGGGTGCTATACTATTTGCTAGCTAACTGGTCAGGTGCAAATCTTTGCTTATTCTATACCTCCTTTTCCTGTATAAAATGAGGATTATAACACTGTCTAGATGGTTACTATGAGGGAGACTTAGCACCCAGACTGCCAAGTACACAGCATCTGTTCAAAATATATGCAGATTTTTGAAAAATCATTTTATTTGATCGTCATTATCTAAGTCAATGTGCATAATAAAATAACAGAATGGATAGTTTAAATGACAGGAATTTACTTCTCATAATTTGGGAGGCCAGAAACCTAACATCAAAATACCAGAGTGAGTTTTGTTTCCTTGGGCCTGCCTCTTCTCGTGGCTTGTAGGTACCCACTATCGTGTTATATGCTCACATCTCTTCAGAAGAAAATGCTGGTGTATACTCCCATTCTTATGGAGACACTAAACCTATTTGCTTAGGTTCCTGCACCCATTGGACCTCACTTAATATCAATTATTTCCTTAGAGGTCCCATTGTCAAATATAGCCACATTAAGAATTAGGATTCAAGGGGCTGGGGATTTAGCTCAGTGGTAGAGCGCTTACCTAGGAAGCGCAAGGCCCTGGGTTCGGTCCCCAGCTCCGAAAAAAAGAACCAAAAAAAAAAAAAAAAGAATTAGGATTCAATAAATAAATTTTTGAGGAACCAAAATACCCAGTCCATAACTTTCATTGTAGTATATAAATGAGAACATTATAAATTATAAGCATCACTAGCATATTAAATTATGTATTTCTCCTGTTATTACCCTGGGTTATTATGTCCTGGTTCACTTACTGAGCCACCTTTCTGGTCTTCTTTAAGCCTCTTAAAGTTGGTTCAGCCTCTCAATTTATTTATTAGTTGTTTTTGAGATAGCCAAGGCTGACCCAAAATTTCTGTTCCGTTTACCTCTACCTTCCACTTGCTATGATTAGAGGCCTGCACTACATGCCCAGTTTATGAGATACAGAGAACCAGACCCAGGGGATCACATATGTTAGGCAAGCCCTCTGCTAAGCTACATCCCCAGTCCCAGTATGCTACATCTGCTCCCCTGCTATGAGATAAAAGTTAAGTTTTTTGGTCCATATACAGCCCACCTTATGATTCTAAATTCTCTCGAAATTATTATATCTAATCATCTTTGAAGGTCGGTGACTAGAGATATGTCTTCAGGCCTAAGTGATCTTTTTAAGTCCAAGCCTCACACCTTCAGCTTCCTCTTGAACTAGCCAGGTGTTGACCGTAATTCTAAATGAACATGTAAGGAACCCAAGTCATCCTTTGGTTGCTCTCTGAACTTTGCTTTTGCTCTTGATTGTGCCCTATCTCTAAAGCAGACTCGTGGCTCAGTCTTGCTAGGTACTCCCCCAAGCACCTATGAGACAGCTCTGAGACCAGATCTGACGACCTTCTAACATTCCTCACTGGGTTGGGAACCGCCTTCTGTTTCCCTGAGTCCTCCCTGTCATTTCCGAAGGTTCATAAATCCTAAGGATTGTGGACCAAGAAAAGCTTTAATGCCAACCGTGTACACTTAGCTATGCCTCCCTGCCTCTGGTCCATGCTTTGATAGCAGTGCATGTGTTTCTGTTAGCAGCATGGCTCGAGAGGGAATCACCAGCCCTGGGTACCTGGTACGAACATTGATACCAGATACCATAAGTATCTGCTGCCATAGACACACTAGGAAGAGCTTGATGGGAGTTCCTGGGAACCCTGTAGACATCACAGACATGAGCTACCAGTAACACTCCCTGGAACCACACCCTCCATCCCTGCAAGAGGCCTGATAAGAGTCACTGGGACTTCAGAGGGAGGATTTCAATGGAGTTTGGTGCTTGTCCTGGTCCTCAGGGCTCGTCACTAAGAGTCTATCTCTCCTCCTCGGCACACACAGTAGGAAGGGGCCAACCTAAGCCTTTGAGTGAAGACTGGCGCGTGACTCATCTTAGCTAGTGATACATGAGCACAAACAGTGGGGACCACCACTGACAGAAGCTTTAAAAATCTGTGCACAAACCATGAGTCCCCTTGCCCTGTATCAGCAGAAGCCTGAATTGAGACATAGCTTTTATCAACTGGGGACTCCAAAGGAGTAGGACACATACTTCATTACCATGTAGTCTGGGCAAGAGAAACTCTAAGGTGAAGTCATTAGAACTGGGGATGTTCCCGCGGCATACACCAGACACTCCTGACTAAATATAATTGACATGTTTGTGTTACCAGCGGACAAGCTCCCATTCCTGGCTCAGACTCCTCCCTCTGCCTTTCACAATTCCACTCTCTTCCGTTCAGCTCTCAGGGACACCAGAATCCTTAAGACACCTAAACACAGAGCCCCATTGTGGCTGTGACTTGACCCTGCTCTCTGAGCTGGGTGTACACATCAGGGGTAGAGTACTTATCGTGCATGAGGCCCTGAGCACACGCCCACTGCCATGGAATGAGTAAGTAAATAGTAAGTGCTGGTATCTGACATCTCCACTACAATAGCCTAACAAAACTTGACACTTGAGTGTTAGCTGCCCCAGTGTCCTCACAGAAAGCAGGCACAGCGGTGTCTTCTTATGTGTGGTTTCCCTTTCGAGTCCACTTTCTAGGGCCAGTTCTAACTGAAAGATTATTGAATGGAAAATTCTAGAAGTGAGCAATTCTCGAATTGTAACTTGCACACTGTTCTGAATAGCATGATAAAATCTTCCACCATCCCTCCCTGCCCCTCCTGGGACACAGCTCATCTCCTGGGCAAGCGGATCTGTGAGATCCACACCGTGCCCACTTCATAGCTGCCTCCATCTTCATTTCAGATGCCACGTGGTACTACAATGCTGTGCTCAAGCCGACTCCGCTTAACAACGGCCGACCAGCACAAGGCTATGGAGGCTACAAATGAGACGTGCCAAAGAGAAGCGGGACATTGCTTCCTAAGACTGAGACAAACAGAGATGTGGAACCTGGGAGACAACACGGTAGACAGTGTCACCTGCAGTGCAAGCATAAGGACCTGAGCTTAAATCCCTAGCACCCATGTAAAACGTCAGGAATGGCTGCATATTGCACATGCCTGTAACTCCAGAGCTGTGTGGCAGAGAGGAAGAGTCTGAGTGTTTGCTGGTGATGTACCAGTTTAATGTGAGGCTCTGTTTCATGGGATGAAGGCAGAGAGCAACTACGTGTCCTTTTCTCTGGCTTCTGCATGCATGTGCATGGGTGCATGCAACCATCCCTGCATCCTTACACACACACACACACTCACACTCACTCACACACACACTCACACACTCACACTCACACATTCACACTCATACATTCACACATACTCACACATACACACACAAAACATACACACACATGAGGGGGCTCATATGTCATGGTCACTAAGATTGACAGGACCAATAAGGTTTCTTGCAAGAGATGTCACATTCACACCACTTTTGTTTACCACGGGTATACACATAAAGAAAAAGAAGTTTTCTTTCTATGGTTTGAAAGCAAAATGTACCACCATGGGTTCACCTGTTTGAACCTCGTCTCCAGTTGGTGGCACTGTTTGGGAAGGGTATGACATGTTTAGGAGGTGGAGCCTTGATGGAGGAAAGGGATCATGGAGTGGGGAACAGTAATAGACCATGACTTTTTATAGCCCAGTACCACTTCCTGTTCACTCTGCTTTCTGCATCTGAAGGCAATGTGACCAGCCAGCTTCCTGCTTCTGCTGCCATGCTTTCCCTGTCTGCTTCCTCAGAAACCATGAGCCACAATAAACTCTTTCTCCACGAGGTTGTTTTTATATGGGCATTTAACCACAGCAATGGGGGAGTAACTAAGACACCAAGGTGTCCAGGACATGGTACTATCCAATGTTTCGGCACATGTAGGGGACCTGGGATGTATCTATAACTAGATGGAGGGCTATATGATTTATCCCAGTGTCCATGTCTTATTAAACTGTTCCTCTGGGTATGGTGACCACATAATGCATTATCCAAACCAAATATGAGAATGAAGGAGAGCTGAGGTGACAGCCCCAAATAAGACCCAGGACACCCCAATTCTCCCTCCACCCTGGTACAAGCTTAAGGTCTAGGTCTGTGAGAAAAATTCCTAGAGGCATGATCCCAGGCGAGGTCATCATATCCAGGAAATGTGATTAAAAGCCCTGGAAGAACCATCGGGTGAAACTGATGTGTTTATCAGACCCTGAGCTCTGCTTTTACTATTCTATGTGGCATTGGGCTGAGTGAGTGCAGCTGTTTCCCTGAGTAGGCATGAGCGAATAGAATAGCAGAAGACACACAAACACAGCCCAGAGCCCCAATTCAAAATCCAGCCATCAAGTCTGAACGCCACACAGAAACGCTAGCAGCCTCTCCCTCCCACTGCTCAGCCTGGGAGTCATCGGAAAGGAAGAAAAATAACATCAAGAAAAGAATGTTAGTGGGGGGAAAAAGAAGAAAAATTATTTAGACAAAGCCAAAATAAATGCCACTTCCATAGCCATTTGTCTCCTTGCAGCTATGTGAGAACGCCATTGTCAGTAAATATTAGAAAAGACAGCTGAATTTTTTAGTAACACACTGTGAGATAGTTGGTAAATCCTGGATTGTTTTGGATGTGGCTTGTACTAAAGACAAGCATACTATTCTTCTCTCTCTCTCTCTCTCTCTCTCTCTCTCTCTCTCTCTCTCTGTATGTGTGTCTCCCCTTGCCCCATATGTGTGTGTATGTTCAATAATATGACACACATGTGGCTGTATACATGAAGAGCAGAGTCAGCCTCAGGGACCACTCATCCACCTTATTCTTTGAGGCAGGATCTCTTCCTAGGATGGCTGGCCAGTGAGTCTTAGAGTCTGTCTTTTTCTCCCGACACTGGAATTTCAAGTATACACCATGCCTGGCTTTTTACATGGGTGCTGAGAATTGAGCTTAGGTCGCTTTGCTTGCATAGTAAGCACTTTAACGGCTAAGCTATCTCCCCAAACCTCATATTGATTTGTGTGGAAGAATGTTTGAATGTCAGCCCAACCCCCTCTTGACTTTCCCTGTTTCACAGGATGCAGGTCCCTGGCACCAGGGTCAGACATATGGCCTGAACTAGCCCAGGGAATCCGTGCCTTAAAACAGAGTTCAGGGATAGAAATGTGAGCAGAGGAAAGATCACTGTGCCGTTTTCCTGGCATTGAAAATGACCAAGAAACCGAGTTTCCTAGTACTGATGTAACACACCACACAGATCACAGGCAGCAGCACTGATTCACAGATCTAGTGGCCAGAAATCACAGTCGAGGTGTGAGCAGGGTCATGCTCTCTCTAAAGTGTCAGGGAGGGCTGGTGTTGTGAGAGTCTTCCCATGTTTCTTCCTGTTTTCTGGTAGCTCCTGAGCAACCTTTGGTGTTGTAGGCTTATAGCCACGATACTTTACTTCCTGTCTGCCTCTTCCACGGCTGTCTATGACTTTGTATTGGTTTCTCGGTGTACGTGGCTATATCCCTTCTGAGGAGGGCAGGCACAGCATATGAGAATCTACCCCACCCTCCACCCTCAGTCTGAGCTTACCTTAACTAACATGCTGCTTACAGCTAGAAAGATTACTGGCAAGGCCACTATCTTATTTGGGGTTTCTATTGCTGTGACACAATACCATGACTCAGCTGGGTGTGGTGGTGGTACCTACCTTTCACCCCAGGGCTCAGGAGGCAGAGGCAAGGGAATCTCGGAAGTCGAGGCTAGTCTGATCTACCCAATGAATTCCAGGACACCTTAGGTGTCTTCAAAAAACAACAAACAAACAAAACAAAACACACATTTTTAAAAATCCACTATGACCAAAAGCAAGTAGGGTGAAGAGGACATCTTATTTCATGGTCCATTGTCTGTTGAAGTCAGGACAGGTACTGAGGCAGGGCAGGATCCTGGAGGCAGACGCCGGTGCAGAGGCCACGGAGGAGGACTACTTATGGGCTTGCTCAGCCTGCTCTCACACATATGCCAAGACCACCTGCCCAGGGGTGGTGCTGGCCACAGTGAGCTGGGTCCTCCCACATCAATCACCAATCAAGAAGATGCCCACACGCCAATCTGGTGGGGGTGTTTTCTGCATTGAGGTTCCCCTCATTTAAAATAACTGTAGCTTGTGTGAAGTCAACCTAAAACTAGGTAACACGGTCAGTCGGGTAACACGGTCAGTCAGGTAACCTGGTCAGTCATATCTACAGAAGCCAGAGCAGCTGTTCTCAACCCATGGGTCACAGACCTCTACCTCCCAAAGTAGTTTTTAGTAAACCTCTACTCCTAACATATTTACATTATGATTCATAATGGTAGCAAAAATAATTTTATGGTTGGGGACCACAGCATTAGGAAGGATGAGAAGCTCTGGACTAGAGTCTTAGGGTATCTTTGTGGAGTTGGGGTGGGAGGTGCATACATGTTGACCTAAAGCATCAGGGGAAATACTGAGCTCTGAGTGAGAAGCTGTGGAAGTCTGCTCACCTGCCTGGGAAAGAGGTAAGGGGAGCCGAGGGTTGAAGAGAGACTGAAAAGGGCAAGGATCCAGGTTTTCAGGAATGCAGCCATCTGAACCCAGCCCAACTTTTTAATTTCTCAGTAGTATGATCAACAAGATATCTTTTTTTGATGAAATATATTTAGTTTGAGTCTCCCGCACTGATGAGATAACTGGTGTATTTAGCAATAAACAGTGATCTGTAATACAAATCTAAGTAGTTTCCCATGATCTGTGTGGGCTATTTATAAAAACAGATCAGCCATTAAATCCTGCCTGAAATCCTAGTCCTTGGGAGGTAGCTGCAGGAGAATCAGAAGTTTAAGGTCACCCTCAGCTATGTCGTGGGTTTGAAGCCAGGCTGGCGTATATGTACTGGGCATGCTGGGTATTCTATTACCCTCTGCCAGTTCTCTGTTGAAGGCCAGAACAAACGAGGAAGGGAAGAGCAGGGAAGGGAGAAATATACTTAAGCCAGACAAGAACGAGCCTCCCTCCACAGGAATAACTGCAACACACAACAAACCCCATGGTGATTTCTTTGCGGCCTCCACAGAGCTGTTAATATCAGACCCAGATCATAGGCTGTACAGTCGGAACACACAGCTGGCTGCTGACCACCTTGTCTCAGCAGGGAAGATGCGGTCCACAACTTCAGCTGCAGAGGGAGGGGCAGGGGTGTGCACCTAGCACTGGGTAGGCTGCTCTGCTCTTCTGGGGGAAATGCATCTTTCTTCCCAGTGAGTAACATGAAACAGCCGGTACAGAAGGCTCACGACAATGAAAGGATGCTGCTCAAACAAAATCAATCTCAAACCTGTTAGGATCACCTGCGATCTTTTGATAGTAGTAGTAGTAGCAGCAGCAGAAGCAGCAGCAGCAGCAGTAATAATAATAATAATAATAATAATAATAATAATAATAATAATAATAATAATACAAATAAATCTAGATGCCCAGGCTGCATCCCAGACCAATTACATCACAGTGTCTGGGGGTGAGATTAAGCACTAGCATTTCTAGAAGGCTCTGAGAACATTGGTTTTGTGATTCTGGGTTCGCCAAGATGGTTCCCTTTGAGTGCATGTCTCACTTCTTCAGGAGATCTGCTAAATATTCATCAGAATGATCCCACTTTCCCCTGTGAGGGGCACACATCAGTGGGCCTCAAGAGAACCACCTTTACTGGTCTCTCTTGGCTACCAACCATTGCTGTGACAAGACACAGTCATGCAGCCTTAAAGCAGCAAACAGTTCTTTTCACAGTTCCAGAAGCTGGAAATCAAAATGCAAGTGCTGGCAGGCCATGCTCACCCTGAAGGCTCTAGGGGGCAACCCTTCTCTTGCTTCTCCTTGATTCTGTAGTGTCCAGCAATCGTGGCGTTGTCAGGGCTCACAGCACATCAATCTGCCTTCATCATAATTTGGTGTCTATGAACTTCCTCCTCCCTCTCCTTTCCCTCCCCCCTTCCTTGTTTTCCTTTGAGACAGGGTTTGCCTGTATAGCCCTGGGTGTCCTGGTACTTGCTCTGTAGACCAGGCTGGCCTCAGACTCACAAAGGCCTGCCTGCCTCTGCCTCCCCAGTACTGGGATTAAAGGCACTGCCACCACTGCCTAGCTTGAACTTTCTCTTCTGATGAGAACACCATCCATTAGGGATTATAAACCTCCCAGCTCCAGTATAGACTTAGTCTAATTTTTTAAGATTTATTTTTAATTACGTGTGGATGACTATGTCTGTGTGGGAATGAGTATGTGAAAGTCCAGATGCCCTCGGAGTCCAGAATAGGACTTGGGTGCTGGGAACCAAACCCCGCTCCTCTGGAAAAGCAAGTGATCAAAACTACTTAGTAATCTTTCCTGCCCAGTTAGCCCAGGTAACTAGTTATATCTGCAATAGCCCAATCCTGTTTGCAAATAAAGTCGCATGCTGAGATTTTTTAAGATGGATACAAAATCGGGAGTGGGAGGGGTGGGGAGCGGGGTGACTACTTCCTCCATTCAGAGGCTTCACAGAAAATCACACAGGAGTTGTTGTAAGACTTAGCTAAAGGAACACACAACACTTTTTATGGGGGGAAAAAGTGTATGATCTTAAATCATTTCAGACTGATAGAAGAGTTGCAAAAATAGTGCATCCAACTTATTCCAACCTTATAAACTATGGAAGGTTTATATAAAACCAAGACCCTGGCCTAGTGCTGCTATCTGAACTGTGTGCACACTGCTACTACACCATGTTTTCTACCTTCCTAGTAGGATCCAAATTAGAATTCCACATTGAATTCAACATAGCATTTTGAGAAAGCGAAAGAACTGAACCAACCTTCATCCTGAGGATCAAGCTTCCCTATACGCCTCCCTGTCTTGCTCCTCCTGGACCCAGGGCCCTCCTGCCCATACTCTTTAAGGACCTTGGACTCTTCCCTCCCTTGCTCTCCCAGAAGCCTGGACCCTCCCTCCTTTGTGCCCCCAGGACCTCATATCTTCTCTCTGCTGGTTCTATACCCCATCTGTATACCTTTCTTAACTGGATTCCATATCTTAACTTAAAGTCAAGTTTTTTCTTAATAACCTTGAGGTCACACAACCATCTGAGAAATGAACAACTTATAGACGCTCCTCCAGAAACACCAGACAGTGGGACTCTGTACCCAGTTTTAGAGCAGTTGACATTTCACCACTTTTGCTTTTTACCAAGGGGCAGGGGAGACACCTCAGTATCTGCTTTGGTGATACCTGTTTGGCCCTGAGGGAGTAGATTCACCATGAATATCAACATATCTTACCACCAAGTCCTGAAACATTTCAAGATCTTGGAGAGAGTAGCAATGTTTCGGGTTCTGGTTTTGGGGCACCCCAGCAGCTCTACCCACTGCCCTGGGCTGAGGCTGAAAACTTACATCCAGGCAAGGTCTTCACTGTATCCTGCAGGCGGCAGGACTCCTGCTCCAGCCAACTGGGATGCAGTACAGAATCCCCCCATGCTTTCCTGGACCACTGGTGAGACTTCCTCACAAGAAACATCTCAGAACCAAATACCTATTAGTCCAAACCCCGTGCCTCTAGGTGAATTTTGACAAAGATAATGACGCCAGTGTGCAGAACGGTATTGACAAGTTCTGTTGATGTCTGACTGTTGTATAGCATGGTGAGGGGCCTTGGTGTGTGTCTCTCTATGTATGGAAAAAACGTGAGAGGCCTCCCAATGTGCAGACAATTTTCAGTCTGCCTGCTTTCTTAAGCTCTTCTAACAGGTTATGGAGGTTAAAAAACAAAAGAATCCCAGCTCTCAGCTTGCTTGTACTTATCTACTAACTCATTCCCCAAACCCTGCTCTGCCCCAGTTCTGCCCTCCCCAGATGTTGTGTGCTTCCAGCCACACCTCCCAGTCATGGGTAGTTGAAGTGTGTTCTGGGCTACGCAACAATTAATTGGTAAAGACCTCTGTAGACCACTTTGCTCAGAGGATCACATATTCTCCAGCCAGGATCACCTCAACACATCCAGCATCGACCAAACAACAGAGTCGGAAGAACACACAAGATGGCGATGGTAATGATGATGATGGTAATGATGATGATGGTGATGATGATGTTGGTGATGATGATGATGATGACACAGAACAACACAGCAATTATAATAGATATAATAATTCCTACTGACACAGCTGAGTCAGGGGGACCCAGCTGCCTTACCTTCTGCAAACGGTTCCCATTCATAAAAGCGGCCCATGAATGGCTTGTTGTTGTAGGACGCACACTGTACCTCCCGGATACTCCTACCACTGTCTGGACATGCCTAATAAAGCAGATATGAAATATGAAGTTAGTGTTCATGCTCTCATAATCCTAGGATACTTTCAATCTGAATACTAGGCTTCCTCCAGGGAAACCAAGGTCTCTGAAAATTTGCTGGTCATCTTTATTAAAATGTTAACCCTACACAGGACTGCAGGCAACTGAGGAAAGCTAGGCGTGGGAGAGGAGGTCTTCCCATGGAAGAGCATACCAATTGGTTAGCCAATGCCATATGGTCAGCCCTGAAACCACACACACACAGGTAACATTACAGGCTTGAGGGGTTATAGTTAGTTATATATATATATATATGTATGTACAAATACATATATGCATGTGAATGTGCATATAGCAATGATATGAGAGGCCATTAGTCTGAGGAGAGTGAGGAGGGGTGTGGAGGGAGGAAAGGGAAAGGAGAAGCTGCGATTAAGTTACAACCTCAAAAATTAAAAAGAAAAGGTGGAGAGGGATGGAGGAAGACATCAGACACTGAACTCTGGCTCTGGCTGCCACTAACCCATACGCACACCTGCACACACACCTGTATGCACACCTGCATGCACACCTGCATGTACACCTGCACATGTGCACTCACGTGAGAAAAAGTTAAGAACAATCGGATGCAGATCTCTAGGCTTCACTGCAGCTTAGAGCCCTGGTGAGAATGCTTATGTTTCTTTTCTTAAAACAACAACAACAACAAAAAAACCAAAAATCCAAAACGCCTCCCAGGTTAACGTATGTAGATTATTTGCCAAGCCTTCAGCTTCAGACCACTACGTGTGCTTCCCTCCCTTTTAAAGTCAAGCCTTGGGCATGCGCTTCTCCAATGCCCACAGCTAACACATCCAGGGCCCTGGGCATGGCCCGGGTGCACTTCAAACGTATTCCACATGTCATTCACTCAGTCCTCACAGCCACCAACAGGGCAAATGTCACGGTTCCAGAGATGTATTTTCACAGACAGAGCAACTGAGACACGGAGCAGACATGGAGCTTGGGGAGACCTGGATTTCAATCCACGCAGGGGGGCACCCATCCAACGCTCTGCTCCCCTTTGTTCTCCCAGTCTTCTCCTGTCTGAATTCTGTCTTCTTCCAGAGCAGGTGCTCCCAACCTCCACCATGCACGAAAACTACCCAGAGATCTTGTTCCCTGGAGCCCTCCCCCAGTGACTCCTACCCCTAAGTCTAGGATGAGATCTATGAATCTGTTATCTTATCACATGTCTTCAGGAGAGTCTGGTACCCACCCCCCCAAAAAAGGGCAGCTCCATGAGGCTTAGTTCTACCTAGTGTGTAAGTGGTGAACACAGCAGCATTTGATGTAAGATAAATATAAAGGATCAGAATTATGTTGTTGCTAAAGTATGTTTTCTTATTTCAGAACCCAGCTATACCCTGTTTAAAGGGTGTGTGTACATGTGCGTATGTCTGTGACTGTATGTGTCTGTGTGTGCATGTGTATGTATGTGTACATGTTGCTGTGTGTGTACATGTGTATGTGTGTATATATGTACTTATGTGTGTGTACTTGTATCTCTTTCTCTCCCTCTGTCTCTGTCTCTCTTTTTATGTGTGTGTGTGTGTGTGTGTGTGTGTGTGTGTGTGTGTATCTGTCTATCTGTCTGTGTTAACAGAGGAGAAGGGAAAGGAGCCACCTGGCCTCTTAAACACTACAAAGCACTGTGCATAGAAGTTTCTGGAATAATCTGCTAATAGTTCAAAACCCTCAAGGGTTTATAAAGAATTCTGCTGTATGTCATCAGAAGCACTAGATCTTCTGGAAGATGAAAGAACAGAGGGAGGAATGAGGCCCAGCAGGAGGAAGCCATCCCCTGCTTGGGAGGGGAGAGTGGAGGGAGGCTGCTGGTCCCCACCTCAGGGTGGCCGGAGTCGGCTTGGCCTGACGCAAACCATATGGAACAAGATTCCATCTGAGGCAGAACGTGAAAGAGATCAGTGAGGAGAGGGACTGGTGGACAGAAAGGCTGGGCTGAACTCTGGCAATCCAGGAGGAACTGGTTGCCTGGGTTGGCCTTCTCTCCTGGGGCTCTGGAAGCCTCCCTGCCGGCCACCCTGACCACTGACGTACACAGACTCCCAACAACAGCAGCTGGAAAAGGAAAAGATTTGCTTCACTTTTGAGACAAAGTCTCACACAGCCCCTGTTAGCCTCAATCCATGTAGACAAGGATCTCCTTGAACTCTTCTTCCTCATCATTTTCCCTTCCAAGTGCTGGAATCACAGGCCTGGGCCACTACAGCTAGCATGTGATCGGTTAGGTGACTTGGAGACGTCACCATCCCTGCGTAAGTCCCCAGATTATCTGGAAGAAAAGAACTACCCACTAGGACTTGTGAATGCACAAGTTTCTTGGGCCCCTGAGATGGCTCAGTGGGCAGAGGCATGTGCCAGCAAGCCCAGCAGTGTAAGTTCAATCCCTGGGACCCGCGTGTAGAAGACCCTGCCCTGGGTGCAGGTGGGAAGAGGGGTCTGTAATAAAAGTCACAGTGCCTCCCTGCAGATACTGGAGTACCAGTCCCAGACCCACACTCTATAGCAGCAATAAAGATCTACCCCACCTCACCCCTGTCTGTCTCTCCAGGTCAATTACCCCAGAAGCACAGAGCTAAAGAGAGTTCAACTAAAGCCCTTTAACCTGCAGAGGTGAACTCTGAGGCCAGGGAAGTGATATACCTTGCCTAAGATCCCTTAGGACAGAGACAGGGCCCCCCGAGACGGACCACGGCAGACCAGTCACTGCACTGCTGGTTGTTCCCAGAAACAGACCAGACCAAAGTCAAATGTTCTGCTCCTTTGATAACCACACCTGCATAAAGCCATGCTGCTCCACAATTAGGCTCTCACTGGAAGCCACCATTCAGTAACCTGGTAGCACATGTCAAAACTGAAGATCACAGACCACAGAGACCATGAGTTTCACACTTCTCCAAGAACACAATAGGTCTGTATATTTAAATACTTGTTTTCTAGAAGGCAGAACTGTTTGGAAAGGGTTAGGAAGTGTGGCCGTGTTGGAGGAAATATGCCGCCGAGGGAAATGCAAATCTGTACAGCCACTATGGAAATCAGAGTGGCGGCTCCTCAGAAAGAGGGATGGGTCCAGCTATACCACTCTTGGGCGTATACCTAAAGAATGCTTCATCCTACCACAGGACACTTGCATGGCCATGCTCGCTGCTGCTCTATTCATAATAGACAGAAGTTGGAACCAACCTAGATGTCCCTCAATGAAAGAATGGATAAAGGAAATGTGGTACATTTACACACTGGAGTATTACTTGGTCATTAAAAAGGGGAAATAAGATTTGCAGGTAAATGGATGGAACTTAGAAAAGCTTCCTGAGTGAAGGACCGGGGGTAACAGATAAAGCTATTAGGTAAAGGAAATGAAATACAGTTATGGATGAATATGTGTGTGTGGGGGGGGGGGACTGGACTGGGAGGACCAAGTAGGAAAGGGGAGGGAAGAGTGGGGGGGGCAGCTATAATTAAGGGCCATTGGAGGAGTAGTATGGAAATCTAACACAGTCAAAACTTCCATACATACACACGCATGTATGAAGGTGACCTAAATAAAATTAATGAAAAATGAGGACATGACTGGTCTGGTTGAGGAGACTGGTTTTTTTTTTTTTATGATTTAAATTTTTTTTCTTTTTTTTTTCTTTTTTTTTTTTTATTAACTTGAGTATTTCTTATATACATTTCGAGTGTTATTCCCTTTCCCGGTATCCGGGCAAACATCCCCCTCCCCCTCCCCTTCCTTATGGGTGTTCCCCTCCCAACCCTCCCCCCATTGCCGACCTCCCCCCAACAGTCTAGTTCACTGGGGGTTCAGTCTTAGCAGGACCCAGGGCTTCTCCTTCCACTGGTGCTCTTACTAGGATATTCATTGCTACCTATGAGGTCAGAGTCCAGGGTCAGTCCATGTATAGTCTTTAGGTAGTGGCTTAGTCCCTGGAAGCTCTGGTTGCTTAGCATTGTTGTACATATGGGGTCTCGAGCCCTTCAAGCTCTTCCAGTTCTTTCTCTGATTCCTTCAACGGGGGTCCTATTCTCAGTTCAGTGGTTTGCTGCTGGCATTCACCTCTGTATTTGCTGTATTCTGGCTGTGTCTCTCAGGAGCGATCTACATCCGGCTCCTGTCGGTCTGCACTTCTTTGCTTCATCCATCTTGTCTAATTGGGTGGCTGTATATGTATGGGCCACATGTGGGGCAGGCTCTGAATGGGTGTTCCTTCAGTCTCTGTTTTAATCCTTGCCTCTCTCTTCCCTGCCAAGGGTATTCTTGTTCCCCTTTTAAAGAAGGAGTGAAGCATTCACATTTTGATCATCCGTCTTGAGTTTCATTTGTTCTAGGGATCTAGGGTAATTCAAGCATTTGGGCTAATAGCCACTTATCAATGAGTGCATACCATGTATGTCTTTCTGTGATTGGGTTAGCTCACTCAGGATGATATTTTCCAGTTCCAACCATTTGCCTACGAATTTCATAAACTCGTTGTTTTTGATAGCTGAGTAATATTCCATTGTGTAGATGTACCACATTTTCTGTATCCATTCCTCTGTTGAAGGGCATCTGGGTTCTTTCCAGCTTCTGGCTATTATAAATAAGGCTGCAATGAACATAGTGGAGCACGTGTCTTTTTTATATGTTGGGGCATCTTTCAGGTATATGCCCAAGAGAGGTATAGCTGGATCCTCAGGCAGTTCAATGTCCAATTTTCTGAGGAACCTCCAGACTGATTTCCAGAATGGTTGTACCAGTTTGCAATCCCACCAACAATGGAGGAGTGTTCCTCTTTCTCCACATCCTCGCCAGCATCTGTTGTCCCCTGAGTTTTTGATCATAGCCATTTTCACTGGTGTGAGGTGAAATCTCAGGGTTGTTTTGATTTGCATTTCCCTTATGACTAAAGATGTTGAACATTTCTTTAGGTGTTTCTCAGCCATTTGGCATTCCTCAGCTGTGAATTCTTTGTTTAGCTCTGAACCCCATTTTTTAATAGGGTTATTTGTTTCTCTGCGGTCTAACTTCTTGAGTTCTTTGTATATTTTGGATATAAGGCCTCTATCTGTTGTAGGATTGGTAAAGATCTTTTCCCAATCTGTTGGTTGCCGTTTTGTCCTAACCACAGTGTCCTTTGCCTTACAGAAGCTTTGCAGTTTTATGAGATCCCATTTGTCGATTCTTGATCTTAGAGCGTAAGCCATTGGTGTTTTGTTTAGGAATTTTTTTCCAGTGCCCATGTGTTCCAGATGCTTCCCTAGTTTTTCTTCTATTAGTTTGAGTGTGTCTGGTTTGATGTGGAGGTCCTTGATCCACTTGGACTTAAGCTTTGTACAGGGTGATAAGCATGGATCGATCTGCATTCTTCTACATGTTGACCTCCAGTTGAACCAGCACCATTTGCTGAAAATGCTATCTTTTTTCCATTGGATGGTTTTGGCTCCTTTGTCAAAAATCAAGTGACCATAGGTGTGTGGGTTCATTTCTGGGTCTTCAATTCTATTCCATTGGTCTATCTGTCTGTCTCTGTACCAATACCATGCAGTTTTTATCACTATTGCTCTGTAATACTGCTTGAGTTCAGGGATAGTGATTCCCCCTGAAGTCCTTTTATTGTTGAGGATAGCTTTAGCTATCCTGGGTTTTCTGTTATTCCAGATGAATTTGCAAATTGTTCTGTCTAACTCTTTGAAGAATTGGATTGGTATTTTGATGGGGATTGCATTGAATCTGTAGATTGCTTTTGGTAAAATGGCCATTTTTACTATATTAATCCTGCCAATCCATGAGCATGGGAGATCTTTCCATCTTCTGAGGTCTTCTTCAATTTCCTTCTTCAGTGTCTTGAAGTTCTTATTGTACAGATCTTTTACTTCCTTGGTTAAAGTCACACCGAGGTACTTTATATTATTTGGGTCTATTATGAAGGGTGTCGTTTCCCTAATTTCTTTCTCGGCTTGTTTCTCCTTTGTATAGAGGAAGGCAACTGATTTATTTGAGTTAATTTTATACCCAGCCACTTTGCTGAAGTTGTCTATCAGCTTTAGTAGTTCTCTGGTGGAACGTTTGGGATCACTTAAATATACTATCATATCATCTGCAAATAGTGATATTTTGACTTCTTCTTTTCCGATCTGTATCCCCTTGACCTCCTTTTGTTGTCTGATTGCTCTGGCTAGAACTTCAAGAACTATATTGAATAAGTAGGGAGAGAGTGGGCAGCCTTGTCTAGTCCCTGATTTTAGTGGGATTGCTTCAAGTTTCTCTCCATTTAGTTTAATGTTAGCAACTGGTTTGCTGTATATGGCTTTTACTATGTTCAGGTATAGGCCTTGAATTCCTATTCTTTCCAGGACTTTTATCATGAAGGGGTGTTGAATTTTGTCAAATGCTTTCTCAGCGTCTAATGAAATGATCATGTGGTTTTGTTCTTTCAGTTTGTTTATATAATGGATCACGTTGATGCTTTTCCGTATATTAAACC
Organism: Rattus norvegicus; assembly: GCF_021556685.1. Classification (NCBI taxonomy): domain Eukaryota; kingdom Metazoa; phylum Chordata; class Mammalia; order Rodentia; family Muridae; genus Rattus; species Rattus norvegicus. The sequence continues at coordinate 68,555,837 of NC_141541.1, forward strand.
ATCCCTGCATGCCTGGGATGAAGCCTACTTGGTCATGGTGGATGATTGTTTTGATGTGCTCTTGGATTCGGTTTGCCAGAATTTTGTTGAGTATTTTTGCGTCGATATTCATAAGGGAAATTGGTCTGAAGTTCTCTTTCTTTGTTGTGTCTTTGTGTGGTTTAGGTATAACAGTAATTGTGGCTTCATAGAAGGTATTCGGTAGTGATCCATCTGTTTCAATTTTGTGGAATAGTTTGGATAATATTGGTATGAGGTCTTCTATGAAGGTTTGATAGAATTCTGCACTAAACCCGTCTGGACCTGGGCTCTTTTTGGTTGGGAGACCTTTAATGACTGCTTCTATTTCCTTAGGAGTTATGGGGTTGTTTAACTGGTTTATCTGTTCCTGATTTAACTTCGATACCTGGTATCTGTCTAGGAAATTGTCCATTTCCTGAAGATTTTCAAGTTTTGTTGAATATAGGTTTTTATAGTAAGATCTGATGATTTTTTGAATTTCCTCTGATTCTGTTGTTATGTCTCCCTTTTCATTTCTGATTTTGTTAATTTGGACACACTCTCTGTGTCCTCTCGTTAGTCTGGCTAAGGGTTTATCTATCTTGTTGACTTTCTCAAAGAACCAACTTTTGGTTCTCTTGATTCTTTCTATGGTCCTTTTTGTTTCTACTTGGTTGATTTCAGCTCTGAGTTTGATTATTTCCTGCCTTCTACTCCTCCTGGGTGTATTTGCTTCTTTTTGTTCTAGAGCTTTTAGGTGTGCTGTCAAGCTGCTGACATATGCTCTTTCCTGTTTCTTTCTGCAGGCACTCAGCGCTATGAGTTTTCCTCTTAGCACAGCTTTCATTGTGTCCCATAAGTTTGGGTATGTTGTACCTTCATTTTCATTAAATTCTAAAAAGTTTTTAATTTCTTTCTTTATTTCTTCCTTGACCAGGTTATCATTGAGTAGAGCATTGTTCAATTTCCAAGTATATGTGGGCATTCTTCCTTGATTGTTATTGAAGACCAGTTTTAGGCCGTGGTGGTCCGATAGCACGCATGGGATTATTTCTATCTTTCTGTACCTGTTGAGGCCCGTTTTTTGACCAATTATATGGTCAATTTTGGAGAAAGTACCATGAGGAGCTGAGAAGAAGGTATATCCTTTTGCTTTAGGATAGAATGTTCTATAAATATCCGTTAAGTCCATTTGGCTCATGACTTCTCTTAGTCTGTCTACATCTCTGTTTAATTTCTGTTTCCATGATCTGTCCATTGATGAGAGTGGGGTGTTGAAATCTCCCACTATTATTGTGTGAGGTGCAATGTGTGTTTTGAGCTTTAGTAAGGTTCCTTTTACATATGTAGGTGCCCTTGTATTTGGGGCATAGATATTTAGGATTGAGAGTTCATCTTGGTGGATTTTTCCTTTGATGAATATGAAGTGTCCTTCCTTATCTTTTTTGATGACTTTTAGTTGAAAATTGATTTTATTTGATATTAGAATGGCTACTCCAGCTTGCTTCTTCTGACCATTTGCTTGGAAAATTGTTTTCCAGCCTTTCACTCTGAGGTAATGTCTGTCTTTGTCTCTGAGGTGTGTTTCCTGTAGGCAGCAGAATGCAGGGTCCTCGTTGCGTATCCAGTTTGTTAATCTATGTCTTTTTATTGGGGAGTTAAGGCCATTGATGTTGAGAGATATTAAGGAATAGTGATTATTGCTTCCCGTTATATTCATATTTGGATGTGAGGTTATGTTTGTGTGCTTTCATTCTCTTTGTTTTGTTGCCAAGACGATTAGTTTCTTGCTTCTTCTAGGGTATAGCTTGCCTCCTTATGTTGGGCTTTACCATTTATTATCCTTTGTAGTGCTGGATTTGTAGAAAGATATTGTGTAAATTTGGTTTTGTCATGGAATATCTTGGTTTCTCCATCTATGTTAATTGAGAGTTTTGCAGGATACAGTAACCTGGGCTGGCATTTGTGTTCTCTTAGGGTCTGTATGACATCAGTCCAGGATCTTCTGGCCTTCATAGTTTCTGGCGAGAAGTCTGGTGTGATTCTGATAGGTCTGCCTTTATATGTTACTTGACCTTTTTCTCTTACTGCTTTTAATTCTTTCTTTATTTTGTGCGTTTGGTGTTTTGACTATTATGTGACGGGAGGTGTTTCTTTTCTGGTCCAATCTATTTGGAGTTCTGTAGGCTTCTTGTATGCCTATGGGTATCTCTTTTTTTAGGTTAGGGAAGTTTTCTTCTATGATTTTGTTGAAGATATTTACTGGTCCTTTGAGCTGGGAGTCTTCACTCTCTTCTATACCTATTATCCTTAGATTTGATCTTCTCATTGAGTCCTGGATTTCCTGTATGTTTTGGACCAGTAGCTTTTTCCGCTTTACATTATCTTTGACAGTTGAGTCAATGATTTCTATGGAATCTTCTGCTCCTGAGATTCTCTCTTCCATCTCTTGTATTCTGTTGGTGATGCTTGTATCTACGGCTCCTGTCTCTTCCTTTGGTTTTCTATGTTGTTTCTAGGGTTGTTCCCATGTGTTCTTTCTTGATTGCTTCTATTTCCATTTTTAATTCCTTCAACTGTTTGATTGTGTTTTCCTGGAATTCTTTCAGGGATTTTTGCGATTCCTCTCTGTAGGCTTCTACTTGTTCTCTAAGGGAGTTCTTCACGTCTTTCTTGAAGTCCTCCAGCATCATGATCAAATAGGATTTTGAAACTAGATCTTGCTTTTCTGGTGTGTTTGGACATTCCATGTTTGTTTTGGTGGGAGAATTGGGCTCCGATGATGGCATGTAGTCTTGGTTTCTGTTGCTTGGGTTCCTGCGCTTGCCTCTCGCCATCAGATTATCTCTAGTGTTACTTTGTTCTGCTATTTCTGACAGTGGCTAGACTGTCCTATAAGCCTGTGTGTCAGGAGTGCTGTAGACCTGTTTTCCTCTCTTTCAGTCAGTTATGGGGACAGAGTGTTCTGCTTTCGGGTGTGTAGTTTTTCCTCTCTACAGGTCTTCAGCTGTTTCTGTGGGCCTGTGTCTTGAGTTCACCAGGCGGGGTGCTGCCCAAGGGCTCTCTGCGGCGGCAGCAACCAGGAAGACCTGTGCCGCCCCTTCCGGGAGTTTCAGTGCACCAGGGTTCCAGATGGCCTTTGGTGTTTTCCTCTGGCGTCCGAGATGTATGTACAGAGAGCAGTCTCTTCTGGTTTCCCAGGCTTGTCTGCCTCTCTGAAGGTTCAGCTCTCCCTCCCACGGGATTTGGGTGCAGAGAACTGTTTATCCGGTCTGTTTCCCTCAGGTTCCAGCGGTGTCTCAGGCAAGGGTCCTGCCGCTCCTGGGCCCTCCCCCACGGGAGCCCAGAGGACTTATACAGTTTCCTCTTGGGCCAGGGATGTGGGCAGGGGTGGGCAGTGTTGGTGGTCTCTTCCGCTCTGCAGCCTCAGGAGTGCCCACCTGACCAGGCGGTGAGGTCTCTTTCCCACAGGGTCTGGGAGCAGAGAGCTGCTGCGGGCTGGGCGAGGAGACTGTTTATTGTAGATATGAGGGCGAAAACAGGCAGAGGCATCTGAAAGGGTCCAGACTGAAGCAGGCTGGAGGACTGAACCAGGCCAGAAGACAGAACCTGACCGGCAGACCTGGTCCACGAGAGAAAACTGGGTCGGGTAGAGTGAGAGAGGAAGAGAAAAGAGAAGGGACAAAGAGAGAACATGGGAATCTACAGACTGAGAAGCTCAGAGCCAAAATGGCTAGGTCCTGTTAAGAATCAGAGAAGGCTCCGGGGTAGAGCGGTTTAGGGTGGGGGTGGGATGAGCCAGCCAGGTTGACTCTGTAACAGGAACTTGCAATGCTGAGAGCCAGGCTGCCAGCGTCTGCCTCGATACCCCCCGTCAGCCATTTGACCAGGGTTTCTTTGAGATTGAACAGAAATCACCAAATAATGAGGGAGACAGAGCCCTGACTGGCTATCTCCTGTCACCTGAGAAAGCTTCCACTACACAGACTTGGTTACAACATTGAGTTGTTGGCCAAGGAGTCCCAGGCTGTTGCAAAGACAATAGCTGCTCCACAAACTGACAACAAGGCTCTATGGCTGCAAACAGCGCACACAACTTCTGTGGAGAATCTGAGCTGGGGCCCACACAGAGCTACTACACACTAGTGACTTTCACACAGAAAGCACTCTGGATGCCACGAAAGAGAAATGTAAACACCAGGCCAGCCACAAACCCTACAAAATCTACATCTCTATCTTGCCTGAAACATACAATAGGGCAGTGGTGACAGACAGCTTGTGGGAGTAACCGACCAATGACTTAAGGCCCATACTGCAAGATGGAGCTCAGATCTGACCAAGCATGGATCTGCGCCTCTGCAGATATAGCATCATCCCCAGTTTAGCGTTTTTATGGCTTCCCTTAGAGTGCAAATGAGTGCCTTTCTGATTCTTGTGCCATCTCTTGGGCTCTTTTCCTTCTGTTGGTTTGTTTATCCAATTTGGATGTATTAGTTTGGGTTTTATCTTATTATATTTCATTGGTTTTCTAATGAGAGACAGAAAGAACTGGATCCAGATGAGAAGGGAGGTGGGGAGGAACTGGGAGGAGAAGAGGGGAGGGAAACCATAATTAGAATATATTCTGTAAAATTATTTTCAATAAAAGAAAGAAAGAAGAATTATCCCTGTAGCGCTTCTCAGCACTGCCTTGAAGAGGGAAGAGCCATTAAGATTTGTTAGGACACCGCTTCTTGTGGCTGGGGTGATAGTTCAGCTGGTAATGTGCTTGCTGTGTAAGCCTGGAGATGAAATTCACAGCCCCGGATAGGAAGTCTATATCGTATTCCTCCCCTCAAGCCTCAGGGAATCTGTGAGGAAGAGAGTGGAGATTTTAAGAGCCAGACATGGTTAATGACTTCAGGGAAGTAGTGTTTCCCAGACAGAAAGGGTTGATACATGTAACCCTTCGCCGTGACTGTGACATGCACAGTTCAAGCCCACGGCATGGAGGAGGGGCGGTGCCATGGAGCTCTGCCCCTAGCCAAGGATGCTGCAAGATGGATGCTGGAAACAACCTGACTATTAGACGGTTGAAACAGAGGACTTCAAACAAGTGAGAGGCTTGTTTGCTGAAGTGATGCCTGGTATATCAACCCTGCTCCATGGCAGGTCCCCTGCTCAGGAGAAGTCAGCCACCACAAACCAGACTCAATGGTTGGAAAGTGGGGAGGTGAGTGGGTAAGAAGATGAAAGAGGACCCAGGGGGGGGGGTGCTGGCCAAAAGACTGCGGGAAACTCTCAACGAATAAAATAAAAACAGTGTTTTTTTAAAAAGGAAGGAAAGAAAGAAAGGAGGGAGGGAGGGAGAGCTGTTCAATTTACAGCATCTGAGAGAAAGAGATAGGGGGAGAAAGGGAGGGGGAGGGATGGGGGAGGGGATGAAGAGGGAGAGGGGGAGGGAAAGGGGGAGGGAGAGAAAGGGGGAGGAGGAGAGAAAGGGGGAGGGGGAGAGGAAGGGGAGGGGGAGAGAAAGGGGAAGGGGAGGGAAAGGGGGAGGAGGAGAGAAAGGGGGAGGGGAGGAAGAGGGAGAGGGGGAGGGAGAGAAAGGGGGAGGGGAGGGAAAGGGGAGGGGGAGGGAAGGGGGGAGGGGAGAGGAGCACACTCAGGTACTGGCACATCACCTGTACCAGTGTTGACCACCTCTGAGACAGACCTAGAAGCCTAGGTCAGGTTCAGCCTCACAAGCTTGGCAAAGTGGCTACAGCCTTAAGGAGTGAGGACACCACCACGCAGGGCAGGGAACTCCTGCTTTATGTCTCTCTTGTAGATCACATCTGTTTGCACTTGTCTGCTATTATCAGCATATAATCTCCTCATTTTGAGCAGACCCTGCGAAGCTCATACTTCCAGGTTCAGACGGTTGTTCACTTGCTACATTTTTAGATGGGTTGTTTCCTGATGTCACAGGCTGAGTCACCCTTTACCTTGTCAGTAATCATCTCTCTGTTAGGCGGTGAGCCTTGTGGGGGCACAGATTCTTACAGTCTTCAGGCTAGAAAACAGGCAGTGGAGGGCAGGGGAGGAAGTCTTGGAGAAAGAGAATAGGGTTACTCAGCATGGAACCAACAAAGGCAGCAGCTTTCCAGCCAAGGAATATCCCCTGGGAGCTGGACTCCCCCTCCAATGTCCCCATCTACCCCAGAGAGAGATGTTTCCAACAGAGAAGTGGAGATGCACTTCTGTGTGACCTGAATCCTTATAAAGCAGCATGTGCCCTATCCAAACTTCTGTCTCACAAGTGCCCGGGGGATGCTATGAGTCACACAGAGAAGTATGGGGATTCTGGCTACATTTCTAGCAATGCTGGTTAATCTGAGTTGACAACTTGGAGTGCCTAATTCCACTGCTCAACAGGCCACCATCAGTGATCAACACGTACCTTCTGGTAGTTAAACTATTTTCCTTTCCTGAGGAGATGAGGCAAGCCATGCCCAGATGAGGAGCACCATGCCCAGTTGAGGAGCACCATGCCCAGTTGAGGAGCACCATGCCCAGTTGAGGAGCACCATGCCCAGTTGAGGAGCACCATGCACAGTGAAGATGGTGCCAAGAAACTTGACCTTGAATCTGCCTCGGTCAGATATATACTTTTTTTTTAATCCTTGAAGCTACTCTGGTTTCAATCAAAGATCAGCTACTATGGCAACAGAGGGTACATTTAACTTCTCCCTTGAAGGGATCTAAAAGAGAAATCTAGAAATGTTCTCAAGCCTTAATGAGGAGGTAGCTGGCAGAAGACATCCTAAAAAGACACTACACCTCTCAATCTGACTAAAGACGGTTGAAACAGAGGACCTCAATCAAATGAGACTTTCCTCCAGGAGTCTGACACTAGGAGAAGGAAAGGGCACCCATCAGAGGATGAGTCTGCAGGAAAGACACCACACAGTTTGTCAGACCACCCCAATGGATGGAATAGCAGCCTGGATAGCAGCAGGTCAGAGTGGAGCAGGACCACACTTTGGCTGGACTGCTTAGAGGTGACCATCCTTGGCCCTCTGTTTAAACTTGGCTCTTACTTCAGGACCCCAAGAGGAAGAAGGACTTGAGGGTTCTACTGGATCTCTTTGTGCTTCTTTCCAATGTGGCCTCACTGAATACAAATCCTCTTTTATTTTCCACCTCTATTTTGACTCTTTTAGTTCACTTCACAGGGACAGGTAGACAGACCTACTTGGGATAGACTGTGACCCCCAAGTCAGTAACTACCATGTGACTTGTTTAGGTGCCTGTGGAGATGGTTCAGTCAGAAAAGTGCTTGCAACAGAAGCGTGAGGACCCGAGTTCAGATCCCCTGGGAGCCTCTGGAACCCATGTGAAAAGCCAGGGTAATGTACATCCCTGTGACCCTTGCACTAAAGGGACAGAGACAGGAACAGCCATGGAGCTCACTGACTGGGCAGTCATTGAGGGAGTCTGTCTCAAAAAAGGAGGGAGGTAGAGGAGATTGAGGAAACACATCCCAAGTGGACTTCAACACTCGTAATGTGCATTCAAGTGAGCACATGCCTGCATGCATGTGTATACACACACACACACACACACACACACACACACACACACACACACACACACACACACACCATCTACTTAGCTTCTCAGGGCCTAAAGTGTAAATTATCAAAGGAAAGGCAAACTTGAATTTGCCCCTACTGGCACCTGATCTCCAAAGGTTGGGTGTGGTTTAACCCAGTGTGCAACAAAGTTGCCAGTTTACAGCACCGGAGAGTGAACTGTTGCTTAGCTAAACACACCAGAGATGAACCCAACAGGTCCAGAACCTGTGAGTGAACAACTGGAAGGAAGGCTGGCACTCTTGGCAAACATTCTCCTTCCAGTGCTTTCAGAGCTGGAAGACAGGATTCATCTTCCATCGGAAAAGCAAGGATCCAGGGGCCAGAATGCTTTCCCGGTTCCCTCTTCCTCTAGCTGCAGGACGGACTCCACCTTTCCAAAGGTCTCTCCCAGAACTCCCATAATTCTTTGGTCACTGAAATGGTTTGTCTGGAGTCAAGGCATTGCACTCCATTTCTGATCTGAATTTTTCTTAATTCCCAAGTGCATCATGTTTCATCCAAGAGGAGAAGCTCATAATGTTCCCTCAGAAGAAAAGTTTCCTTCTCATTCCAGGGCACAGGTCAAAGCCCCAAAGCATGTCAATGTAACTAAATCCATCCGCTCACCAGAAGAGTATTTTCTTTTTTTAAGAGACAAGGTCTCATGTATCCCAGGCTGGCTTTGAACTCATTGTTTGGTCAAGGATGACCTTTAGACTTTTGACCTTCCTGCATTTACTTCCCTAGCACTGGAATGAGGGCTGTGTCACATCTGCCTTGGTCCTGGGTATTGAACCCACAGCCTCATCTATGACAGGCAAGCACTCTCTGAACTATGCCACATCCCTATCCAGAATCCTGTATTAACTTCTGTCTCTCTCTGTGTTTCTCTCTCTCTCTCTCTCTCTCTCTCTCTCTCTCTCTCTCTCTCTCTCTCTCCCCCCTCCCTCCCCCCTCTCTCCCCCCCCCTCTCACACACACACACAACCACACAACCTCCACCTACACACACACACACACACACACACACACACACACACACACACAGGCCCTATCTCAGGTCATTTACATATTTATGTTCCAGTTCTTTACATTACCTATAAATGTCTACAGCTGTATGAACAGTTTTAAAAGAATGCTTTTTACTAACTAGTTGACAATGCATAAATGTATTCAAATATACACAATGCAAAAACTAACCTTAGGAATTTAAACCTCTTTGTGGCTACATCAGGAACTCCATTAACAAGGACCCTCTGCTGCTGCCTAGAAGGGTAAAAATCCCAATGCAAAGCAAGCCATTGCTCTGGGTATCACGGCTACCAAGGATATCTAGAAGATGCACACTAGTTTCTCATAGGCCAACTCAAGAAAGATACATAAAGACTCCTGGTGGGGGAAGGGGTAGGGGTGGGGGTGGAGAGAGAGTCTGGGGTAACACAACAAATCTAGCAAAATGAAGAGTCAACTGATCCTTAATGATGATAGATTGTTTTTAAAACAAGAAATCACATGCTGGATGTAGCCAAAATTATGATTGAAAATAAAAATATGGCAGAAACTGCAGGGCAGGAGAAAAAGAGTAATTTCTTTTTTCTGTCAAGGAGTGATGGGGAAAGGTTGGAAGTTGATATAGAGTGCGTGTGTGTGCATGTCTGTGTATCTGTGTGAATGATTGTGTCTCTGTATGTCTCCGTGTGTACATGCTTGTGCATGTGTCTCTGTGTATGTGCATACATTATGTGTGCATGCATGTGTGCCTGTGTGTGTCTGTGTATCTGTGGGTGTGCGTTCATGTGCAGTGCACTTGTGTGGGAGGCAGACAATACCTCAGTTGGTTCTCAGATGCTGTCCAGCAATTTTTGGGAGAGTCTCACACCTCTGTGGCTCACTAATTGGAGCAGCCTTGTTGGCCATCCAACCCCATGAATCTACCACCTCCCAGGGCTGGGGAAACGAGTAGACAAAGACGAGCTTTTTACTTGAGTTCTCTCCCAAGATCACACTCAGGTCCTGAGAGACTAAGCCGATCCCCAGCCTAGGAACCAGAGCTTTTAAATGACTGACCACTTTGCCTTGGGAGACAGACAGATGCACTCATTCCTTACATCTCAGTCTTGGTATCTGTACAACTTAATCTTAAAGCAGTAATAGTCATTGTTTACTGAACCACTTTAAAAATAACATTACATTTCATTTAGTGTGTGTGTGTGTGTGTGTGTGTGTGTGTGTATTCTTGTGCACACAAATATCTCCCCCTCTGCCACAGTGTGTATGTGTGCACATGTGCTCACATGCATGGGCCAGGATGGACATGTGGAGGTCAGAGGGCAACTGAGGTTGTCAGTTCTCTGTTTTGACCACGCGGACGCTGTGACTCAGACTCAGATTGTTTGTGTCGGTGGGAAGAACCTTCACCTGCTCAACAATGTCACGGCTCTGTAGGACATTTGTATAAGCAGGGGAAGCCTTGGTAATGAACAGCATACAGGTATGCACAACATACACACGCACACATAACTTACGTGCACATGTATGTACATATACACATAAACACAGATATACATTATTGTACTGGCTGGTTCTGTGTGTCAACTCGACACAAGCTGGAATTATTGCAGGGAAAGGAGCCTCTGTTGAGGAAATGACTCCAAGAGACCCAGCTATTGAGGCATTTTCTCAACTAGTGATCAAGGTGGGAGGGCCCAGCCCATTGCGGTTCTATAAGAGAGAATTTATTTTCAATCATAGTCTTGGGTTCTATAAGAGAACAAGCTGAGCAAGCCAGGGGAAGCAAGCCAGTAAGTAACATCCCTCCATGGCCTCTGCATCAGCTCCTGCTCCCTGCCCTGTGTGAGTTCCTGTCCTGACTTCCTTTGGTGATGAACAGCAAGGTGAATGTGTAAGCTGAATTGACCCTTTCCTCCCCAACTTGCTTCTTGGTCATGATGTTTGTGCAGTAATAGAAACCCTAAGACAATTACACATACACACACACACACGCAAGCACATAAAAGAAACATTACTGTGGAGATTCTGAGACTCTGGAGTAGAAAGCAGAGTTGCCAAAAGCACCTATACCAGCACTGATTTCTCATCGAGAGCAACGGCAGTGAGATCATACATGTTGGGGCGACCATCTGGTGGCCACCCCATCCAGGCTCTGGCCCCATGCTTCCCTGCAGGCTGTCAAACCTTCAGAAGTGCACTGAATTCCTACCTGGACTGTTTCTAAATCCCTCCATCAAACAGCACTCAGGAGTTTACCTTCATCTCCACTCATTCACTCAGTCAGACGCAGGGCAGAGTTACATCTCCCGGCAGAGACCCCACTCAGCTGCCCTGAAGAGCTGTTCCCTTCACTGTCAGTTACTCTTGGGCAGAAACAACCAACACCACACCAGAAAACCCAGCCCTACCCTGGAGAAATCTTCAGCAACAGAATGCAAGACATCTGTGCTTGCTGAGGGCACCTTCCAGCCCGCCCCTCCCAGGCCCACGCCCCACTCCCATCCCTCAATAAATTAACTGCATGCAAGATGTTAAGGCTAAGTTCAAGGTGGCCTCCTTGATAGCCAAACCATTTGCCACTCATAAGCTGGTCCCTGCATTGAGCCCTGTAACTCTACAGCCCACCTCCTCCAGAGGGGACAGCATCAGTCTGGACCCTAAGGAGAATGCAGTAAGTTCAGTGGGCCTCAGAGAAGATGCCAGGGAAAGACAGATACCTTAGTCACAGGTGTCTTGATGGGTTAATATATATCCAGCAAATACTAATATAGACCAGAAGCAGATGGTAGAAAAGATTATTTAACTCCATCTTCTAAGGCACCAGAAGTTTGGTTTTCCCATCTCTGTTAGCATTCCCTCATTTAAAAAAACAAAACAAAACAAAACAAAACCTACCTTTTAAGTCTAGGGCAGTGGTTCTCAAATTGTGGATCATGACCCCTTTGGGGGTCAAACCTCTGTTTCACAGGGGCACGTATCAGATACCCTGCATAGCAGGCATTTACATTATGATTCATAACAGTAGCAAAATTATAGTTACTAAGTAGCAAGGAAATAATTTTATGGTTGTGGGGTTACCACGACACGAGGAACTGTATTCAAGGGTCAGAGCATTAGGAAATTTCAAGACCACTGCTGTTGGGCCTGAATGAGCTCTCCTGTAGAAGACACACATGGCTGCTGACTTGACTTCTGGTCTTAGCCGTAGCCAACAAGGACAGGGCAACTGATGAATCAGAGATACCTCTGTATCAGGGCTGTGTCTTCAATTCTGAAGGTGAGCTTTCTCCTTGCTGAGGAAGGCTTAGCTCTCTGGGAAGATTTCCTATTCTCCACAGAGGTTTCCAAACTGCCTGCTCCGTGTCCTCAGCATGGAGGAGGGAGTCTAGGCCTCACTGCTTCTTTAACCCACTGTACTCTATCCAAGCCCAGTAATGACCACCTCCTTAACCTGTCCACACAGGGGCTGGGGAGTGGTTCAATGGTCCAATGCCTGCCGCTGGGTTTGACCTTTCCATACCCAGAATTCAGCCCGAGAGGGAGAGATTATACTGTTCTCCAATTCATGGGAGCCAAGAGAGAGTTTAAGTGGCTCTCCACTCAGGTTAAGCTCCCCTTGCAAAGCCACCTTCGTGGGTACTATCCCTACTGTCTTGTAAGTTAAATTTCTAGTTAAACCAGTTAGCTTGCTTACTTTAAAGGAAAGCAAACAGCAACAGCGTCTCTGTGGATCTTTAGTGAGCAGTCTGAGCTGGCCTTGGACTCACTGTCCTGCCTTACTGGTCCAGGTACTAGGACTATAGGCATGCAGAGTAACTTAAGCTAATTTCTGACTTCCACGCTCTGCATAAAATGTTTCAATCAAATGCATCTAAAAAGCCAAGCATGGCCCACATCATGTTGCTATATTTTGATCTGTTAAAAGGTACATTCTGATAAAAGGTTTCCAATTATTCCTAGTAAGAATGGGGATGGGAAGGTGGACTTCAACCACCTGGCAGGTTCCTGAAACCCCAGCACAATCCTGCCTGCTTCTCCCTGTCCCTAGCTAAGCCTTTCTTTGACCTTACAAGCTCTTTTTGCCTTTGCTGGTCATTTTATAAACTAGCTTAACCACACCCTACTCAGTAGAGTCTTCCCCAAACCAGGGTCCCCACTCTGTGCTCCCAGAATTCCCCCTGCTTTGCCAAGTATTATAGCACCATATAAAATGACAGACAAGTACTTGCAAACAGGCCTCTCCCTGCATCACTTTAGAGCCAGCAATTCTCAACCTGTGAGTCTGGACCTTCTTGGCAAACCTCTATCTCCAAAAATATTTACATTATGATTCATAACGGTAGCAAATTTACAGTTATAAAGTAGCAAAGAAAATAGTTTTATGGTTGGGGGTCATGGCAACATGAGGAACTATTTTAAAGGGTCACAGCATTAGAAAGGCTGAGAGCCACTGTTTTAGTGCATTATGCTGTGGAGGGAGGAGCCATGAGCAGAAATGAGACAGGGTTCTGATTTATATAAGCCTGCAAAATACTTGTCTCTAATCCAGCCTCCTCAGAGTCATCACCATACATCTCAGCCGAGCCGCTTACTGTTGTAGGAATCTTCGAACCAGCGGGGATCCATCAAAAACCGAAAAAAGATAAACTGAACATAAGTTTAAGGATGGAGTTGAGAAACTGGTGTTTGCAGTGTGTGCTAGATCGATTATATCCCCCTTCTTTCTCTTCTCCCAGATAACAGCCAGAAGAGAAAAGGTACATGCCTATTTTATTTCATCTTCGGAAAGGGTCTAAGCGCTAACCTACATTTCCTTGTTAGTTTGGGTAATATTTTCCATAATACTGTCCTGTGGCATTTTCCTCCTGGATTAGGATAATCTGTATAATTTAGGGATGCATTTCATCTCTTCATGTTGGGATCAGGGAGGGTATGGAGACGTCTAGATGGCATTCTTGGCTAGGATGTGAAGACTGCTGTCCTTAGAAAAGTCTTTTTACAAAGGTGGTCCATGGCTGAAATCAGGAACTTAGGCTTCAGGACAGTGTTCTTCACTCTCTAATGGCACACATAACCACCAGGACTCGAGTGTTTCTGTAAACAACCAGTTTATGAAAGGCCATGCCTCCTAATAGACCCCTCCCTGGGCTGAGTATATTCAGAACACCAGAGTCTCCAGTACAGGACAGAGCCAAATGTCCTGTGCCGAAGAGGTTTCATTCCATATTTCCTGTTGTTGCGATCTTTTACACAGTGCATGCCACTGTCCTGGGCATGGGCCCTGACTGTACTTATGGAGAATTGCCATCTCCCATGGGTCCTGCTATTTTTTGCCTCTCTTCTTTTTATAAGCTCTGGACTTCTTGTGATTTGCACCACACTGCACGAATACTTAAAAACTTCCGTATTTGAGGCGTCCCCGAAGGCCAATCCTGGGTTATGATGATCTCCTGGGAGGCTTCACGAGATTCACGGTATACTCATACTCTTAGCTTATTATGCTGTGAATATACAAGGAAAACCTGGAAAAGAGAATGGCACAGGGGACCAAGGCCAAAGACAGCCAAGCACTGGGTCCCAAGAGTCCTCTCTGCTGGAATCTCATCCTAGGCCCTCTCTTGATGAATTGTTGAGAGACGCAGGGATTTTCTGCTGGAGACTCGTTTCTCTGTGCTGAGACTTTTTCTCGTGGCCATTCTCTGCTTAGTTACAAAATTCCAGACTCCCAACGGAAAGCCTCCACACATTCATTCTGGCTCCCAGGGAAGCTATGGTTTCCACTTGCCATTGGCAACATAGAGTGTGTACTTTAAAAATGCAAGTCAAGAGGCCAAAGGACCAGAGAGATGACTTTCTGTACCATTCCTAACTTGTTCTGTTTGTGTTTTGTGTTTGTCTTGTTTTTCCCTATTTTGGTTTGGTTTGAGTTTTGGAGACATGGTCTTTCTGTGTTGCCCTCGCTATGTCTCCAACTCATGGAGGATCAGTCTGCCTCTGCCTTCCAAGTGCTGAGATTCAAGATATATGTTACCATTTCTGGCCCTAGACCCCTATTTTTCAAATAGTAACTAGATAATAAATCGATTTGCATGGGGCTGAACATATGGCTCACATGTCAAGACCACTTGCTGTCCTTCCAGACCCAAGTTCAAATTCTAGTATATTTTTCAGATGGTTTCCAGCTCCAGTTCTCATTCTCTCTCTCTCTCTCTCTCTCTCTCTCTCTCTCTCTCTCTCTCTCTCACCTACTCTCTCTCTCTCTCTCTCTCACACACACACACACACACACACACACACACACACACACACACACACACACACGCAAATCAGATGAAAAAGATTACGTGAGTGGTGGTTCCACACTTACTCCCAGCATCCTCTATCTTTTCTTTTTTCTTTAGGGGTTACTTTGATCTCAAAATTACAAGACATACTTGTCAGTGGGAGAATATGTATGAATTTACCAAAGAATTGGTTTCACTTTAATAGAACAGCAATGGTTATTCAAAACAAGAGCCACATCTGATCCTGTAGGCAAGTAACTCCTTACTCTTTCAATTCACAAAACATTTTTAGGCAACACCTCATTTGATCCTCATAACAACGCTATAAAGTAGATTTGACTTTTTTTCTTTTTCATTTCAGAGGACCAAATGTAGAGCCTCGTGCATGCTAGCCAAATGATCTACCACAGAGCTTCATTCCCAGCCCAGTAGACAATGGGACTTTCATCTTTCATGGCCCGGAATTCATTGCAATTTGGCTGGCTAGCTAGCTCTGGCTTTAGAAAAATGAGTGCTTTATAGAAACGAATAATCCCTACAATCTCACCGTGGAGGAACAGGCTAAAAGGCAAAGCAGGCGTTAGGAGGAATTATTAAGATCACAAATTAAGTCACTTCTATGGACTCCATAGCAGGAAATAGATTTTTAATGAGGAAATTGGAGCTAATATGTACCAGCTGTACTGTTACCCACGGATGAGTATTAAGGCAGATTAAATTATTAATGAAAACTGTAGCAGCTTAGAAACTTAACCTCTTCACAGTCCCTCCTCCTTTCCCTTCTCTCCCCGTCCCTCCATTGCTGTTAGAAACGGCATCTGGTCACACACACTTCATAACTGCTTGCTTTTCTATCCAGGAGTGGTGGGTCTTCCTAAGTTGTTGAACTTTGCAAGTGTGAAATGGAGAGGGGAACACATTCATTAAGTTAAAGCAGGAGATTAGAGGAGGCAGGAAAAGAAGCACATGCAAGGCCTGGCTCAAGGTGAGTTACTGATAAAAGCAAAGACTACTGAGATGCAGGAAGAAGAAAGGACCAACAAATACCTGTGAGCTAATCTCCAGAGCCGGTATTCAGATGATCTACAGGAAGACTGCTATTCAAATTCTCAATTTCCTGAAATACTCCTACTCAAATGAGAAAGTAATTGCTGCCCAGAGCACTCCACACACATCTCCCATCCCCACTATCCTGGTTCTCTAAGATGGCACTCTTCATGATCTCTCCAGTTTCTCCTGTCGTAGTGCATAACCTGAGGTGTTTGCCCTATGGAGTAGCAAGGAGCCTCCAAGAAAATTGCTAGGTGGCTCCTCCCCAAACACCTACTTCCTTGGCAGCCAAACTGCACTTGACCCATGAGCAAGAAGAAATATTGTTGGGGCTGAGGAGATGGGTCATTTGGTAAAGTGCTTGCTGCAAAAGGGTATGATGGTGTGTGTCTGCGATCCCAGCATTGTGGAGACAAAAACAGGAGGATTCTTGGAGCTTGCAGGTCAGCTAAAATAGCTGAGTCAATGAGCTCCACATTCAAGACCTTGCCTCAAAAATTAAGGAGGGGCTGGAGACATGGACCAGCAGTAGCGCATATACTGCTCATTCAGAAGACGCAGATTCAGCTCCCAGCACCCACATCAGACAGCTCACAACCACCTGAAACTCTAGTTCCAAGGGATCCAATATCCTTTTCTGGCCTCCATGCTCCTGCATCCACATGATATACATATATGCACAGAGGCCCACACATATACACGGAAATAGAAATAAATAAGTATTTAACAAAACAAGAAAAATAAGTTATAGATAAGGCAGAAAGTGAGTGAGAAGACACCTGACATTGGCCTGTGCCCTATGCATGCCTGTGCACACATACAAAAACAACACAATTACTTTGGACATGAGCCACTGAGAATTTGGAAGTTGTTATCCCGAAATGGCTAATTGGTAATATCACTGTTACAGGACTGTTGATGTGACTCCATTAGTTATGTATACTTTCTTTTTTAAAGCATTAGCTTTACACAAACACACACACACACACACACACACACACACACACACACACACATACACGTAACACATATGGGTGAATACATGGAAGAAGAAGAGAGGGAAAAGATAGAAAAGGTCTGTTGACCTGATCCCCCTCAGTCTTCCAGGTAGTAGGTACCAACTGACCAGAAATTAAGAAAAACAGCTGCCTCCAAACCCAGTCTGAGGTGCTGGGTACTCACATTGGTGTTGCACAGTTTGTACTGCCGATAGGCCCCGATGCAGGAGATTGCTGTTGATCGCAGATGCTGAGAGAAGGCCTGAGATGTCCCGTGGGGCCTAGCACCATTGTTGCTGCTCAATTCCGGGCTGTGGAAGAGACTTGAAGCTGCAGGGTAGTTTTGATCGTGAGTCAAAGGCAGCTGGTAGATAGAGGCCTCGGAAGGTGGCAGTCCAGAACGAGGGCCACTGTCACTCTGGTAGAGAGGTCTGTTGTGAGAGAAGTGGTGGGTTGGTGGCCTGTAGCCCTGCTTAGAAGCAGATGCCTCCTGGGACCTGGAGGGTCTGGATGAAGGCCTTTGTCTCCGAAGCCTCTGTGGAGTATGTGTGGTATCCGTCTGCAGTGGTAAGATGTAGGGAGCCTTCCCATAGCCATACTTGCCAGGGCCAATGGGACCTCGGGTCCTGCTCCTAAAAACAAGCACAGAACAAAGACCAACGGAGTCATGTGAATTGCATACCAACTCAAGGGCTCTGAACCCAGGGCTCAGAAGAGACAGCATGGAAGCCAAGGCGGAGGCTCCCTAGACACTAGAGGAGAATGGTGGTGGAAGTCAATGGCTGGACGACCTGCAGGCAATGTGAATGGTTAGAAGCAAGGCTGGAATCACAACTATGGTCAGTGCAAGCACCAGGGAGCTTGGCCATTTCTGCAGGTCATAGGGAGCTACTAGGGGTTTCTGAAACCAGTAAAGATAGAATTGCAATTTCAGAAACAATTACTTTCCCATTCACTTTCCCCCCATAATGTGTTGTTGTTGTTGTTGTTGTTGTTTTCTCACTCAGCCGTGTCTGATATTCCACGTGATCTCCAAGATCATGCATGCACAGACAAAGAGCACCCTTGGGTAAGTGGAGCTTAGCCTGAGCTATGACATTCTACCACAGTCCTGAGACCAAGACCGGAGAGGTTAAGCAGTTGCCTACCATTCCATCATTCTCAAGAAAACCCATGCTAGCAATAAGTCTTCCCCATGCTGCCATCAGTCTCTAGATTTTCTTTAAAGATCTACCACTTTCCGAGACTCGGTAAAAATCACATATGAAGTGGTTATGCTCATAAATGTTAACCACTGCATTTATCAAAGCCAAGTGCCCTGATCTGAAGAATTTTCCCATTTTTACAATGTAAATACTCCCACCTTGGTCAGCTTCATGCCTCTGGTGGCAGATACAGTCATTTCAAGTGAGCAGGTTAAAAAGCAACAGAACTCAAGATGTAGCTCACTGGTACATCCTCTACATGCACAAGGCTTGGTTTCCACCTCTGTACCAGTGCCAAAAAGAAAAAGCAAAAACAGGCCCAGAACTCCACTGCCTGTCAATTTATTAGCATTTGTTTATATTATTATCATTTATTTTTATTTGCATGGGAGAGTGCAGAAGAGGGCATGGGATCCTCTGGAGCTGCAGTTACAGGAGGTTGTAAGCTGCCAGGCTTGAGCACTAGGAACTAACCCCAGGTCTTCTGCAAGAAAAGCGCACCCACTCCGGCCCCTGGCCCATCTGTTTATTATGCAACTGCTGTTGACAAAGCACAGAGCTAGGAATGGGACAAAAAAACAAAAGTGAATCAGGAATGTGTTCCAGGACCCCAACCTCACAAACGAAAGCAACGCAGGCTAGGGAAAGAACATTAGGAACAACCCACCTAGTTGTGTCTGGGGAATTCTGAGCCAACAGGAAACACACAGTACAAGGGGTCTGCGAGGATGTCCTGGCCATTGGTCTAAGAGTATGGAAGCCCAGCTCTCAGTGCTCTGTAGAAGGACTCAAGCCATCGACTGTTACTTATTTGCGAAATGACGAAGCTGAATTAAATGACCGCCAAGGTTGCTCCAACTCTAAAATTATATGCTTTCATAATAATTAATTCTACATTTATGTAAAACTGGAAATGTGCCCAAGGGTTTCTACAGGATGGCCCCCTTAAAATAAGCACATTAAAATAGCAATCAAGGTGAAACATTGATTTCTACCCTCCTGGGGAAATTCTTTCTCCACTCTATATAACCGTGAATATAAAACTTAACAGAGCACAACTAATTATTAACATCTTTATCACTAATTGCACCTCCATTCTTGGCTGATACGGTTCTGAATTAAACTAAGCTGCAGCATTTATTCTACCTTCAGGCATTTCTCAATTAATCTTGGCAACACTTGGGGCTCAGTTAATGGTGGAGGCTTTAACAGATGCTATTAAGAAGTTAGGCTGAGAATACATATATGAGTTGGACCCAATTTGCCTTTTTCTTTCTTGTGGCAGGCCAGGTAAAATGAATGACATCATCAGAAGGCAAAAGAAGGAATTTTTGGTGTGTGTGTGTTTTTAAGTTCTGAAAGCTTACCAAGAATGAAATCCAGCCTCAGAGTAAGTGCTCAGTGGAGACTTGAAGGGAATGGAGAAGCCCAGACAACTGGAGTAGGCCATCTCACAGTTACTGGTGCCTGAGACCTTGCTGGGATGCAGGGTTTGGATTGCAGAGGTGGCTTGCTTAGTTGGTCAAGTACTTGCTGTGCAAGCACGAGGAGCTCAGTTGATCCCTCCAGAACCCACAGGAAAAAACGCTGACCTGATGGCCAGCCGGTCTAGCTAACCCAGGGAGCTCCAGCTGAGACTTTATCTCAAAATTAATTAATTAATTAAAATAAGGTAGTGAATCATCAAGGAAGACGCCTGAGATTGACCTCCAACCTCTCCTGGTGGGTTCAGGGTGGGATCCACAAGAATTCACCAGTAGCTTTAAAATGAAAGCTTTATTTTCTGAGCACTCAGGGAGGCGGCCAGTTTGAGATCTGAACCACATTCCTGAAGGGAGGTTGTACGACATTTTTATAGAATGAGAACACAAAGCAAAGGGGATCAGGGTAGGCAGTTGCATTGACCAATCATATTTTGACACAAGGAATTAAGCAAGGAAGTCAACATTGGTAACTGGGCCTTGTCCAGGCCACCTGGTTCCAGAGACCTTGAATCAGCTCTTGAAGTCAGGTCCCCTCCTGGACTCTGGCCTGGAGTTTTGGAATGATAAGGGAGCAAAGGGGTGGGCAAGTAGCACTCAGTCAATTAACTAGGACCACATTAATGAGTGTATGCCTTAGTTTAGATAACAGGATAATAGCATCTTCCCTCTTAATGTCCTTTACTGGTTAGCAGACAAACATGAGACATCTGAAGAAGCAGGACAGGAGTGGGGTTCCAGGGACTGGGAACATGAACTCAGTTTTGATCCAGATAGATAGCAAGGTGGAAGCCGTTCCTGAGATGGCTGGACTCATAAAATCACCTCCGAACACTACACACATAGGCATGCATACACACACACACACACACACACACACACACACTGCACATACACACATACACACCATATCTATATCTTTAAATATGTCTATATATTTATATATAGAGAGGGGGGCGTTGTTTGGAGGTCTGGGACAGAGCCTCAATCTCTCTGGAGATTCCAATGCTGCTGGTCCACAGACCCAGAGCTTTGAAGAACACAGTCTCAGAACAGAATTGAACTCCGAAGCAAAGAGGTCAAAATTCCAGATCAGAAATGACTGGGTTTAGTGAAGGAAAGATAATAATGGCATCCAAACAAACAAAACTATCCCTCTGCAACCTGTGGACTGCATGAAAAGGCCTGCTTGCCTGGGCACAGACTGCCCTGCTGTCACTTGCTCAGCACACACTGATGAAGCCACACCCGCTTGATAACACTGTGGGCGGCAGAAAAAGAAGCTGCTGGGATGGGTGACTAGGAAAGCACCTTCCCCCAAACAGACCCTTACCTCAAGGGTAATACACATTTACAAAAGTCTAGCTGTGGGGCGGGAGAGGGTGGGAGGGTAGCTCTTTCCTATACTCTAAAACGACTGGAAATCTCCTGAAACAACCACACCTTTGAAAAGACAAAGACATGAAATCATTAAATGTTAATTTAATCCTGATAAACAGACTACAGAAAATGAGCAAGCAAGCCAGACACGATTGTAAAGCAATTAGATTTCTGAGTCCTTGACTCCCAACTGGTGGGTGAGCAACAGAGTCATCCCCACTTGGCTGAGACAGCGTTTGTTTTCCTTGTGACCCATCAGAGCAAACAATCCTGGTGGTTCATGGTGGCCTCTTCCTCACCAAGACAGAGACCATCTGGCCACTTGCAGGGGGCCTCCACAGAATGGGATAAATTTACAGAGTTGTCACAATAAGCACAGATGTGTCCCAGGGGCCCCATGTGGCTGTTTAACCCTTCTAGGAGAGCATGCGGTAGCTGCCCTGGGGAATAGATTGGCTTATTCTTAAGCTTTGTCTCCCAGAACCAGGCTGTGGAATTTTACTTTAGGAGCGCCACTTGACGCAATTTTGGCTAACTGCTGAAAGTTAGGCAATGTGCTGGTTAGTTTTAACTGTTAATTCCACGCATTTAGAGTAACCTGTAGTCACCTGGGAAGAGAATTAAATAGGTTGAATTGGCCTGTAGGCAGGCTTTGTTAGCTGATATAGGAAGACCCAGCCCACTGTGGGTGGCACCATCCCTTAAGCTGGGCCCTGAAAGTATGTAAGAGTGGAAAGGGCTAGCTAAGAGCAGGCAAGCAGGCAGCATGGATACACTATTTTTATCTGCTCTGGGAAGGAAACATTCCTACCTGGACATCCCCATTATAATGATCCAGCACCTGGAACTGTAAGCCAAATAAACCCTTCCCTCCTGTGTGGCTTTCAGTCAGGGCCTTTGTGAAACACATGAAACTGCAACAGGCAATGAGGCTGAAAAGTTCAGAGTTAAGGGATGTGAGAGTCTAAGACACACCCTGAAGCCAAGAGCCATGAGTTTGAACCTCAGCTCTGCCACTGGTGGAGAAGAGGCCAGAGGACGAGCTTAGGAGCTTTGAATAAGTTACTTGATCTTTGTGCCTCAGTTTCTCCAAGTGGGGTCAGAATTAGGTTTCTGCTCAGTGAATGACTAAGATGTGACATTTCTGGAGATACTCTCCAGGCTGGCAAGTGACAGCTGGAGCCATTGGTGGTGGTGTTTATACGTGACATGCTGTCAATCTCTGCCTCCTCCAGCTCCAGGGCTAAACCCAAACTCATTTATGAAGATGGCATCACAGTTTGGTCATCCTGACTACACCACAGCCCTGAGCATCAACCCCCAATTCCTGCCTCTAGGCTAGTCTGTGGGATACAAGTAAATCTCTTAGTGTGTGTGTGTGTGTGTGTGTGTGTGTGTGTGTGTGTGTGTGTGATCACAATAGGCTTGTGATTTGTCAGGTTTGAAGGAGGCCTTATTCTGAAACTGCGACAAGCCCTCTGGTGTCACCCATGCAGCAGTTTGAGGGCTATACTTTAGCAGTGACTCCTAGACATTGCCACACACATGTAGAACCAGCACAACCCAGTCTGGGCTCAGCATCATAAACTAATGTCCTTCTAGTTCTTCATAGCCTCCCTCTCAGTGACCATCAAAGTCACCTGGAACACCTGTTACAATAGATCGTGAGGCTCTACCTGCTATGTCGACCTGGGCCTGAGAATCTGTATTTCCACAATCCCAGAGAGATGCTGTTACTCTTTGTCTGAGGACCACTCTCTGAGGACTGCTTGTTCGGTCTACGGCACCCCAGCCCAGACATGACCTGCCTCTTGCACGTGCTCCTCTTCTCTGCCTCTTTGGCTTGGCCACCACAATGCCTACTGCGTCTAGGCTCTGGATGGACCAGCGGTGTTGCTATCCCCACAGGTTCTGCACAGGCTTCCCAGCCTTGGTCTGTATTGTTTTCTCCTCTCATGTTGCCTTCCCAGCATGGAAACAGAAAGGCATACCTAGCTTCTACCGAAGTTCTCAGCAACATTCAGCCTGATCCAAACTCCAAAGCACTCTTCCACAGAAAACATGCCCTTCTCTGGTCTCCCATTGGACCCCATGAGCTGTCAGAGTACAGCCATCTTTTCTTATGTGTGCTTGTATTTCTGCCTGAGTCTCTAGAAACAGGCTCCCTGGGGACTAGGTCTCATTTGTCAATATTTCCGTAGCCTACCAGAATGACTAGTACATAATGGCTGTTCACTTCCACTAACTAACCACTGACAGGCTAGAGAGATGGCTCAGAGATGGAGCACACTGGCTGCTCTGGCCGAGGATGTGGGTTCAATTCCCACCATGCACATCACAAGGGCTCACAACCTTCTATAATTCCAGTCCTGGGAGATCTGGCCTCTGGACACCGCACACACAAGCATGAGGATCCTACTTCGTTCCTCGGAGCCCACGTTTAAACAGCTTGGCACAGTGACATGGGTTTGAAATCCCGACACTGTGGAAGCAGAGATAGGCAGATCCCTAGGGCTTGCTGACCAGCTGGCCTAGTCTACTTGTGAGTTCCATGCTAGTGAGAAACTCTGTTTTAAAAAAAAATTAAAAAGATGTGTGCCAACTAAGAAATAATACCCAAGTCACGTCCATGAGCATCTGCACACACATGAACATGCAAGTGCACACACATGCATTTTTTTTAAAGGAGTGAAGAATATGAAGTTCCAATCTGTGCGTGCCCATCTAAGCTTAACAGCCACCCAGGCAAGGCTGACAGCCACTTGTAAGTGATAGAGGGTTTGCCACCGCTTAGCTGTCAGCATAGGGGAGAACAGGCCGTGGGGACTGTTTATGTTTCTTCTATGCTCCCTGTTTATTTCCATTCTCTTTCCCCCTAAAGCTCAGCCAGGTCCCTGCAAGAGGCCCAGCCCCTCAGCTGTGCTAACATGAACCACATTCAAGGACCCAACATCCCAGAGAGCAACAGCCCTTGTGACTGCCAGCCTCAGAAGGAGCCTGAGAGCTGAGAGGGGTGTGGACTGTACAGAGGGGCCACCTAAGAGCCCTATTGCCCAGCATGTGCCAACGTCTCCTTGCTAGGCTGTTCTGGGGGAGGTCCAGGGTTTTCCACAGTCAGAGAAGTGACATTACTTGTGCTCAGTTGAGCTGCTAGAAGAAATAAGTCTTTCCCTCAGAGACTATGGCAAGGATGCTTGGGGTCAGAAGGACCATATCCCCAGAGAGAGCAGACTGCCATTAGGTTGGATGAATTCCCTGTGCCAGATTCTGTTGAAAACATGGCCCATTCTGTATCTAATGGATAATGCCCATGGGGTTAGAAGGACTCTTTCCTACCACATTCTAACTCTGCACTGTTCTCTATCAAGCAAAAACACTTGCCAAGCCAGTGGTTTGTGGCCTAGTCTTGGCATCAAATTCCCGCCTGAGGAGGTGTGATGCTATGTATTGTACACCCCATGTACAGAGTTGCTGCGTCTGAAAGTTGCCCTCTATTCTTGGCTCGAGATACACATGGGCATCTTCCTGCTCTCTCCTCCTTCCTCGAGGTCCTTGAAGCTAGGTGAAGCAGGAGGAAACTGGGATTTGCAATGAAGACCGCCACTCCTAGTTCATCAGTAAGACCAAATGTTATCTCTTAAAGAGACTTTCAGTGCTGTGGTAAAATAGCGCCTTCTGGGCATGGAAGCACTCATGAGCTCACAGCAGCTGTGGGCTCTCTACACAAAACCTGTGCAACATCAAGCCAGTCAACACTCCAGTGTGGGTGGAGGAAGGGTACAGGAAACCCCAGCCCTAGCTGCAAGACAGTGATAGTTGATGGCTGCTGGCTGAGAGGGACAGTCCTTTTCCTTTGGGGGTGTGGCCTCTAGTAGGTGCTATGCTAGTGAATGGTCTACACCCATGCACATACAGGTAGCTCCAATTAGGCCCAGTGATTATAAAGAAAAAAACAAATGGACTATGAAGTTAGGTGGGGGAGGGGGGCTTCCAGGCTATCTGGAGGACTTGGAGGGTTGAGAGAATCAAAACACTGTATACATGCCTGAAATCCTCGGAGAACAGATAAATACAATCTAAAAACGAAAACCGTTCTGAGGGTTCTTAGGGATTAGGACTATAGCTCAGATGGCAGACAGCTTGCTTAGCCACACGCAAAGCCCTGCGTACTTTCTCAAGTACTGCAGAAACTACGAGTGGTGGCACACACCTATAACCTCAGCACTTGAGAGGTGGAGGAAGGAAGGTGAGGAGTTCAAAGTCATCTCCAGCTACATAGTGAATCTGAGGCCAGCCTGGGCTACAAGATATCTCAAACAAAATATAAGTAAAAAGATGTGTGAACACACACACACACACACACACACACACACACACACACACGACAGTAGGAACTAGCCCTAACAGCTGTTCTCAGTGCTGGCAGATGTGCAAGAAATAAGGGTTTAAGGACCCCTATGGCAATCTGAACCTGCAGCACCCCTGGTACTCTAGCAGGAAGGTAGCAGGAAGGATGGTCTAAGGAGTCCGTATGCACATCTCTTTCCCAGAGCTCATTTCCAGAATGACATTGAGGACTGCAATATCAGAGAAGAGCTAAGCATCATTACAAATTGGCCATGGTGGCATATGCCTATAAACTCAGCACTTATGAGGCTGTGACAGGAGGATGACTGGAAGTTCAAGGCCAGCCTGTGCTACAATAGCAAGTTCCAGGACAACCTGTGCTACCATGTACCATCCTATTGAAACAAAGTAACATTATCACAAGGGGAAAGGAATCTTCAGGTGTGGACTGTGAAGAATCAACCTCCAGGCTGCAGAAGGCAGAAGCACAGATTATACTCTGGGCAACGGAGAGGAGTTAGAGCCTAGAATCATCCTTCCTTCCAGCATGAGTCAGTCTGTGTAGCAGTCAGACAAGAGAGGAACTGAGAGACAACAGAGATCAGTCAGATGCCGCAGCTCTGGGTAAGTACAGTGAGAACCATATGCTTTGTGGAAAGTCTGTTAGTAGCATGGCAGCTGGTTAGGTCACGGCAATAAGTCATGTTGCTACTCAAACTGTGATTGTGGATCATAAACCTGAAGCACAGTGTATATGCCCTTCAACAGGGGAATCCAGAGTCAGCTAAGTTATAGCGCATTCAGACTCTGGAGGAAGACGGTTAAAGGACAAGCCAGGTGCACATACATAGATGTAACAATGTAACAAGCGCTCCAAAATATGGAAAAGTGAAAGGAAACCAAACTGACACATACAGCAAGTGAATGTATGCCCAGGTTACATTTCAGAACGAATAAAAACAACTTGGAAAACTGGAGAGATGACTAAGCAGTCATCTTGCCCAGACTGCTCTTCCTGAGGACCTGGGTTTGATTCCCACCAACCACATGGCAGCTAACAAGCAGGTGGAATGTCAGTCCCAGGGAATCAGATGCCATCTTCTGACTTCCCTGGGTACTCCAAGCACATGGTTCATACATGCAGGCAAAACACTCGTACCTATAAAATAATAATTAAAAATCACTTAGATGGAACACTGGTTTCTTTTGGGCACCAAGCCTAAGAGGATGGAGCAGAGGCAGACACACTTGAGTTCCTCCTCTTTTGTACTGCCATTGCCTCCTCACACCACACACACATGCACATGCACATTCATGTGCACACACAAAAGGCCTTTCAATTATGAACATAATATGCATATCCTGAGTTGTTTTGCATCGAGTCTATTAAATCCAACCATTCGTATCAACATGCCCTCAGGAGCAGAAGCAAATGTCTCCTGGCAGAACAGTCCCAATGCAGTGTCAAAGAGAGAATTCAGTGAGGAATCTTAGTCCTTATACATGCAGATGCTTCAGGAAGGGACATAAAATACCCACTTTGGTACATACTGGATGCCCCAAAAGCTGGAGCAGGTATGATCAGGAGTCAAATGTTCTTCTGAAATATCTGTCCACAGCAGAGGGAGGTACTCCAGGGAGATCCTACATCATCAAATCTCATACCTAGATAAGGTTTCTTAGAATTCAACCTCTCTATAGAAAGAACAGTTCGGACTGTAAAATGCCCATTTCTCTATTTTCAGAGAAGACAAGCATGACCAGTCATAGTCCCTGCATGGCTAGAACCAACCCATCTACCAAATACTCAGTTTAGGAGCCTCTTGCGCTTTTGATTGACCTGGTCGTAGTCATTACCCTCTATGTACGACATCTTTATGGGAGCTGAGGATATGACTCAGTCAATAAAATGTTTGCCTTTCAAGTGTCATAACCTGAGTGTGGTCCTCAGAACCCATGAGAAATCAGCATGCTGGCCAGACAGTATAGTTAAGCTCCAAACTCTGAAGATTCTGTGTCAATTTTTTTTTTAAGTGGATATCTCATCTCAGGTAGACTTGCATAAAATGCATGTGGACCTTGCATTGCACATACTCACAAATAAGATAAATAAATAAACAAGCCCTTTCTGTGGCTCACTTCTGGCTAGAGAACAAAGTTCAATTCCAGAGGAGTTTAGGTTTATAGTTATCTGACACCCTCCATCACACGTCCTAAATCTTCTTGGTCTACTCTCTAGTCTTCCATTCCTCCTGTATCCTGAACCCCAACAGCCATTGACCTCAACAGGTCCCCAACAACCTGACTCATTTGGAATACTGCCTCACTGACACACCCGCGCACTGCTGCAAGCTTTTAGACCCAACATGAGCATGGGTTCCTGCTCTGCTTTGTCCCGTTATGAATGCCCTCGCTAGGCAGCCTGCACATCCTTCTTGGCTGTGGCATTAACACTCTGACTGGGCAGTGTTAAGTCAAGATTCAGCTTCCTCATACACCTTTAGCTTCTGCAGGGCCAGGCTCACCCATAGCTAATCCATGTGTGTATAATCCCGAGCTAGGCCCATGTCTGACACCGAAGCACACTTGCTGAAATAACACGAGTGAGAGGCAGAGAGCTTAAATGTTTGCATTTCTAACCAATGGGCCGGTAAAGCCCACAGCTCTAGACTAATTCACAGAGACCAAAAGGCTCTGAGTTTTAATAAAGCAGCCCCAGGTACCCAGGTGGGAATCAAAGAGAGCTAGCAAAATTAGACTGGTAGCCAGTGACTGCCTAGAAATTTCTCACAGCTCCCAAATTAAAGGGAGGAAGTTAAGAGGAAATAGAACCAAGGAAGAGAAATGCATGTATTCCAAGACTGTAATCTGAAGCAGGGCAGGAGGAAGTATGTGGCTGAGGACTGGAAGAGACTTATTTTCCCTGAAGCTCCCTGTTTCTTTCGCACCCCCTGCCAAAGGGGGGAAAAGATCATATGCAGCCAGAGTTCAAAGAGGCTTTGAGCAAATGGTTTGGGTTGAGTGCAGATGCCCTTTTAGAAGTTCAGAAGGCTGCAGCGCCGGCCAGGGTGGGCCTCAGCAATAAATTATTTGGTGTCTACAGAAGATAAGAAGCAAAACTCCAGCCACTCGGTGAAGCAAAAATTCAGATGATGAAAACCACAGCTTTCCTGGCTGACTACTATGTAGCAAAGCCATGCTGAGGGTTTGATCAGGCTGCCTCTGTTCCCCATGGCTAGCTAAGGTGAAGGATAAAAGACAGAGTGAGAGTCCACTGAAAGGCTTGCTCTGAGCGTGCATGTGTACATGAAAGAGGGAACTCCCTCCCCCAGTGCTCTCTGCAGGAGGGGAGGGGCACTGGCTGGTGGTGGGGGCATTTCACTAAGGTAAAAGGAAGCCGTTATAGGTGCATTGGGTGATGTTCTCAGAAGTGAGGAGCCAAGAGATCCAGACTGCAAAGGAGGATGAAAGGCGGCTTTAGAGTGACTCCCTGTTCAATTTTTTATTATAAGAGTTTATTTATATTTATGTGTATGCATGCTTGCCTCGATATGTGTGTGCATGGCACAAATGTGTTGGTGCCTGAAAAGGATAGAACAGGTCACTGGAGAGCCTGGAGCTGGAGTTACAGACACTGGTGAGCCACTGAAAGTGGGTGCTGAGGCCTGAACTAAAGTCCCCTGGAAGAGCAACAAGCACTCTTTAGCTGCTGAGCAGCTCTCCAGCCCCGGCATAAGGAAGCCAAGCTTTAAGAAAGCCTTATCCTCGGCCCATCCACTGCCTGCTTCATGGATGAAGTTCATACGGTGATGCTCACACAGTACCACTCTCTGAACCTTCAGAACAGACCCAGTCCTCCTGAGAATAAGCCCTGGAGGAGACTTTGACTCCAGGCATTGTCTACAAGCATCTGCTTCTTCAGAATCATATGCAAAATCAGCCATGTGCCTAAGAGCAAGTTATGCACTACTCACTGGTGCTGTGTACCTGGATAACCCTGGGCTCCAGGGTATGCACACAAAAAAATGTGTCACAGAAAGAGGGAATAAAGACAAGCAAATGAGCATTAGAGGAAACCGGTTCCCACACAGCAGAACAGTCAGTGGTCAAGCATCAGTAAAGATGGCACTTAGAGCCAAGCAAGTTACTCATCACACAAGGGGACCTGGGAGTGCATGTTGTGTCCTGCCACTGGGGAAATGACTTGGATCTGAGGAAGATATCCTTCAGGATTTTCAAAAGCAAGAAATAGAAGTAGATGTCTGAGAGAGAGACATTCACGCAAAAATGGTTTCCACGTTCTATGTTCTGCTAATTCCTGAGGGTGGTATAAGGGGGATAAGGGTTTGACTGGCACAGAGGTGTTTACATGGAATGCAGACAGAGCCCGGCTATTCTATCCAGCATGTACAACATCTACATCTGGCTGTTGTACGGACTCAGTGAAACTGCTCTTAGGAAGTGCTGAGCTCAAGGTGTGGCCGGGATGGCTACTCCCTAGTGGTGGTTCTGTCAGGACCGCACTGCACTGAAGGTTAAAGACAGAGCCTCTGACTTCCTCCATGTCAAGCACGCACTGAGAGCTGCGGAATGACTTTGCATAGAAGAACAGTGAATGCATTCATTCCTCCAGTATGAGTAAGAGAAGCCCTCTCGGGAGTCCAAGCTGCTGCCAGCGTGGGCTGTAATCCGAGCCCCACTGGCTCTGGGGACCACAGGGGTTTAAGGGGAACTGAATGGGATTACCTATAGGGCAAAGGGCCTGGCCAGAGCAGATGCTGAGTGAATGCTGGCTCCTAACCTCTCTCCCCTGGGGCCCCTCACGGTGCCCCTTGCCCCAGCAGCTGACCCTCTACAGGCTGAGAAAAAAAAAAATCTTAAGATTTATTTTCTGCAAGCTCTGCTGAATTCATTAACACAACAATGATAATGATTCTAACATGAATTATGGGTTCTGAGCATCTTTTATGAGATGGGCTCATAGCACAAGAAATGCTATTTCTGTTGGATTCTGGATGTCTCTGAGTTTGTATCTCTCTCTCTCTCTCTCTCTCTCTCTCTCTCTCTCTCTCTCTCTCGTTCTGTGTGTGTGTATCTGTCTCCTCCTCCTCTTGCTCCTTTTTCTTCCTCCTCCCCCTCTTCTTCCTCCCCTCTTCCTCCTCCCCCTCTTCCTCTTATTACTCCCCTTCCTCCTCTTCTTGCTCCTCCCCTTCCTCTTCTTGCTCCTCCCCTTCCTCTTCTTGCTCCTCCCCTTCCTTCTCTTCTCTCATGCTCCTCTTGCTCCTCCTCTTCCTCTTCCTCTTCTTGCTCTTCTCTTCTTCTCTTCTTCTTCTTCCCCCTCTTATTACTCCCCTTTCTCCTCTTCTTGCTCCTCTTGCTACTCCTCCTCTTGCTCCTCCTCCTCCTGCTCTCCTCCCCCTCTTCCTCCTTCGTTTCTTTCAGTCAGGATCTCTTTCTGCCCCAGGACTGCCAGGCTAAGCTGGCTCACCACCAATCCCCGGAGATCCTCCCATCTCTGCTTCCCAGCAATTCAATGAGAAGTGCTCACCACCACACCTAGTGGTTTTCCATGCGTCCCGAGGACAGCACCCAAAACCTCATGCTTGCAAGGCAAGCACTTCACCAGCTGAGCCATCTCCAAGCTCCTCACACCACTTTCTCTGTGTCAAATTACCATAGATCACATCACCTTTTTCTTCATTAGAAATATGAAAAAAATCACACATAATAATGCACTTTCTTTGCATTAAAGGGCTTCCTTTAACGTAAGGCTATATCTCTTACCCTAAGTTTAGCAAGATGCAGAAGTTCTTCCTAGAATTTTATCTGTTCTCTAAAAATATTTAGCATTGTAATTTAAATAATATGTGCGATATTCAAATAGCCATCCTGTCAAACACCTGCTAGTGTCTCATATATGTCACCGCCATTTAGCCATCACACAAATAGTGAAATAGCTTCTCTCTCTCTCTCTTTTTTTTTTTTTTTTTAGATGAGGAAGCTGACGCGATGTGACATTAAACAGTCTGCTAGGCTGGTTACTCTGTGTGCACAAATATCACTTATGATATTAATGAATGCTACCGATTGGATGATTAATAAGCTCTTCAGGAGCAAAAGCAACTGCAGTCGGTATAGTCTTTAAATGCCAGGTTCACACTTGGAAGATGATGGACTCTGCT
This sequence comes from Rattus norvegicus, assembly GCF_021556685.1. NCBI lineage: Eukaryota > Metazoa > Chordata > Mammalia > Rodentia > Muridae > Rattus > Rattus norvegicus. The sequence continues at coordinate 68,587,373 of NC_141541.1, forward strand.
ATATTCACTGAGGATGACACGTCCGCCCATTGCTGCAGCATCCGTAGGGCCCACAAGGACCAGGTGCTTCTACAAGGAAAGGCTCATGAGAGGCTGAAGGAAATACTTTGTGTCTGGAAGGCAGCCCTAGGAATAAACAGAAGGTTCTGTAGGGCATGGTCTGGCCTGGACCAGGCTTCTAGCATAGAGCCAGGGAACAGAAGGGACCTCAGTAGTTAAGAACAGGAGCTTTAGATTGGGGATTTAACTGAGTTAGTAATATGCCTGTCTTACAAGCTCAAGGACCTAGATCTGAGTCCTGGAATCATATTAAAAACAAACCAACAAAGGAATAACAGCTCCCCCCGCCCACTATGCAAAAGGCATAGTGTTCGTAATCCTAATGTTGGGAAAGCAGAGACAAAGGGATATCTTGGGCTTGCTGGTCAGGCAGACTAGCCACACTTGGCTGTTCCCAATGAAACAGCAGATGGCACCTGAGGAACGGCAACAAGGTTGTCCTCAGGCCTCTGCATACACAGCCCCTACTACACACATACTAAAGCACCTGAACATGAACACATGTGCATGCACACATGCGCACACACACAGACACACAGACACACACGCACATATACATGCTCACGTGCACACTCTAGGACTTAGGGACTGTCATTTGTCTATCTAAGCATTCCACGCTTCTTATACTATAACTAGGACAGTGTACACTCAAGCACTGTGGCGTGAAGCCAGAGCCTTAGATGGTGAGTTGACTTCCTTAGTCACTCTGGCAAACTCCCACAAAATCCGCAAATACCCTCATAGCCCCGGACATGATGTTCAAAGTCAGCATTGCTCACTGAAAGACCTTGATCCCTCTGGCCTGCAATCCTGTGCCATGTGGTGTCTGCAGTAAAGGACACATAACAGTGGTTATATAAGAGTCTATCGCCTACTGGCATAGCCATCTTGGTTTGTGTAATAGACTCTACAATGTCCACACAGCAACAAATTCCTAAAAACACATTTTCTATAATACATCCCTACTACTATGTAACCCATAACTATCCATTTTTTAAAAAAAAAAATCTCTTCCAGCTCCTGGTAACTGCCAGCAGCCCTCTTAGCTTGTGACCACATCCCTTCAGCCTCCAGGAGCAGCGTCCTCAACTTCTATTCTGCCTCCACATGACCCTGTCCCCTGCTTATGATATCGCTATCCACCCATTCTTATAAGAACACTCAGGACTGCATTTAAGTCCCTTCCCCCACCGTCCTTTCCTTTCCTTCTCACCCCCCCTCTTGCTGGTCCCTTTTCCCACTTAAATGTAGCATCCGCTTTGATGTCACAAGTATTCTGTTACCCTCCCTTCCCCCACCATTACAATAGATTCAACTCTGCTATGGTCAGAGGCTATCGCCATATATGTATGAAAATGTCATAATAAAACCCATTGCTTTGTATGCTGACATAAAAATTAATTTTAAAATGGAAATTAAGAAGACTACCTGGGTAATCTGGGATCATCTCCCCATCCCAAGATGCTTAACTTCACATCTGCCAAGACCCTTTTCTAGATAAGAAAGCATTTAGAGACTCCAGGGGCTATGGCCGATATCCTTGGCAGTAGGAGAAGAGGGTTATCCAGGCTCCCATGCAGGGTAAACTGTCCCTCTATAGGAATTGTTCTGCTTCTTGTTGTTAATGGAGATGTGTGCAGAGGAGAGCCTGTCAGGGTCGGAAGAAAGCAAGGACCTAGGAAGCCTGGGGCTGCCAGGATGGCTGTGAGCACTTCATTTCAAGATCCAAAGAAGTCTGAGCAATACAGTAACTCCAACAGCCACCCTCCATGCCTCTCCCATGGCGATGCCACCTGCAGTCACAACTGTGGGGTCTGCAGTGGGAAGAGCAGGTTCCCAGAGGTCAGACTCTGGCATTCAAGTCCCACCCTGCCCTGCACAATAGCAAGACAGTGTGGACATCTTTAACTCAGCTCAGTGTCTCTGAGTAACACAGAGGACGGAGTTTCATCTCTATGACGGATTGAACAGTGTGCACAGGCTCCTGCAGGTGGGACCAGGGAAGGAAACACTAGCCACTCACATAGGAAATTCTCCTCCATCCTTAATGAAGGCAATTGAGGCCACCATTAGGAGTGCCCTGAAGCTCCAGGGTTCTGTATTCCAAGCCAGGATCTCCACCCTCTGGATCGTACATATTGCAGGCAGGCTTTTTCCACGGCCTGCTGTATCTCTCTCCTTGAATGGCTTGGAGAGGGTTCAGCACAGCATTCTTCACAGCAAATGTGATCTTTGCTCTGATAACTAATGGAATACTTCTGACACTTAACGAAATGCCAAGAGGAGTGAACAAGGGGCTCTTTGGAGGTTTGGCTGAGATCAGAGTAACTCAAGCTTCAAAATCTGGCTCCAATCTCCCCTAACCTACAGGCAGAAATGTACATACAGAGGAGCCTAGCCCTAATAGACCGTGGGTGAGGCCTAGGGTTTCCCATCCAGAACTAAAGCACATTAAACCGCTTATCTGCTTAGCATCCACAGGTGACTTCTTGTCAAACAGCTCAGGACCACGCGGTATCCCTGACTCAGAAGGGAAAGAAGCAATCTTTACTGGAAGAGGAAGAAAAACAATAACAAAACCAAAACACCAAGTTGGCATTGTAAACATATGTACCTATTTTTTTCCTTACCTACCTGGCAGGGCCAAAGATTTTTTTTTCCCAAAAAGAAACACAAACAGAGCATTAGATTTCTCTTTTCCTTACTACATGGTTTCTGGAAATACTCCCCCTAGCCTCACCCCACCCAGGTACCATGTAACAAAACTCCCCAGGTATCTACGGAGGGCCAGGAAACCAGAGTGCCACTCTGTGGAGTTGAGCTAACAGAGTGTCTTCCTCTCTAACATGAAGGGATCCCTGAGCTGCAGGAGCCCCCAGGACAGAAATAACATATTAGCCCAGAGCTAATGATGAGAAAAATGTGAATGGCTTACAATAGAGAAGGTAGAAAGGAAGGCCTGAAGAACTAGTAATTGCTCCCTGCAGCCAGGACTGGGTCAGGGGAGGGGGAAATGGATGAAGAAAACCTGTGATGGAGGCACGGTCCTGCCTGTCCTTCTTGAAAACTAATGAATTCTGAAGGCAAATACACAACACACACTCACGCACATGGGAGTGCGCACACATGGACACTCACGTAAGTGTTTGCACACACATACACGGAGGGGGGAGGCGTAGGGAGGGGTTCAATAGTTAAGAGCACTTGCTCTCCTAGAGGATCCAAGTTCAGTTCCTATCACCATGTCCAGTGGCTATAACTCCAACTCCAGGGTTTTCTCTTCTGGCCTTGGCAAGCCCTCCTACACATGTGGCACACACACAGACATACTCTCATACACATTAATAGTAAATCTTTTAAAAATGCACATACATTAATATGCAAGCTCATGCACACAGATGCAGACTTACGTATGTAAAGCACGCTTGAACACATACATACAAGAAGTCCCAGAACAACTCCCAAAGACTATCTGCTTCATGATATTAAAATAGTTGTACCATGTTGCTTTGAGAGGAACTTTTACAGCTGTTACCTCATTGACACCCCCGTTATGTGCCCGTGTGGTGGACGTAGGACATGTAATTAGCCATGTTTTATAGATTACATTAAGCAATTCCCCTAGGTCTTGCCATTAGCCCATGATGAATCTGAGACAGGAAGTGGGGCCTAATGACTCCCAGCTCCAGGACCTTCCACTAAGTAAGAAATGGGAGTCCTTCTAATGTAAAAAGGCTAAAGCCCTCTGGGAGTCCAGTGAAGTGAGCAACACTTAAGGAAAGACCATGAGAGGAGATAGAAGTCCAAACATTTGGCTTTAAGTAACTGTAACATCAGTGCATAGAGAGGAGAAAAAGGAACTGGCGGATGTTCCAGAAGAATGCTGAAAGCGTGCCGGTGAGCTGAATAGACACCGTCTCTTCCTGGTATGGAAAGCAGTGCGGTGTCATTTCAAACTACGTGGGGTTAGGCTGTAACCCAGCTGGTACTAAAGCCCTAGCCTCACGTGCATAAACTCACAGCTTGATCCCCAGCCTGTGGGCAATTAAGACAGGAGGATCAGAGTAAGAACATCCTCCTCCGTAGTGGGCTAGAGGTCAGTCCGGGATACATGAGACCCTGTCATAAACAAATACAACAGCTTACCACAGCAACACACAAAAGCCCTTAATGACAAAACCGTTCTACTTTACCCATGTGGAAATTAAGGGCCAGAGAAATGAGGGGACTTACCCCGAATCAAAGCGCTCGTGAGAACTAGGAACTAAGCTATGGCTTTGGGATACAGAACTGTGTATGCTACACCAGCTGCCTTGGGCATGGGTTGGCTTAACTTCATTATTATAACCATCCCTAATTAATACCACAAGTTGGAATAAAAGCACTTAAGGGTAGGGTAGGGAATGTGTGGTTTCCCTCTTTGTTTTTCTGAGAAATATCACCTAATTCCACAAACGACCCCCAGGGATGCTGCAGAAATGTGGTAGATAGTCCAGTCTGCACAGGAATTGTTCTACTACCTGGAAATCCTAATCATTTGGAGGGATTAGCGTGTGTCAGCAGGCAGGTTGATGTCAGTCTCAAAGAGGTCCCTCAGCCTACCAATGTTACCTCATGTAGCAAAGAGACTGCAGTTACATGGCTTGGCCATTAGGAGCATTTCCTGGCTTTCCTGAGGACCCAGATTCAAACCCCAGGCTGTACACACGTCATTTGCTCACAACCACCTTTGACTCCAGCTCTGGAGGAATCTGATAGCCTCTTCTGGCTTCTTCAGGCACCAGAGCACTCGTACACATCCCCGCACATAGGCACACAAATACACACATAATTCAAAAATAAAGGAAACCTTTAACAGACAGTAGAGACAACAGAGATTAAGCCAAGGAACTTGTGACAAAACTGTTCTGGATTGTCAGAAATGACAAGGGCCCTTCTAAGAAGAGGGTAGACAGTCAATGAGAATCAGGAAATAACAGGATAAAGTGTGAGGTTGTAATGATGGCGAGACAGACAGGGAAGCCACCTCGCCCTGGGACAATAGGCATGTGTATCTTAAGCACTGTTAAAATCTATTTACTCCATTATTACGGTAGCCCTAGTAAGCTCTTCTGTGACCACTCCCTCTCACGGTCAGTTCCTCTGTAAATAAGCAAAGATAATGGAGGGTGGAGTGGGGAACTTGACTCCCTGATTGGAAGCTGGTGGAGTTTTCCATGCTGCTTTGGCTACCTTGGACAAACAGATCATTAGTCAAACAGCCAGTAAGTTACTCATATGCTAGCACCAGTCTTCTTGACCACTCCATGGCCATAACCAGAGAACGGCCCAGGATGGTTGCACACAGCACCTGGAACACTTTATACTGGATGTTTTACTATGGCAAGCCTTGCTGAACATTTCTTCTCAAAGGGGATGATTTCCTTGGCTGCCTGGGAGGGGGCCTGTTGTGGCTGGGGCTGAAGAGGAAAGACTGTGATTGGCCCAAACACAAACTGCACCACTTATATGAGATTCCTATGGCTGCTCTTGCCTCTCCACTGCTCTACCACAGGGTAAATGCCAGGGACTTGTGTTGGAGGTGGTGTGCCTTCTAGGTGTTTTCAAGGACAAAACAGTTTTGTTCATTTCTTTAAAAAGATTTTTGGAAATACATGTTTTCATACAATATACTCTGATTATGGTTCGCCCTCCCTCCAACCCCTCTCAGATCCTCTCCACCTCCCCACCCATCCAAATCCACACTTTCTCTCTCATGAGAAAACAAACAGGTATGTAGAAATAATTAAAAAATAAGGTAAAATAATCAGGCCAGAATAGGACAAAACAAATGGGGGAAAAATTGAGGCAAAGAAAAAGTACAAGGGACACATGTATATACAAAAACACACATATCACACACACAGACATCCCATAAGAATGCAAATCCAGAAACCACAACATATATAATCAGGACACCTATAAAGTTTTTTCTAAAAAAAAAATATATATATATATATACATATATATATATAAATATAAAGCCCAAAGTATTATGAGATTAAAAAAAAACTTCAAAAATACCATTGAGTTCATTTTGTGATGTCCATCTACTGTTGGACATAGAGTCTGCCCGTAAGTGTGTTTAAGTGTGGTTTGTACACCCTGTAAGACTCCACTAGAAACACTAACCTCCCATCTGGCTTAGACCTGTGCAGGCCCTGTGCATGCTGCCACAGGCTCTGTGAGCTCACATGTGCGTCAGTACAAAGTCTATTTTTAAAAACCTCTAATTCTTTAAGTTATGATATAAGTGCATCATTTCCTCCTTTCAGTGCCTTCCCCGAGCCCCCAACCTCAAATCCACAGCTTTTCTTTTGTATGTGTTTACACACACACACCTACACACACCTGCGCGCGCACGCACACACACGCACACACGCACACACGTATATTCAGGCATAAATTAATACAACCTACTGAGTTCACTTAGTTGCTTATATGTATATGATTTCAAGATTGATCAGTAAGTATTAGACAACCAATTAGAGAACTCGTCCCTGGGGGAAAATAACTCTCCTGCACTTATCTGGGGTTGGAACCCCGTAAGATGCTCCCCTTCCATGTTCGGATGTCAACTAGCGTTGGCCTTGCTTGGCTCTTGTTTAAACAACCACATTGTTGTGGTATCATGGGTGAAGCTTCCCTGTCATTTCTAGGGTACAGTCTCACAGCAGACTCCTGGCCCTCTGGTTCTCACGACTTTCTTCCCAAGAGCACATGTCTTGTCCTTTGTTGTTCTCTCCTCCCTGTCACATGCTTGGGGTTGGGGCAGCTCATGTCCAGTCAAGGGGTCTGAAGTTGGTGAGCTGGTAACCCCACAGCCAGCTTCTCGGTGAGCTCAAACGGAGCGTGGTGGTTTTTCAGTATAGCGTGTATTACATACCTGATACTGCCCTTCCGCCCACTACTCACTGCTGCCTAACTCCATAGGAATACAGCCTCCCAAAGAACAGCGCCAGAGCCTCCCAAAGAACAGCGCCAGATGAGCGTCTCCCTGCCTAGCCATGTTTTTTATCTGGGTGGAGCAGGAGGTCCCTAGCCAGCTGATGGGTAATGAAAGACAGGAGGCCTATGAATGGAGGGCTATCTATGGTGGCCTCAGGAAAGTGAAAGGGGAAGGAAAAATTCTCCCTGCATCTGTAGAAGGAACGTGGTCTTGCCCAACACCTCAATCTTGAACTTCTGGCTTGAACAGCTCTTTTTCCTTATAACGTATTCGTCATTTTCATTATCTTAAGCAATTAGGCTTGTGGTGAGTGGCATGCCAGCATCAGAAATAATGTCTGTATTACAGGACTAAGGGACCAAGCCTGGGCTCCTTGGCCAGGAACTTCAACTTACCTGAGATAGCTGGGTTTGAGATGGTGGGAGGAAATGCTAACCAGTGTGATCCCAAGGGTACTAAGGAGAAATTTAAATGAAATGCAAACATGGATTCGCTGTCTGTTTTAAAGTGGGAAGCAGTTGACTTTCTGGGTTTAATGGGTTTGTCTTTCTCAGAGGGTTTCTAATTCAGTCCCCACAGGACAGAAATCTCCCCCTCTGAAAAGGGAGCTGTGGACTTCCCCGGGTTAGCCAGAATTTCAGTTACAGCTGGAGCTCTAGTCCCTACGAGCTCTTTGCTACCTTAGTGTGGCAAGCTCACTCACGCCCCAGGGGCTCCATGTTTCTGCTTTACTCTTTGGGAAGTGCCCGCTTTGTCCAGGGTGTGCTAAATCCCTTCAAAGGATGGTTCCTAGTGATCTCCTCTTAGAAGCCTTTCTTGGCCCCTCAGTTCTCTGTCTCTCATCCCACATGTTCTGAGCAGCCTTGCTCCTCCCTAGGCCCTCTGTCACCTAAATGTCCTTCTGCTTTCTCTTCTCTCCATCACCACGAGCCTCTTGAGGACCAGAAGAGATAAGTGTCCCTCTTGTATCACCAAGCCACTGCCATCCTTCACGTATGTCGAGTCTTTTTTAGTTCATTCCATTTCTTCTCACCTAATAAGAATGCAAACTCGCCCTTCCGCAGTACTCTCTCCCAGGGTTACTTTTGATTGTCCAAGAACTAGACCCACTATGTGTCCCCATAGCCACCTGCTCATACACATCACCAAACATGGGGTGTGTCCTCTTAAGACATGGAGGTCCTTGGGAGCCATGTGTCTTTCATTGTCTATTGCTGCTGAGTGTAGCACAGTGTCTGGTGCCCAGCAGCTACACGAAGAAAAATAATGCAATAAAAGGTAAGGAAAATACCCAAAACAGCAATACCCTGTCATCTCTGTTGAGCCGAAAGAGGCAGAGAAAGACCTGAAAGCAAGAAACTCCACATGTCCTGATGTCTTAACTGTTAGCTGGATATAACCTACAATAACCTCTTAGGAAGAGTGTCTCAGTGAGGGTTGTTTAGATCAGGTTAGCATGTGGTACATATAGGGGTCTGCCTTGATGTGGGTATCCTGGAGTGTGTAAGAGAAAGGTAACTATCTGAACAATGAACATGGTAAGCCTGTCTTCTTTCTCTACTCGTAGATATGATGTGACCATCTGCCTCAAGTTCCTACCCTTGACTTCCCTGAAATAATGGAGTATCATGGGGAAGCACAAGCCAAATACTCCCCTTCTCCCCTTAGTTGCTTTTGTAGGGTATTTTGTCACAGAAATAGAAGTGAAATTAAAACATGTAAAGGCTTGGCATAGCTACTTTCTCATGGTGATTAGCCAACTTTCTCATGCTGCTTAGCCAGAGTTTTCTCTGGGCTCCCCTCAGAGGCTTTTGAGTGTCTGGTAAAGGCGCTGTCTGTGTTCTTAGAGCAAAGCCCCAGGATAATATTAGAAAATAATTGTCCTTTTCACTTCAGACATGGTACTATTGCTTAATTGGTCTAGTTAATGATTGCTATCTTTAACATTAAACAAGAACTTTCTAGAAGGACAAATATGGAGTGGGAATCACATGCAGACTTGGGCTTCAACCTGACCCCTCTCTGCCATGATCGTGAAGTCCACATTGACTCTGACATTTGAGTTCATTATGTATAAGTGGCAACCGCACAGGCCTACCACACAGCTGTGATGGAGGCAGGTGGCATCATGGTGTGTAAAACCACTGCCGATGAGGCTGGGCCATGGAGGGCATGTGGCCACCTTAAGAACTGCTTACAGTCAGAGCATAATGTCAGAAAACAGTTGCTGCTCCTGCTTTAAGCTTCTCCCTTTCACAGATGCTGACCAACCAGGTGCCTGCTGGCTTCTCACCTGGGAAGTAAGCTAACATGTGAAGTAGGCATTGCTGCCAGACACATCCTGCTCCCCACCCCTTCCCTGCTTCCTATCTAGAACCACTTCCATCTGCAAAACATATCCCCTGATATCTCTCTCCAGAGATGCCCGCCATGCTGTTGCTTCTGTCTGTCCCTGGCATTAATAACTTTTCTAACAAACTCATTGTTCCCCAGTAATCTGTCTCAGTGTCATTTTCAATCCTGTCTGCACTCTAAACTTAACTTGGTTAGGTACCCACAATTATACTAACCATTGGTACAAGGTTTTCAACTCTGTCACAGCCTAGAAGGCTGGATTTTTAGCCTCTCCAGGGAAAAGTTGGGCAATGTGGGCAGGACACAGGCCAGCAAATGCATGAGTTAGGCAGAGACTCCAACCCTGTCCATTCAAGCCAGCTATAGTCTCTGTTCTCCTCTACTGTGACACAGAACTTTATTTTAAACTTCCCATAACTACATGGCATGACTACTACACTCATGAACTCACAGCAGTAGTGACTATATGCACAAGACTGGGCCCGTCAACATGTCATCGTGGATGGGAAAGGACTCATAAGGCCGCACCTTCCTCGACGAGCTAGACAGTTAATAGTCACTGGGGACAGGGTGTGTGGTGGGGCGGAGATCACATTCCTCAGTGGTATAGCCACAGGTAAGTTGCCCTTGCTCAAGTAAATAACCCCTACTCATGTTCATTCCTGCAATCCTAAATAATTGCAGTGGGACACTAACACACACACAAAAGAAACTATGAAATAATAAATTAAAAATAAAATACCAGTAATTGATATCTGCCCACAAATAATCCCTGCAATTCAGGTCTGTCTGCAGAGCCGGGAGCAGGGCATCCTGACCTGGGCAGGCATCTCCAAAAGGAAATGAGCTCCATTTCTCAGGGGAGTTCTGGTAAACCCATCCTCCTCAGCCTCTTTATGCTCCAAACATCGAAAGGATCACACACACACACACACACACACACACACACACACACGAGACAGACAGACAGACAGACAGACAGACAGACAGACAGACAATGGTTTTTACAGATGGTACTGCATGTCTGGGCACCTATCTACACCTCTCCAGGAGGTAAAAGCTGAGACCTGGCAGTGTCAGGGGAAAGAAGAAAAGCCACTGAGCACCCCATCCCTCAGATTCCAGTGGGCTAACAGGTGTAAATGATGCCAACGGGCCAATCAAGGCAATCGAAGGGATGCAGTTCACTGGTAGGCAAGGCCTGAGAACAAACAGAGTGCTTGAAAAGAGAAGTGGCTGCTGCTCTGTATACTGTCTTTGTGGAAACAGAAGTCAACTGATGAATAAATATCAAAAACATGCATCCGCTTGCCCCTAGAGACTTTGCAGGTGTGGCTGCTGTGTCACATGTGTGTCAGTAGGTGGCAGAGAGGAGAGAGGCTATGGCTACAGTTCTGACCTATGAACATCTGAATGATTAGTGGCCCAACCTTCCCTGAAAAAAGAGAGCCTGAAATGACCACCCACTAGTGCTATGCAGGCCCAGAAGGGCTTCCAGAGTGGGGAGTGAACTGGAGACTTGAAGAGCCCCACCTGGGACCATGGGTCTCAGAGGGTATGAGCTGGAGATGACCACCCAAGATGACAGCACCATGGGACCTGGACAGGGAGCTAACATAAGATGACCACTAGTTTGACACCATGCAGGCCTGAGGGGCAGACCATGCTAGGGATTACCCCTGCCTAGTTCCATAATGCACAAGTGGGTCATAGCACTCCTGAGATGACCCCAGATACTCAAGAGACCCTGGGCACCACTAAGAGGAGCAAGTAAATGGTGGAAAAATAGAAAGAGGTGGGTACCATGAAGAGAGGCAGAACTCGAGGATAGTGAGGAACAGCATGATATGAGTAGCTGGTGATGCCACTGGTGACCAAGGTGGAGTCCTGACCTGTGCTGCCACTGGAGGCCACATCTGGGTTCAAGACCCTTCAGTAGCTTGTTACCACCAAAGGCAGGCAGACACTCCTGGTCTAGGCTACCACCTGGGGACATGTTGATGTCTGAGGGCTGTACAGAACTGGCTCCACCCCTCACCTGGGCACTGAGGGAGAACTGTCTTCTGGGGACATGAGAGTACGAAAGCTGACCCTGCCCCTAAACAGCTGCAGTACTCAGAAAAGCAGGCCCTGTACACTGGGGGAGTCTGAGTGAGCTGCCCAGAGAGTAAGAGCATGGGAGAGGTGCCCTGCCACTTGTCTCCTGTGCAGTGACACAAATGAGAGAGATGCCCTCCTACCCCCTCACCACCCATGGCAGGAGGGAGACCTGGCCTTAGGTCACGAGAGCAGGAGAGCTGGCCCTGCCCCTCACCAGCTGCAGCACTCAGGAGAGCTGTCCCTGATGGTGGGGTAACATGAGAGCCAGCCCTGAGGACATGAGCATGGGCCACCTGGTCCTGCTCCTTGTCTGTAGTGCAGTGGTGCTGACAAAGGAAAGATGTCCTCCTCTTCTCCTCCATCCTTTCCCACCTATGTCAAGGAGGAGAGCTGGCCATGAAATCCCAAGAGTGAGAGAACTAGCCATCCCCTTACCAGCTGCAACACTTAAGAGAGCAGGCCCTGTACCTTACCTGGGCCACAGGGTAGAGCTGGCCCTGGTTTTGGGGGTTGCTAGGGAGCTGGCTCAGAGGGTGTGAGCATTGGAGAGCTGACCAGCTGATTAGTTCAGATACCTCTTAAGCCCAGAACCAGTGCTTTGAATTGTCCACCCCAACATCTACCCAAACTGCTTAGAGTTCATGAAGAGGCTGGTCCTACAGATCCAAAACTGCAGGATCTCCATGACACAGGCAGCAGCAGGTTATTAGAGAGGAGTCCTAGTGAGGTCCCAGTACTGACAGACTAGCAGAAGCCAGAGGCTGTGTAACCAGACCAACAAGTCATTGCAATGAGTATTTACAATCGAAGAAGTGTGGATAAAAGGGTAAAGTGTGGAATGCACTGTGACACACTACAGTTTTCCCCATTGTTTTTTTTTTTTTCTCTGTTGCTGGGGAGGTGGCAAGGGCAGAGGGCAGGTACAAGGGAGAGCTGAGGAATTGGATTAGGTGATGTGAAACTCATAAAGAACTAATAAAAGTTTTCTTTTTAAAAATGCATCTGTAAGGCTGTGTTCTTGACTCTGAGGATGGGGGATTGGCTCTGGACATCACCGGCGCTACAGAGTATAAGAATGGGAATCAATCATGGTGATTTTGATGTTATAAAAGGAAGGGTTCTCCAAGGACATGAGGAGACATTTTCTAAAGAAGATACATAAACTGCCAGCAAGGGCAAGAGAAAAAAATGTAAATCCAATCACAATGAGACATGCTCTCATTCTCCACAACTGTTAGAATGGCTTCCACAGGAATACACAGTCCAAGAGGCTGCAGAGAGACTTGAACCTTTACGCACTGTTATGGGGACATAAACTGGTATAGGAAGGACAGTGTGGGAGTTCTTAAGGAAACGGAAGCTGGAGGGTTGCTGAGAGGGCTCAGTGTGTTAAACCACTTGCCATCAAGCCTGAAGACCTGGGTTCGATCTCTGGTGGAAGGAAGGAGAACACTGACTTGCAAGAGTTGTTCTTTGACCTCCACATAAGTGCCATGACAGATACTGTGCATCCAGACACACAATAACCATACGTAAATAGAATTCGAAATGAAAAATAGAAATACAGTCTAATTCCAATTTGCTCTGGGCTTCCACCCAAAGAACCAAAAGTAGTGCCCTGTAGAGACCTTTGTGCAACCCGTGTCCATGGTAGCATTATTCCCAACAATTAAAACCTGGAAGCCACCCAAGTGCCCATTGATGGATGAATGAATAAACAAAACATGACACAAACATGCAACCGAGTATTACTCTACCCGTGTGACAGCACGAATAAACCTTGCAGACGTTAGACTGAATGAAAGAATTTAATCACATGACAAGTACCGTCTGAGTCCATTTACATAAGGCAGTCAAAAGGGGTGAGGCTTAAAGTAACCCGGCATGGGTCCCAGCTGGTGTAAGGAGAAAGAGGGAATTACTGCGTAATGGATCAGGTCTAGTGGGGAGAGGAAACATGTTACAGAGATAATGGCAGTGACTGGCGAACAGAAACAAGAACACACTTAATGTCACTGAGCTATTAAAGATGACGAGGTGGGGTGACGGGGAGATGCTCGGCAGGTCAGAGGGAAACCTGAAGGCTCACGGGAAATGAGATCTAGTCCAGGAGGTAACCTGGGTACCGTAGACAGGGTCCAGCCAAGACCCTGAGACTGCAGCCCTCTACTCTATTCTCCTTCCTATAGCTTGCTCAGAAAATGCTCTCCACCAAGAGCAACATTCTGAGCTGTTGAGTCAGGACAGGGACAGTCTGGGGAGCCACTGGGCAAGGAAAGTTCGACCTTCTGGTCTCAGCCAGTGGATTCCATAAAGGACTCGGCCAGATTCTTCCTCACTTCCTAAGGCAGTGGCCAAAGAGGAAGGAGTAGGTGGCTGAGGTGGGAAGGAGGCTGAGCCTTGCCAGAGCAAGCAGAAGTAGAGCAACCCACACCCACTGAACTGAAGACGCTTTCACAAGAATGGACTCCCCACAATTTTGGAAAATAAGTACCTGTGGACTGGCAGGGGGAGGCTCCTGGAAGGAACCTGGTTATTATGTAACCTCGTCCCCTTTTCCCTCCAATTAAAAAAATTGCATTTAAATATACACAGCAGGGCTGGAGATGTAGCTTAGTGATGAACATGATACACAAATGTGTGTGTGTGCATGCACATGTGTTCATGTGCATGTGTGTGCATGACACATGCATGTGTATGTGAGCTGGTATGCTCACCATTATAGAGGCAAGAGGTTGACGTCAGAATGTCAGTCTTCAGTCACTCTCTTTCTGAGACAGGATCTTTCACTGAACACAAAGCTCACAAGTTCAGACTTGGGGCTGGACTGTCTGGCCAATGAACTCCTAGGTTCCTCCTGTCTCCACCTCCTACAGTTAGAGTTACAGGTGTGTGTGTGTTGAGTCTGGCTTTTATATGGCCACTGGGGATCCGAACTCAGGTCTTCAGGAACACCACTGTAGCAGCTGGAGCATGAGGTTGCTGGTCACGTGGCATGCACAGTCAGGAAACGGGGAGGAGGAGGATGCTGGTGCTCAGCTCCCCCCACCCTTTTTCTAATTCAGCCCAGGGAATAGCACTGCCTACAGTTAGAGTGGGCTTTCTCATTTCACTCAACATAATCTAGATAACCCCTTACAGACAGGGACTCTGACAGAGCTCAGTGTGAGACTTATTTTCACCTCTGGGTATTTTGAAAGGGAGGCTGTTGGTACCCAGGAGATGTGGTCAGAACAGCTGGTTAGAGAGCAGGCAGTCTGTACCGTGTATTAAAAAGTAGAAGGAATTTCATAATCAAGACTTACTCTGAATCTTACACACACACACACACACACACACACACACACACACACCCCACACGCACACACACGCACACGTATATAATGGAGTCAAGTACTTCATCACTAAGCAACACCTCCAGCCCTGTATAATTCTAGACCCTGTGGCCGATAATCACATTAACTACCACAAGTAGCACTGTCCTAAGAGATATTGAACAGCTGAAGGTCAGAGACTTTAAACTTTTCCAACTCCCAAAGTCTGTAGGAGAGCTCTAATAGGGGTGGCCTCTTTGAGGCTTTAGAGTGGAACTGAAAGTCTACACATGTGTTTGAATAAAAATTTTTGGAAAGGCCTGCTATGGAAGCAAGAAGAGCAAAGAAGTTCCCAGACAGATCTATTAAATGCCTTCTATTGTAGGAGTAGGCCCAACTCCCAGCTGCTGTGGGTCGTCTTCCTGACTGCTCCCACCCTCAGCCCCAGCCTCCACCATCATCCAGCATAGCCTGATCTAGAGGGCTTACCCATCTTCCACACCGCAGTGTAAGGATGCCCAGAAAATGGGCCATGCCTTTTGGTTTTCTTAACCCCTCTGGTACCTAGGACTAGATGTCAAAAGGGACTTTCCGAGGAAGGGAACTGAACACTCCAGGGAAGAGACTTAGAGAATCTTAGAGTAAGTCTTGACTATGGAATTCCATCCACTTTTCAAGACACGGTGCAGACTGCCTGTGCTCTAAGGAGCTGTCTTGACCACACCTGCTGGGTCCCAGCAGCATCCCTTTAAAAATGCCCAGCAGTGAAAATCACACACTGGACTCTGTCAGACCTTTGTGTGTCAAATCCAACTGCTGCTTTTGATGTGGGTGCTTTTGAGTAAACTCCCTTCGGAGTGTCTATGTGCCTGTGTGTAAAATGTGAGGAATAGTGCCTGCCTTGTAGAGTTGTGTAGGTATGTAATATGCATTGTACATGAACCAGAGTCCAGCATGGTACCCAGTACTGTGACTGCTGCTATATCATCACACTCCCTACAATGAATGGCATTTGCATGCATGATTCTCTCTAGCCCTTGAGAGCAGTGGCTTTCAATTTCTGGGGCCCATTCCTATACCACTGTCCTGCAGACCAGAATCTCCAGTAGATAAGGAGGAGGTGGGGACTTGTAGCTCTTTTTTAACAAGCTATCCCACCTCTCTCTCTCTCTCTCTCTCTCTCTCTCTCTCTCTCTCTCTCTCGCTCTCTCTCTCTCTCTGTGTGTGTGTATACACAATGCATATATATATATATATACATACATACATACATACACATACATACATGCATACTGCATAAGATTGTGATATATCCTCACCAAATCTAGAAAGTTCTACAAGATGAGTTTAATTACCATATCTTTTCCAATCAAATACAATGTTCCAAAAACCATCGGTTCTCAAACTGGTCAGGACTGGAATGCTCTCCCTATCTGAGGTAGACTTGGAATATGGTGATGATGTCAGGACTTTTAGAGGGCTGGGGAGAGATGGGAGTCTGGACTCCAGGCAAGGGTGAAAATCGCTGCACTGTTTGAGTCTAGAATGTGGTTCTCTGCAGCCTTGGCCTTGAGACTCCCTCTAGAGCCATTGAGGGCTACAAACTGAGCTGCCCTTTTGGACTGATTTTGTAGAAAGGATTCTTATGTTTAAAAAACAGGAACTTGGGCTGGGGTGATGGCTCAGTGAGTAAAGTGACTGCTGCATACGTTCAGGGACCTGCATTTGACCCCCTAAAACCCAGATTTAAAAGAGACAGACAGACAGCATGCACCTGTAACTCCAATGCTGGGGGGTGGGGTGGGGGATGGACAGAGACAAGAGATCTCTGGGGCTCAGTAGCCAGTGTCTTGCCAAACCGATAAGTCCTAGGGGCAGTGAGAGAAACTTTCTCAGAAAAGCAAGGTAGAAAGCAACTGAGGAAGAGCATCTGTCATTGACCTCTGGTCTCCACACATGTGCATGAATGTGGACACACACACACACACACACACACACACACACACACACACACACCAATAGGTTGGCAAAGAATGGCTATAGCCTGCCAATAACAGCCTTATAGTCTCACAGACCCGGCTGTATTCGCATTTAGGTCTGTCCCAGGGCCTTCTGACACACTGGATACTTCATAAATATTTGGTTGAATAGTTCTATTTATTATATGGCTCCAATTAAGTTCTCAGTTGCTTGGCACAGCAACCTAGCAGTTTTTATAAGCAGTTAAGCACCACCAGCCTCCGCCTCAAATCTCAAACCCACAATAGAGAACAGAGCGGCTGGCCCTCCATGGAACATGCTGACATTTTTCCTCGGGGTTAGATATACTATGCAAGTGCCTCACGACTGATAAATATAAGCAAATGTGGATTGCATCAGCCAGGAAGAGCCCAGCAGCCATCAGCAGCAAGACCCCCCCACCCCAGCTTAGATCAAATTGTTTCATCTGAAAATGTCACATCACAGGGCATCATTAGAACATGTAGGAACCTCACGGTAAGCAGTAACTGGCCCTCTGTCAATAAGTTAGGAGGAAAAGGGTATGTCCTGCACACTTTCAAATTTTGCCTTACGGGCCAGTCAGCTCTACAACTCTGGGTTATCACTCAAACTCCTCAGTCCTCAGACACTGAGTGTATCTGCCTTATCAACTCCTTAGGGCCACCACTGCCTTGATGTGAATCCTGACTCTGTCTACTGCTTCTGTAGCCTTCTGGAGTGAGGAAAGCACTCCATGCTTCGAGCCTCTAAAAGCAGGGTCAAGTTAGCACCGGTCTCACCGCCATCCGCTGAAAGCAGCAAGAACAGCACCTGGAGCGCAGTGAGCGAGCAAGAGACCCTAGGGATGGCCTCCTGGTGGTTTTGAAATCAAGAGTTTTGAAGAACAAGTTTTTTTTCTTTTTATGTTTTGGTGACAACGCTCACCAGGCAGGAAACCTGATCTTCACTAGTCTAGGCTACTTACAGTTTTATTAATATCCTATTTGGTAGAAGCATTCACTGTTTCTTGTATAAGTAATGCTATGTTTGGCCACAGAGGCTATGCCACACCATGCAGGGAATGTTAACCGTATATGAAATACATCCTGAATTATCTCTCTAAAACATGGACAGTTAGTTCTGTATTCTAAAACACATGGGTAGACAGCGGAGATGTTTCAGTGGGTAAGAGTGTTTGCTCTGGTAGCACAAGGATCTGAGTTCAAATACTCAGTCCCCACATGAGACACTGGGCGTGGCTCTGTATGTCTGTGACCCCAGCATTTGTGAGGGGCAGAGACAAGAGGATTGCTGGGGCTTGCTGGCCACCAGCCTACCTTCAGGTTCAGTGAGAGACTCTGCTTCAAAGAAATAAGGCTGAGAGTGCTTGAGCAAGACACCAGATGTCATCCTCAGGCCTCTGTGCACACATGGGCTCAGAAACACACATAATATGTGTGTGTGCGTGCACGCACACACACACACACACACACACACACAGAGGGGGCACTATCACATCTGGATCTCAGATAAAGGAACTATGCAGTGGACTGTAGTGAGGAGAAAAGGCAGGATATGTTGACCCCTGAGCAACAGAAAATTGGCATCTACAGTCCTAGGAACTATTGAAGATACATCCTAAAACCTCTCTAGAAAAGAGTTTACTACTGCAGGACCCTACAACCACAGTTGGGGTGCACCTAAGACTCTAAACATGAAACCTGCACAAAGACTGGAACATAGATCAGCTCTTAATAAGCGCCTCCCTGTCCTTTGTATTTGAATTTCTTTGAGAATTTCAGACATGAGAACTATATTTTCATTTCTATTCCCATCGCCATTCTAATTCCTCCTGTGTCCTGTGTCCCCTGACTCTCTGTGACATTCATCACCCAATTTAAATATTTAAAAAAAAAGGGACAAAAAAAGAGCTTATTTTGCAGTGGTATTGATGACTTCGGGCCAAAGTTGAGAATAAGAGGCACAGAGGGCTTCTGTGACAACCACTCTCCTCTAACCCCACCCTTCCCTGGCCAAAAAGAAAAAAAAGAAAAGAAAGAAAGAAGGAAGGAAGGAAGGAAGGAAGGAAGGAAGAAAGAAAGAAAGAAAGAAAGAAAGAAAGAAAGAAAGAAAGAAAGAAAGAAAGAAGGACATTCTACAGTCCTGTTTGAATAGGAATACTGACTTGTAGCTCTTCACAGATGATGGCTTCTGTCTGTTGTGGAGTGTGGTAGGATTCAGTTTTCTTTTAAGGGGCTGGCCACTGGGAGTATGACTGTGATCCAAGTGAGTGTATGGGAAAAAAAAAAAAAAAAGCAGGGTTGGAGTAGCCTTGGTTCCATAAAAGCTACAAAATGACTAAAAGGCCATGTAGGAGTAATTGCTTGCAAGCAGGAGGGCCTAGGTTCCATCTCTGAGAACACACGTGGGGGTGGGGCGAGCAAAGCCAAGTGTGATTAGGGAGGAGATGAGTGGAGTCCTGGAGATTACTGATTGGCCAGCCTAAAAGAGTAGGCTTGGCTTGAAGAATCGCTCCAGATGCTGTCCTATTGGTCTCCACTGGCCTCCACAGGCACGCATGAATATGCACACATGCGCAGAGTGGGTGGTGGCAAGAAATCCTCCCACTCTGCAGAATCAAGGCAGTGGCTCTGCCGGCTGTCCAGGCAGGGACAGACACAGGGACCATGATGCACATACCTTCTCTCTGAAGGTTCACGGCTCCGGGCCTGAGGGTGTCGGCTGCCTCGCACCACCGTGGGGCCTTGGCGGCTGGCACTGGAGCCAGCCAGGGTACGCTGCTCTTCGTGGCTTCGATGCAGTGGTACTGAGGTCCGTACAGCTGACACAACGTGGCCAGTGATGGACAGTGTAGGGCCACTGGGCCGGGAGCCTGCTGGTGCGCGGTAGGAGCTGGGAAGGCAGGGCCGTGTCTGCTCCATCACACCACCGCTGCAGCTGCGTGAACAGGCAGACCAGGGGCCCCAGGAGCCCCACACACCTGGGGAGCCGCCACCACTATCCTCTGGGGTTCCCTCGGCCACTGCCATCCGTTGTGGGACCTGTGGAGACAGAGGCTGGTTAGAGACCTGAACCTGAGAAGCTTGGGTCAGAATTTCTCTACTGGAGCCATGTAGCTACAGGGTACAATTAAGAATCAAGACAGAATGCATATAATTCAGCCTGGGTCTCAATCTATACCGACTCAGTCATAAGAGACAATTTGAGTGACCAGAAGAGTCATAGCACAATCCTGGCTCTGGGCACTTGATAGCTAATCTGTATTATCAACTTGACAAGACTTAGAGCACCATGGAAAAACACTTCTAGTGTGATGGCCATTCTGGGTTGTCAACTTGACTATATCTGAAATGAACTACAATCCAGAAATGGAGGGCACACCTGTGAGAGATTTTCTGCTTGGTTTGAAGTAAGTGGATCCACTTCTAGTCCAGACCTTGGAGGTAGAAGACATACACCTTTGATCTGGATGCTGAGCCTTTGATCCAGATCTTAAGGCTGCAAGACACAGCCTTGATCTCGAGGCAAGAAGACACACCTCTAATAGGAGCCATGCCTTATGTGCCCTCCCTTCTGCTGGAAGTCTGTATAAGGACATAGAGGAAGGACGCTTTTGATCTTTGCCTGCTTGCCTTCTCCTTGCTAGTACATCCATTCCTTTACTGGCATCAGAGCCTTCTTCTTCAGGATTCCAGCATGTGCAGAAGACCAGCTGAGCCATCCAGCCTTGTGGGACTGAGCAACTACTAAATACTTAAGACTTTCTGTTCATAGCTAACTATTCTTGGATTAGCTGAACTGCAGGATATAAGACATTCCAATAAATGATAGATAGATAAATAGATAGATACATACATACATACATACATACATACAAAGATAGATGATAGATAGATAGATAGATAGATAGATAGATAGATAGATTCATATCATAGGTTCTGTGACTCTAGAGAATCCTGACTAATCTGGGCTTAACTGTGAGAGTTTTTCTAGATTAGGATAAAATAGAAAGACCCACTCTAAGTGAGGGCAGGACTATGCCATAGCCTGGGGTCACAGACAGAAACACAGAAAGCCAGCTGACTAGCAGCATTGATCTTTCTCTGCTTTCTGAATTTGTTTGTTCTCTCTCTCTCTCTCTCTCTCTCTCTCTCTCTCTCTCTCTCTCTCCCCCTACCTCTCTCCCTCCCTCCTCCCTCTCAAACACGTACGTACACACACACACACACACACACACACACACACACACACACACACACTCTCACCATGTAGCCAGTTTCCTCCACACCCTCTCCACTATGGTAGACTGCAACCTCAAACCAGGAGTCAAAGAAACCATTACTAAGTTGCTTTTGCTGGATATTTGTCCCAACAACGAGGGAAGCAGCTAATACATGAGTTGCAGACTCAAAGAGATATGGTGTCCTCAAGAGTCTTCTTCAGGTTCCAGCTTGATGTCTACCCCTAGGCCAGAAGGATTCCCTTTAGCTGCAGGGAAAATGGCACTGTGTCTGGGAGACACTGCTAGGGGCCCACATCCCTACCACCTCCTCCTAAGCAGTGACTAAGACGCTTCTGAGCCTCCAAAGCTGGTCCGTTTGATGAGGTAACAGTCCAAGAGCCATCTAGGTCATAGGGAAATAAGTGAGCTTGTCTGTGCACATCAAAGTTTGGCATTAAGAACTTGTCAGCAAACAATCGTGATCATTTTCCTGCTTCTACACACGCCAGGAGTGAGAAACATCACAGCATGCAAACTCTAGCCAGAGAGCGATTCCATTTTGTTGAGCTAGGCCTTCTAGAGACCTGCCATGCTAGGCACTGTGCTAAAAGCAGCCCCAGTGAGAGTCCTTGTTGTGCAAATGTGAACTGAAGTTCCAACAAAAAAAAAAAAGTTGCACACATGTTAAAGACTCTGCAAGGCTGAGTGACCAACTGATCAGACCTGTGGTTTTGGAGAGTCTAAATGTTACACTGCCAGACTCCAATTTACCCCAGGTTCCCTTTTGTCCCCTTAGTAGCTGTTCCTTGCTCACCTAGCATCCTTGGGACTATAGACCTCCTAGCTTCTACCAACCTGAAGGCTAAGAATGCATTAGATAACATCTTAGGCTTATAGCAGAGACTCGTTGTGACCCGTCTACTGACATTCCCACCAATGTATTTTAAAATTACTTTTTTCTAGGTTACTATAAAAATATCACAAGTGTTTGAACATGGTGTTTGGGATAACCTGAATCTGTTTTCCTGGACCACGGCTACTTACATTTGCTTCAGGATAAACTGTCTCTTCTTTCCATCGAGGAGACGGCTGTTTTTGCCTCAACACAGACATGATATAGGCACCAACTGCATCCCTGGCTCAGAGTCAGGCAGTTCCCTACTTCATTTCTGTTTCTGTGATAAAATACCCGGGCGATAAGCAACTTAGGGGAGGAGATCAAATTCCAGGTGCATTATTACAGGCCAGTCAAACAGCAGGACGGTGAGGCACAAATCACAGGATAGGCGTGCTCCAGAGTGGAGAAAAATGAATGAATTCACACATCTACCACTGAGCTCACTTTCCCTAATCTTATACAGTCCAGGGCCCAAACTCTGCAATGGCGTCATCCAGAGTGAGCTGGGTCATCCTGTATCAGTGAATGTAACCAAGAAAACCGTCCTTGGACGCGCATGCCCGCCGGAAACCTGATCCTGACAGTGTCTCACTGAGACTTTCTTCCCAGTGATTCTAGACTGTGCCAAGCTAACCTTACCCGACACTGAGGACAAAGAGGAAAACACCCAGGTCTGCATAAATTAGCCTAAGCTAAAAGGGAAACTGAGACTCAGCGACATTATACGACTACTCCCCTGTTAATGCACTGAGTTCAGACATAACCAGTTCTCAAAACTAACATGTTCTGGCACTTGCTGCTCTCGTCCCAGCAGACAGACGTTCTTGCTACTGTAATTTTGCTACTGTCATGAAGTGAATTGTAAATGTCTGTGTTTTACAATGGTCTTGGATGACCCCTGGGACACCCCCCCCCAGGAGTTGTGACCCACTGGTTGAGAACTACCATCCTAGCACCTCCTTCCTGTCTTTCAAAGATGGAGCAAATCTATGGCTTTCTGTAGAATATATACACTTTTCAACAAGCCAAGGGCTCACCTATGCAGTGCCAAGATGTCTACAGACTACCCTGGTTCTTCACGGATTTGTGTTCTTATTGACCTTGGCTTTGGCAGCTCAAAGTTCTCACTGAGAACTTGAAGTTCCTCTGCTTCCTCAGAACCTGAGTGGTGAGACAGTCCAAGAATTATCTGGAACAGACCTGACATAGCTGACTCCCAGGATGCCACATGGTGTCACGCACGAAGTCACCCATGAGTGATGGCACTAAGCCTGCCTCACGAAGTGGCTGTGAGAACTGACCAGGATCCTGCCCAATAAGCATGAGCAAGCACTCCAGCTGTCCCCTGGTCTAAAAGCCGGGACTCAGCTCTTAAGCAGAGTTCCTGCCTCAGGCAAACCAGTCACCATGAAGCTACTGACTTGTATACCTTCTTTTAACGAAAGTACAGTGCTGTGGCCTGAGATGATCTTTATGGCTCAAGTTGACTCCTGGAGGTTCTGGAAGTAACCAGGGAAGGATGGGATAAAAAGCAGCAGCCAAAAAATGGATAAGGGGTTTGTCACACTAAAGTCACCAGGGGAGCTCAGTGGGCACCAACCAAATGACATAGAGAAGTTACATTCCGAGAGCCAAGGCAAACACACAGGTGAGGTGGGGTGAGCTGGCTACAGACAGAGACCAAACAAGAATAAGATAGACATGAGAGGAGGCGGGGCTGGGTGATGACTGACAGCAGCTGATGAGAGGGCCTGGTTCCGACCTCAGTCAGAGTACATGAGCACCCTCAGCCCAGCCACACTGCACTGAACACCCAAGAGTAAAAAAAGCTCCTCTTGTTTATGAACAGAATGAGGCAAAGAAACAAGGACAGGAGTCTGAGAAGCAGGGAAGTCATAGCACTAAGGAAATGTACCACTTAAAAAGAGTACCCGGATGTAGTCAAAGCCACGGGGGTGGGGTGGGGGACCAGATGCCGAGGAGGCAGAGAATGGCTCTCCACCCAGGGCTTTGGGAAAGCACACATATCTGGTGACATCTGGTCCGCAGAACTGTGAGGGAATTCATCTCTCTGACTTTATGCCATCCAGTCAGTGAGAGAGCACTGGACTTCTGAGACCAGGCAGGAGAATATGCCAGTGGCTCTGACCATAAGTTCTCCCTGCTGGACAGATGTGCATGTGAGTCAGATCCAAGGCAGGACAGAGACAAGCACTCACCACCCAGGTCGTGTTTTCAGAACCACCCCTCCCCCACTTCCCCCGACCAGCGACCTGGGAGGTTGGCGTTATTCTGTTCAGTGCATAGGGGAAGAAACCGAGGTCCCAGGAAACTGTGACAGGCTATGGTCTCAGGCTAGTGAGAGACCTGTATCGGTCAAAAATCCAGTTCTCCGTTCCCCTAGTCTTGCTGGGGTTTCCTCCTGAATGAGACTGCCACCCTGCCCCTACTGTTGGTAGAAAGCAATAGTAAAAGGTGGGGCAATTCCATGTGTATGGTTCTTCTAGTGGAAGGACGGGTAGGGATGAAGGAACAAAGAAAGACAGGAAGACGTTCCTGACACCTTGGGGGATAAATGCTGTCTGCCCATTCCCAGTCTCTTAGTAACAGATAACCAATGTGGCTTCTGGAACATTCCACTAGACATGAAGCCACACAGGGGACCACTTCCCTCAACTAATCCCACCCGAATTTAGCATCCGGTTGCCAAATTGGGCAAGATCCTGGTGAAGAGGGAACACAAAACCGCATTCCATCCTATTCTGCCGACGCGAATTCTCAAATTTATGGTGTGATTACTACAGCGAGTGACCTGAAATTCCATGAGCTTCCACGGTGAAAGTGCAGACACACACGCCTAAACTGGGTTTTAGTAGTATAGTCTACCTTCCACGGTTTATGCCAGCTATATTCAAACTATCAGATAATATCACATCCATACCCTGCACATGCATACAAAAGTTGCTATCAAATTATTATATGAAAAGAACAAAGCAGAAGGAGCTATGGCACATCGTAATTCAGAGCCTGGGAAGATGAAAGGTAGCTTCTCTGTGTAGTGGAATCCTTTCAGAAGGAGGTCGATTTACATTTCTTAAAATAGTTCCTGTAACATGTTAATAGTTGAAAAACAAAATGAAGGTAGAATAATATAAGAAATCTGTTTGCAGCTCTCTCTCTCTTTAAGCACTGGGTTGAAGCATAAAAAAAAAAATATTGCTCTTTGACCAGATCGGATCTAAATGCTGCGATTTCATATCAGTTTTTTTGACTTAATATGGTAGAGTTCTCTGGCTCCGCCAACCAGAAGAGCCCAACTGGAAAAATCTTCCTGTGCCAAGCGGAGTGGAGGGAATGGAAAGAACAGAAGCCACTGTGGCTCCATCACGCACCTGCTTTGTCTCACCAGCTGGCTGCCCCAGGGGACCATCAATGTCACAAGCAGCTGGAAAGCCAGGCCTATTAGAATATGCTTAGCAACAGCAGGAATAACTACTGCCAGTTATTCAGTGTGGAACCTGGGCCAACCAAAGGGCTAATTGCTTTAGTTGAATTATCTAATTGAGCACTCTGGGGAAATCCAACAAGTTACAGTGTTTGAGAGATTTCTATCAGCTCACGGATAGTTAGGATGGTCCTGTGGCAATCCCCAGCCATGTCTGGAGACATCTGAGGGATGGAATGCACATTTGAACAGAAGCTCACTAAAACTGGAGTGATTACTTTTAGATGACTCCATCCTCAGAAACTGGTGGCTCCTACGGAAACTTTCAGCAAATTTGCATAAATGGTGAGAAAAGGAAAACAGGAATATACAAAACGGCAAACGCCATCTCCCATCGTAGAAAACAGCAGCATCAGGATGAAAAGGCAGGTACAGACATCCACAGAAATGGTGTCAGCATCTCTGGAAAAGGCACAAGCCTCCTCTGGAAAGACAGGGGGGAAGCCAGAGGTAGCAACAGGAAGGACAAAGGGGAGGGGTAAACAAATCCTCTTGTGCTGAAATGGCTCTACCTAGCTCAGAGCCTGATTCTCACAGGATGCATTCCATGGCTCCCATCTCCACTTCACGGATCACTCCCATGGTCTAGCATGTGAAGCTTTGAAAATGCAGAGACTTAAGGCCACTCAGTCAGGGTTGTTGGGTGACTAAGTAGAACATCTAACACTCCCACCTAGCAGGGGCAAGGGGCGTGTTTCTATGTCCCTTTCTTCGGAGGATGAATGGCACAAGTCCAAAGTCACACAATGCTTAAAAAGCAGATCCAGCCACAGGATCAAAGGGGCACTCTCTTCGCTCCACTAGGTGTTTCCGAGGATGTGGACAGGGAGCTTTATGGGTAGAGTAACCGGGTTAAAGAATGGACACGTTAAAAGTGCACATAACACATTGAGACCCTTTTCTGGAGAATGTAATGCATCTCCTGTGGGGTGAGGGCTAGAGTCTAGGGAGAGATCTATTAAATAAAATCCTACAAGCCATCAGATGTCCTCTTCCTGAAAAACAAAAAAACCCAAACAAAACAAAACAAAAATCCTATGAGGTTATATTATAGGAGCTGTTCCCTGTCTCTGTCTCTGTCTCTCTCTCTGTCTCTCTGTCTCTCTGTCTCTCCCTCCCTCCCTCCCTCCCACCCTCCCTCCCTCCCTCTGTTTGTCTCTGTCTCTCTTTCTTTTTTTTTTTTTTTGGTTTTTTTTTTCGGAGCTGGGGACCGAACCCAGGGCCTTGAGCTTCCTAGGCAAGTGCTCTACCACTGAGCTAAATCCCCAGCCCCTCTGTCTCTCTTTCTGAGTGTGTATGTGTATACATGTGCACATAAAGGTCAGATGTCAACCTCAGTGTTGTTCCTCAGACATCATCCATATTATTTCCTTGGTCTTTGAGGCAGGATCTCTCACTGGCCTAGAACCCCATAACTTGGCTAGGATGACTAGCTAGTAAGCCCAGGGGTCAATCCATTTCCACCACCACAGCCCTGGAATCCCACCGTGCCTGGCTTTTGTCTGTGCATTCTGGGAATAGAACGCAGGTCCTTGTATGTATAAGGCAAACACTTCAGTGACTGAGCCATCTCCCCAGCACTACAGGACCTCTCTGAATAGTCACTAAGGAGTGAGAGCAAAGGGGTGGAAGGAAGGGATGGCACTCAGAGACATGAGAAAAGCAGGGAGTCACATCCCAGTTTGGGGTGTACAACAGTGGAGCTGTGATCCTGCCAAGGGAGAATGAAGTTCCTCAGTGATTCTAGATGATGTAACTAACATCACTTGGGCTCAGGCATCTAGAAGGCTGCTTCATGCTAGTCAGAGGTGAGTACAAATCTATACATGTGGGAAGATGTGTGTGTAGTGTGACCTGGCAGCCCTTTCCTTCTGGCCCTTTAGGAAATCTGTCTCCATCCTGCATAAAATGCATTGGGAATATACCCAGGAGACAGCTAGCTGAGTAGACAGAGTGGATCAACTGGAATTGCTATCTCCTACAGAGTGACCGAGAGACCAGTGGGTTTGGGTCCTCTGCTCTAGTATTAGCTCTCTTGATCTGTCTATGCTCTGAGACCATCTTGTGCTGGTACTGTTCTAGCTGATTCCCACATCCAATCTACACCTCAGACTCAGCCTGGCCTGGTGTCCCCTGCATTTGCTATTTCTGTGGCTTGCAGTAAAGAACTCTAGATGGTATCTAAATGGCGGCAGATTCATATACATAAAATGCGGTCACCAACATGATATGAAATTGAACCAGGTTAGCCTTTGGCACAGGATGTGAAGGAGAGAAAGCAGCTCTGAGGGGTTGCTAAAAGAGATGTGGCTGGGCTGGGCCACTATGCTGGCCTGTCTCTGTGAACTTGACACAAAGTTGGACATATCCAGGAAGAAGGAATCTCAAATGAGAAACTGTCTCCATCAGATGGGCCTCTGGGCATGACTGAGGGGTATTTTCTTGATTAATGATCCATGTAGAAGGGCCTAGCCCACTATGGATGGTACCACACCTGGCCAGGTAATCCTGGGTGGTGTGTGTGTGTGTGTGTGGGTGTGTGTGTGTGTGTGTGTGTGTGTGTGTGTGTGTGTGTGTAAAACAAAGCAGGCTGAGCAAGCCATAGGATAGCAATCCAGTAAACAGCCTTTCTTTCTGATCTGCTTCACTCAGCTCCTGCTTCTTAGTCCCTGTCTTGAGTTGTTACCTTGACTTCCCTCAGAGATGAACTGTGATCTGGAAGTATGATTAAAGAAACACTTTTCTCCACAAAGCCATTAGCATTCTATCATAGCATCAGAGAAGCAAACTGGGATGGCCAGAAAGGAGGCTCAGGTAAAGGTGCTTGCCACCAAGCCTAACAACCCAAGTTCAATCCCTAGAACCCATATAATGGAAGCAGAGAAGCAATTCCTGTTGTCCTCTAGCCTTCACACATGTGCTGCAGTGTGCAGACACATGTTTACACACATAAGCACATATATACACATAAATGCACATATATATACATGCCCATATACATGCACATATACATGCACATATACACAAATATACACACATGCTTATAAACACATACATACATATGTACACATATATACACATAAATATACACATGCATAAATACACATACACAGATGCATGCACATATACACATACATACACACATGCTTATAAATACATACATACATATGTACATACATACACACTTAAATACACATACATACACACATATACATGCACATACACTCATACACAGATGCTTATAAATACATACACATACACATATACACACATAAATGCACACACACACACATACATGTACATACATACATATACATGCACATACACACATGCATACATGTACATACATACATATACATGCACATACACACATACATACATGTACATACATACATATACATGCACATACACACATACATACATGTACATACATACATATACATGCACATACACACATACATACATGTACATACATACATATACATGCACATACACACATACATACATGTACATACATACATATACATGCACACACACATACATACACACATGCTTATAAATACACACATATGTACACAGATACACACATACATATACATACATATATATGCATGCTTACACACATGCAAATACATTTTAAAAGAAGAGTGGCTGGTCTTTATTTGTCAGAGCATAAGCATGAAAGAAACCCAGGCTGAGTTATGTGGAAACAGTCGTTAAAGCAGAGTAACCAGTGGACCAAGACACAAGACACTCTAAGGCTGCATGGATCAGAGATGGCAGGGACAGGTGATAAGTTAGCTCTAGACAGAGGAAGACACACACACAGTTCCATCACTCCAGGCTTTATTTCATCATAACCACCTCCTCCCCATTGTTTTTTGAGACAGTCCCACTCTATAGCCCAGCCTTGAACTATATGGACACTATACATCTGGGCATGACCTCACCATCCTCCCGAGCACTGGGTGCTGGGATTATAACCATATGCTACCACGTCCACATTGTGTAGGACATCAATTCATAAGACCAACTAGAAAGATGGTCAAATAAAATTAGAGTTTCATGATTCAACAAAACACTGTAATCACGAACCATACAATGCAATAAGAAGTCCTGTAATATAATATAAAGTTTTTAAAAAATGCCAAATACAAACTTGAAGTTATACCATGATTATAGTAATGTAAAGGTTCTGTTTGCCTGGGAACAAAGTCTGGAGGGGGATGTGGAAAAACAAAAACATCTGACCTGTTACCAAAGCTGAGTCCTGGAGTTTCCTTGTCATTTCAAAAATTTCAACCATGGTTATAAGATTGCTTGCTCAATAAATAAAAATAAATAGATTAAAGGGGGAAGATTCAGAACGGATCTGGGGTGGGGAGTAGGAGGCACAGACTAAACCAACTGGGATGGTCGTCCTGCTGCACGGAAGAACCCGGCGATTTCTCCTTGACACCAGGAAGCCCCTAACTCAGCACATCGAATGTCTTCAGTGTCCTTGGTTTGGGCACTCATTCAGAATCATGTCCCATCTCACTGGTTTCTAATTCTGTTGCTAAAAATTAACCCTCCTGTCTGTTCTTCATGGAAAAGGAGTCATAGGAAAAATCTCTTACATTCTAAAGTCCTGTTTCAGAAGAGACAAGAAAGAGTAGATTTGGTTTTAGCCATACAACCATCCAATACCCTAAAGAAAACACTAGAAAAGGACACCTTGGAGTTAGAAACCAGAGAAAAGTTTTTCAGAAAGCTGAGAGCAAAGGACTGCAGGCCTACCTACCAGCTGTCAGCTCACCTAGGCCATTTCACCAGGGACCCTGGCTGGACAGGCGGCTTAGAGAGGTAGACAATCTTCACTCAGATTACTTCAACCAAGGACATCACTTATGGTTTTCTGTCTGTCTGTCTGTCTGTCTGTCTGTCTTTAAGTATATAATTTGATCTCACATCATAATTGTCTATGCTGACACAATACAAAAGGATGCAAATCATATTTGTCAGCATTAATATTGATGCAATTAATATTAACACAAAATGAATACAAAAGTGTCAATGACAGTTGGGAAGATAGATCACTCCCTTGCCACACAAGCATGGAGACCTGAGTTTGATCCCTAGCACCCACATAAAAGCCAGGCATGACAACACATATCTGTAACCTCAGTGCTGGGAATTGCAGGAGGATCCCTGCAGCCTGCCGGTCTGGCGGCCTAACTAAACCAGTGAACATCAAGTTCAGGAAGAGACCCTGTCTCAAAACATAGGGCGGCAGCACCAACCTCTGCTTCTACATGCGCTTTCAACACATACACACACATATGCACGGAGGCAGAGAAAGGAGAGGAAAGGAGGGGGGAAAGGGGGAGGGAAGGGGAAGAGGAAGAACAATTGACAGATATGAAAGACTCTAGCAAAGCCCCTCAGCTTAGATGGGGTGAAAACCTCCCCAGTGGTAAATTACTCATGTGAATACACACTGTATTTCAGGAGCAGATGAAACAATGCATTTACACAAAACCCAAGCGAATGAGGAGAAAGAACAGGAAGGCACAAAGCTAAAGCATGAGCCATAGAGAAAAGAACTCCAAGGGCACAAAGACAGCCATAAGCCATCCAATGGGTATCAGCTTCAGTATGCTGCAGTCTGCTGCTCTCTCTGCCCTGCTCTGGGTCCTCTCTGAATCCCTGAGCCCTCCCAGTCAAGAATCATTACAGTCAGAGCCTCAGGGACTTCGGTCCACCACACTAGCCCACATACATGCTACTGAACCAGGCACTGGAGGGATAATACAGGCATGCCCCTGTTCTTTTACTTCTGGTCCTGTGCCGTGTCCCTCAAGGATGATTCCTCAATGACCTACAGCACAACCCACCTCACGAGGCACTGAGAAATGCAGGTGCCTGGTTCTCACACCAAACTTAACAAGCAAGATCCCCTGGGAGAGGGACCCAGGGATATGTTTCCTCAACAAGTTCCCCTGGTTTGAGAGAATCACTGGCCACCGGATATCCTCAAAAAGAAAAGTTTTAAGCAGAGCCCACCCTCCAGGCTTTGAATCTCTATGCTGTGGTGCCACTTCCTTCAGCCTCAACTATTCCAGCCACGTCACAGTATCACCTTCAAGCCACCTCCTCCTACTTCTGCCACTCCACATGAAGCCAGTTCCAAGTCTAGGACGTAGGCCAGGAAGACATTTGTGTGACCCTACCTAACATGGATGCTGGGAGGATACTTTAGAACATGAACTCCTGGTGAGGAGGTGGAGCAGCCAATGAGCCATAGAAAAATGAAAGATGGCGGGACAGAGAGAGGGGAACTATGGGTGGAGATACTGACCATCTTGTAGACCCAAGGCTGTTGCCCATCACGTTGTGACTTGTGACTTGCGTGCCTGTGGCTTTGATACCCTATAGATCAAATGACCTGACTGGATCTGACTGGCACAGACATGCCCTCTGCCACCAGCAGGCTTTGGATTTTCCTGGAAGAATATGTACACTCCTCGCCACTTTATTAAACCTGCCTCAAGTATCATGAGAGTAAGAGAGGTGACCTCAGCGCATGCCTCGAGCTCCCCTGCCAGTAAAGAAGCTATCTTTCATTTCGAAATGCAAGGGAGGGAAGCCTGCATGTCTTTCTGCTGAATTCAAAGGCAGGGCCCATCCGAACGATGCGATGAGGTAAATATTTGGATGTAATTTCCGTAACAGGAAACACTCCCCTGCTTCTGAAATTGACCTGTCCCTTTCATCACCAGCCACATGGAAATTGTCCTCCCTTAGAACCAGATCCTAACTCGGAGCACGTGCCTGGGTACTGGGCCCGCCCTATGTTGCTGAACACTTACTGGGAAACAGAAGCAGATGTTACTGCAGAGGGCCAGGATGTATTCTTTGGTGCGGTGGATAGCCTATTTGGCCTGATACTCTCAATGGTAGTTTCCTATTTGCAACTTAAGCCAACCGAGACGGTGAAAAATAATGGTAAGGCACAAAACAGAGTGTGGCGAGAGGCCGGTTTGGGGATGGCAGCCTTCAGCTGGAGAGTCTGCTGGGTGATCTGGTTACCCACATTATATTCTACAAGGCTCTGAGGATCAGAAAGGCCCCCATAAGGAAGACACGTTGTGCTGTGCAGCTGCGTAGATAGCTGTAGTAGTGCGCTTCCCAAGCGAGCATGAGGATGAGCGTTCAACATCCCAGACCCCACCAGCTGTAGAAGTGAGTGCCTAAATCCTAGTGCCAGAAAGGCAGAGGCTGCCTCGCTGAATCAGCAGGCTCCAGCTCAGTGAAAGACTCAGTGTGGACCCCTGACCACCCCCATGCACATGCACACAGATGTGTATACACACACACACACACACACACACACACACACACACACACACGGAGTCATATTGGAAGCATTTTCCTGGACTTTATCAATGTCTACTGTAGAGCTGTGTACACAGTAAATGTTCAATACTTGCTCAGTGAGACAGGCAAGTGGACAGAGATGGGACCATAGCTAGATTCCCTCCCTCAGAGCATCCCACGGCACACTCAGAACTGCCATGCCACCGAGGTTTACTCTTGAAATTCGGCCCTCCATGTTACTGCTTTGCTTAGCAGTGACCCCTGGGTTCTCATGTTTTTCCTAAAGGATGAAAGCCAAATTAACTCTTAGTCTATTCCTTTTAAAATCTTGCCTTGCCTGGTGGTGGCGGCACACACCTTTAATCCCAGCACTCGGGAGGCAGAGGCAGATGGATCTCTGAGTTTGAGGCCAGCCTGGTCTACAGAGTGAGTTCCAGGACAGCCAAAGCCACACAGAGAAACTGTCTCCAACAACAACAATCTGGCCTTAGCCTTCCTTTGCAGCTCAACTCTTATCACTGCCTCCAGGATACAGGAAGTAGGACATGCTCCTTCTTTTCTCTGGCCTTTACTCTGTCCTCTAGGCTCAAAGGCATTCTCTCCTCCCCTCCGTCTGTGAACAGACGCTTTCCATCCATGCCAAATGGCCCTCTCCCATTTTCCAGAGCCATTATGAACATCCTTTTCCAAAGCGCTTGACGCCTGGCACTCATTATCTTGGTGCAATTATCTCCTCAGCCACACCGCAAGCTCCTCGGGGCAAATTATGATTTATTTTATCTTTGTATTCCACACATTCTCATCTCAGCCACAATCTGTCATCTGTTAGGCCCCGGGGACATACTGAGTGAGTGAATGGATGGGTGGGCGGATGGACTAAAGAGATGAGAGGGTATATGGGAGGGTAGACAGATGGGTGTGTGTACAGACAGACAGTTAGGATAAATGGACAAGTGTACGGGTGTACAGATGTGTGTAAGGTTGGATGGCAACTTTACCAAGTGAAATGTCAAGTACCTCCTTTCTTTGCTCAGTCACTTGGCTGGGGATCCATGACGCCTCACCTAGTCCCCTTGCTCATTTGCCTGAATAGTGGAAATGGACTATCCAAATGACAGCTGTTTTTCCAAAGCAAGTCACTCAGAATTTGACTCCTAGCTATGCTCTCCCTGTGTGAAACCTTCTCTCCTCTTGACCTTGGGACACCACACTGTCCTGGTTCTTCTCCTAAACTTCTGGTTGCCCTTTTGCTGGCTTCACTTCATTCTCCCCCATCAAGGGTTGGGGAGCATTCTTGGTAATCTACTCACCTTGCCCAGACCAGGAAATACTGAGTATTAGCAATGGACTTTGTGGCACTGTCTTCCAAGTAAATGCGTGGCCTCAAACGGCCCCCTTCCTCTACCTGGACACAAACCCCCAGCCAGTTCTATTCAGAAATATGCTGGACTCCACATCTCCCCATCCTTTTAGCCTATAGCTTAGTCAGGTTCCACATCCATTTGCTTGGGCTTATCCCCAGCCATCCTGAACTCCAGCTCCACTTTAAGAATTGTTCCTACAAATCACAGCGTCCAAACCCCATGCAGACTGGCCTCTCTGAGCACTCCTGGCATCTGGAATCGAATCCAATTGCCCAAAGCTCTCACTCCTTGGCTC
This sequence comes from Rattus norvegicus, assembly GCF_021556685.1. NCBI lineage: Eukaryota > Metazoa > Chordata > Mammalia > Rodentia > Muridae > Rattus > Rattus norvegicus. Next base: position 68,621,834 of record NC_141541.1, read on the forward strand.
CATGTAGCCCTGCAGCCTCCCTGCCAGCACAGTTTATTCCTCACATGTCATTCAGCTACACCAAGCTTTAAGCATCCATGTCTCCTGCCTTTCCTCCCCAATCTTACCTCACCTCACAAATGCTGCTCATCTTTAAGATCTGCCAAATTCAGAGTTTGCTCCCTTCCTTGCAGAACACCCTGGCTCCCCATGTGAGGACAGTAGCTCTCGCCTCTAGGTGCCCACAGTATTTTGAACGTACATTACTGCGTTCTAATACAATTTCTATTTTTGTGTACCACACACCTCAGGTTGTTAGCCAAAACCAGCTATGAATTTCTTAGGCTTATTGCTCTGCCCCAACTGTGAACAAGTTTCAGAAGGAATAAAGACAGATCTAGAAGCAAGTAAAACTTCAAGTGAACAATATTGTGTGTATACATGTACATTTGCATGCGGGGCAAATTCATGATGTGCTTGTAGAGATCAGAGGTTAACTTTGGTTGTCAGTTCTCATTGGCCTAGAACTTTGACACATAGGCCAAGCGGGGGCCCACAAGATTCTAAAGCTTCACCTCTCTCCACCTCCCATCTTGTCATCTTATGTCCTCCCACCTTCTGACCCTGGGGTCACAGGTCTGTACCACCATACTTGGCTCTTTACATAGGTTCTGAGGATCCAGACTCAGGTCTTCATGCTCGCAAGCTATGAAGGTGTTTACCAACTAAGCCATCTTCCAAGCTCCAACATATTAATGTGGCAGATGAATAATGAAACTACAAAAATACAATTAAATATGATCACAGGTGCTCTTAGATTATTCTGAGCATGACAGACCATCATTTAATTTTTTTTCTTTTTGAAAATGAACACTTTGAAACACTGGCCCATTACCGTAGAGGACCGATCTACAAGGTTAATCAATGATCACATGCTGCTCAGTGGAGGGGTATCAATATTACACCCACCATATTTATTGCTAGTGAGTGAGTCAGCAAAAGACATGACCTGAGGAAAAGAGCTACAGTGGGAGCAAGCCATGAGCTCCACAGGGCAAGATCTTCAGGGTTTGATACCCAGCTGTGGGGATTAAAATGCCTTCAATGCTTTCTCACCGAAATGGAGATATCCAGCTACTAAGTCCTCACTCAGATTACTGAAATGATTGTATCTTCAAGTTATCATTGAAATAAAAATCATAAACTTAAAAAAAAGTGTATTCAGTGAAAGCTCTGGCTAATTCAATAGAACCACTCAGCTGCTGTCCCTGAAAGAAATATGATAACTCGGGGTGTCAAAGACTTTTCTAATTGTATTATTTCCAATATTGCTGTGAGATTCTTCTGATGACACCTAGCAAACCATAAAATCTCTTTTCAAGTGCTCAAATAATACTTCTGAGATTCTCTTACTAATTTTCATTTTATTATATTTACTTATTTATTTATTCATTTCATGTAGGGAGGTGTGGGTCCACATGCCAGGGCGTGTGTGTAGAAATCAGAAGACAACCTGTGGGAGCTTGTTCTCTTCTTCAGACACACAGGTCCAGGGGATCAAACTTCGGTGAGGTTTGTTGGTGAGTGCCTTTACCCACAGAGCCATTTAGCTGGCCACTCTCTTTGACTCTTGAAGAAAGAGTTGACTGGTGCATGCCAAACTTCTACCACACGCCAAATACTTAACTTCAGTTAGCCCTCAGAGCTGCCCCTTTCTATCACTGGAATATTAATCTAACTGTCATCCTTCACAGGGGTCCCTTGAGTAGTGAGGGCCAAACTAGCCAAAATAGTGTGAGTACATGTGAGAGAATGCATATATACTAACATACACACCGCATATGTACTCACACACATACAGTCAGTCACACACGTATAAAACAGTCTCACACAGTCATATACACGTGCTCATATACATATGCACTCATATCCACACGTTAATACAATGCACTCATACAAATATAGACAGACACAGAGACAGAGTCACAAACACACAATTACACAGAGTCACAAATACACAATTAGAGAAAATCACGTATGCATACATACATAAGGGGAAACACACAAGCACACCTGCATAACACACATAAACAGTCTCACATACAGAATCACACTATAGAGTCCTACACACACACACACACACACACACACACACACACACACACATCACACTACCATGTTTCTTTCTTCTACTGGTGTTTCTCACAGCCTGAATTATTATTATGTGCCTACCTGTTTATTATCTGACCCACCCACCTATTCCACATGAGAACTTTTTATACTGTGGCCCCCGCTCCTACATAACAAAGCCTGGTACAAAGTTGGTGCTCTGTGGCTGTACGATGACTGCACCCTGCCAGGTAAAATGTTCCTCTATTACAGAAGAAGCTGCTGAAAACCCCTAGGTCAGGCTGCTAGGAACAGCACAGACAGAATTCAGACTCCAGTCTACCAGCTCCAGCAGCCAAGAGCTGCCCGTGGCCTGGATGCTCTATCTCAGGTAAGCCAAAGAGCCTAGATGTCCCAAATGAAAGCACGTGGAGCTTCCTAAACCCTCGATTTCCTCACTTTTTCCTAAACATTTACAAAAGGGCTGACTATTTCCCCACTGTTGATTACTTTAATGTTAATCTAAGTCATGATCTCTTTTTGACAATTTAAATGTTATATTTTGAATGTCACATTTCTGATGGCTGTCTAAATAGAATGCACAGGCCACATGTATGTGTATATGCAAACATGTGCCCATGCCGTGGGCATTCAAATGGAAGCATTGGAAAAACCCTTCAAAGTCTGGGCAGAACCCCAAAGTGCTAATATTGAAATGCGTAAACAAACAGAGATGTAGCCAAACAGATGAGCTCCCCAGTCAGGATCTCAAGGTCATATAGGGGGCATTGTAGGCAGAAAGAGGAGAGCCTTGTGGTAAGGTTAACGCACATTGGGAGTGTTTAGCTCAGTGGTTGATTGCCTGCCTAGCATACAAGAGCCCCCGGGTGGGTTTGATCTCCATCACCACACACACAAAGAAAATAAAGTGTTGGCTGGGAGGACAGCATCTCCTCAGAGCAGTGCAACACAGGGAAGAGTTGTCTTTCTGGGATGGCTTAGGTATGGTCTTGCCTAAAAGAGAAAAATCTCTGGAAATTATTTCTACCTCAAGCATTCTGTGCAGGCAAATTAGGAGTTCCCACCACTGCTTCTGGAATGAGCAAAGGGACCGCTCTTAACAGCCTCTGGCTTGATCCGAGACTCCTGGCTCCAGACATCCATGGGAAAGGAAGCCCTGCCCTTATTGCTTGCTGGGGCACAACCCACCCTCTCGCCAGGCTGATGGCACCAAGGAAGCACCTCTTTCCTATCGGCCTGGTTGGCATGAGGCATGTGTGTGGCAGAAACCAGCCCTGAACGCTCCACAGAACACACAGTCTTTCCCAAACATTTCAAGTTGCCCTGGCTTTGAACCAAGAATCTTGCTCAGAGCCAACCCCTTACAGCCCATTAAAAAAAATGCTGTACAAATGCAAACATTCCGTCCATTAGACAGGGAGAAACAAGAACCGCGTCTTGGGATGGAGCTAGTCATTGTTGAAACTAGACTAGAGGCTGGGGTCTCCAAAGAGGAAACATCGCTGCGTTAGAAACCACAGCTATTTTCAAAGTGCATAGTCAATGACAGGGAGACCAAAGGTGCCCTTAGAGGCAGTAAGCAAGAAAACTAATTCTGTTGTGTGCCAGACAGCTCCAGTCTGGGGGAACAGGAGGCTAGCTGCTTGGAGCTAGAGGTTTGGTGTGTTTAACAAAGTCTCCTACATTGCTGTAGAAGTCAAAGACCCTAAAGAAGGCTCTACTACTGCTATTTTTCTAAGCCAATATAATTTCTAACTTTATTCTATATACAGTATCTGTATACCCACAGATAAATGTAGCTCTTACCCCTTATCCAAGAAGCTTTAAAAAAAAATATGGAGAGTATCACAGAGATCTACAACTAGTAGAACGCAGAGAAAAGTTGACTGGGAGGCATCTACACCTCAACTGATACATCTACAATGGTGCCCCTCCACCCAAGGCTCATGGGAAGTCACAGAAGAAGAGTCATAAAGAATGTAAGATCCAGAAGACCAGGAGATCTGCTGGTAGACAGTGTCTTCTAGACATGGCTGGGAAGCTGGGCCCATGATATCTCAACCATACAGTTGCCTAAGCAAATCTGCATAATGATAACACCAGCTGACCTGCCAATGTGGATAGCAGAAAAGGCCTCATCCCAAGACAGAACACTGTAGACAACGAATGGCTACTGAGGAAGGGAGAAGCAGTTTTCTCTAGAGATGAGCTCCCTGATGGGTTATCCAATCCCAAGTGGTTAGCTCTAAACACATGTGCTTCTGAGCCATATTAGATAGACTTGGTAGTGTGTGTGTGTGTGTGTGTGTGTGTGTGTGTGTGTGTGTGTGTGTGTGTGTGTGTGTAATTAAAGAAAAAGAGCTCATGGATTTGAGAGCCCCTATACAGGAGGAAGTGGGGGTAAGGTGTGGAACGATACAAATTCAGTACTCTTGTATGAAGTTCTCGAACAATTTAAATAAAAAAAAAAAAACAAAGTATTCATCCCACCCTGAGCTTGCAAATCCAACATCACCCTTGTTTAGGAGCTGCTGCCCTGACTGACTAGAGCCACAGATGCTGAAAGGACCACCTGAGTAGAGGTACCAGCATGTAAGTCTCTACTCACTGGCCCTGCCTTCTGCCTCATAGAAGGTGCTCTCCATTCCTCCTCCCATTCTCCCCGCCTCTTCTTCTTCTTTTCTCTTCCCTTCTTTCTTTTCAGCTACATGTTGGTCATGGCTTTGAGCTTAAAGAAGGCTCTATTGAGTTCTAAAGTCCCAGCTATATGGCTGTCTCGGACTTCAACAGGATGCCAGAGAAAGTATTTGCAGGAATTTGATTCCCCAGATGAGACTTCCTATTGTAACTTGGATATAATAAGGATGATTAAAAACAAGCAGCTACCATCACATGACTGGTCATAAGAGATTCCAGGGGGGAGCCACTGTGGGGCCCGGAAGCAGCAGCTGCTTCTAGGGCTGCACGCAGCTACAGTGGAGCTTGCCACCCACAGGGCATCTCAACTACAGAGGCCTTTGGTGGTGGCCATGGTGGGCGAAGCAGCAATGTTTCTGTTTGCTGCTCCCACCTCCAGTGGCTCCAACTTTGTACTTTTTAATGAAACAATGGATTTTTACAACAATGCCTGTTTTACCAAAATCTACTTGTGTCCAATAGAAATACTTTTAGAATTCTTAGAGGACAAAAAAAAAACCCAAAAAACCCTTATTAACACAAGTGTAAATTCCTTTCCATTCTAAAAATATTTATAAAATATAATATAACACTTCCACCCCTCTTCCCTCTAACCCCTTCCAACCCCCTAGCTCCCTCTCAGATTCATGACCTCTTTCTCCTTAATTATTATTGTCATATATTTTTATTGTTTTATATGTATATGTGAATAAATATATAAGTACAACATGTTGAGTTCACTTATTATGTATATGTTTTCGAGAATGTCTTCTTGGTATTGGACAGCTAATTGGAGGGTGAGGCCATCCCTGGAGAAGACTAATTCTCTCTCTCTCAGCAGTCACTAATTGCCTCCCTCCATATTGACATGTCAACGGGTATTGTCTGTTAGACTCTGATGAGATTTCATAGGTACAGCTTCCCCAATTGAATACGCCATCTTGAGGAGGAAAGGGTAAACCATAAAAGTCCAGGCAGTCAAGCTCCAAGAAGAAAAGGCTGTGAGAGTGTAGCTGTGTGAGAGTTCACATGTAAGGAGGCCTAGTTACATCCTGGAATCTACTGCTAAGGTATCTTAGCACCAACGCCAAGTGCTCAGATGGACCACTTGCTTCTTGATCCTTGGTGGATACTGGTTGACATGGGCTGCTTTTTAACAAAGTGACTGATAACAATCATATGGTGGGGTTTCCTAGTGACTCTATGAAGGGATCCTCTCTGCTAGGTGATCAAACTTGATACTACTTAAGTCTCATTGTAAAGATACTCAAATGAGTTTTGGCCAACTGAAGTTTTAACAAAAGAGCTTTGCTCTGATTTAAGAAATATTGAACAGAGTTCTATAATGTCTAAGCTGTATGTGAAGTTGTATTCAAAGGACAAGTCATCCTACCAAGAGATGGTGGTGTATCACTAGACGCAAGCTCAGTGAATTACACCCAGAACCAACAAACCTCATCTGGCCTTTGGGTGCCAGGGCTACCTGGACAGCTAGAAGGAGGTGTAATGTGCAATGTATTGACTAGCAAGTTCCTTCACACACACACACACACACACACACACACACACACACACACACACACACACACACATCTGAGTCATCCCATTTTCTTTATTCAAAGCCACATCAGAAGAGACACTGAGAGAGCTATTATTTATATCCCCAAACATCTGGGCAAACTGGAGGGGAAAGGAAGCCATGTGGGTGATCTCTGAGGTTCCCCCAGCTGACATGCCAGAATTTCCAATGTCTCCTAAACAGAGGCTTATCATGGATTGATCCCAAGGGAGGAACAGAATTGTCCAGCAGGGAAGAACTATATGAAGAAGATGGCATTTTAGAAAGATGGCCTTCCTGGGGTGACCTCACCATGAGTCCCCACTAGCTTCCAATCTCTACTGTCACATGTATGTCTCCAGGTGCTCATCTTGTGGCACCAGTCCCAACTCTTACCCTGCTCTCTTAAGTGTGCCAAGAACATATAAGGCCAATAGACTCCATAAGCATATTCCCATCTCTAACACATCAAGGAGCCCATGCAGAGAGCAGGCAGGTGACAGGTCCTCAGGAAGACCCTCCAGATACATAGAACCCCGCACCCCAAAGAGGCAGTGTCAGCCTCCATCACAAGGCCCAGGGCACCCAGTGCACTGATCTGGAGCTCAGCTGGCACAGCCACTCTCCTCTAACCTTGAGAGCAGTCTAGGGACCCTGTCATCAGCCGTGAAGTGCACCTGTGTGCCTTCCCATGGTGCAGGGAAAGAGTGCACAGCCCCGCCCACAGTAGCACGGTTGGTCTGACTTCTAAATCTGGGGAAGGGAGATGAAAGGGAATTCTGTTGAAGCATCTAGGCATGTTGTACACGTTTTAGCTCTGATTTCAGTATAACCCAGAAGAGACAGTTGTTACTGTGTTCATTCTGCAGACGCAGGCTGGCAATCAGGAGCAAAACACATCTCAGGGCCGGTAAACCGCTTGCTCCACAAGCACAGGAATCTGAGTTCAATCCTCAGCTCTCACATAAAAAGCAGGATATAAAAGGGAGCTCGCATTTCTAATCCTAGCACTGGGGGGTTGGAGCCTGGCAGATCTCTGAGGCTCACCTGCCATCCAGTCTTGCCTAATTGGCAAGTCCCTGGCCAGGAGAGATCCTGTCTCTAAAATGAAATACAAGGTAGGTGGGTTGACCTGTCCAATACACACACACACACACACACACACACACACACACACACACACACACATGCACACTGGCCTAGTCATGTTTTAAGATGCTTTCCTGAGGCTTTCCAGAGCAGTAACTTGTCTTTCTCAATCCCCTGCTCCAAACACAAGGCCAGACACCTGGAAGCACCTTCCCTCACGACTGCATGGTGAGCGACTAAGCCCACCCGAGTTCATGCAGGACACTGACCTAGACTCTGGTCACCTACAAAGCTGCTCTTCTACTCGTCTGTCACCTTAACGCTCCTCTTGCCTCTCTGCCATCCCTCTGGTGACTTCCTCCAGGCAGCCCTACTGATGGTTGGCAACTACTTAGCATTCTTGACACCTTCTTGTCCCATTTCTGAAATTCATCTCCATGTCTTCACACCAGATGCCCCAGGATCCCCTCCTTGTGAAAGCCGGTGTCCCATGGTAGCTCCAGGATTACTCAGAGGTTTGGCTTATTCCCTGCTGGTCTCCTTTCCCCTTAAACAGGACAACCTGCTCATCAAGTCTTCTTGGTTTCAATCTGATCATAACTCTCTTAGCTTGGGTCTCAGAATCCATAGTAGAAAGTCCCTCCGACTGTGGCCTGGGTTCAGATACTGCTCCTGCCTCTTGTGACTCTGACTCCATGAAGGCTATCTGGCAGAGTAAGCCTCACTTGCGCTATCGGTTAAGCATGTTTATCTTGTTAAGTTATTAAACAGGAAAGATACCACACATGCATAGCCTTCAGCTCATAGTACTCAGGAGGATGACTATTATATTTATATTCAGCCACTTTTCACTGTCGTGTGAGAAATGTGTGAGAAAGTTAACTGAAAGGAAGACGACTTTAGGCCCATGGCTTCAGAGGTTCCAGGAATGGCCACTTGGTACCACGTCTCTGGGCCTGGGCAGAAGTGAATGGCGGACTAAGGTTGCAAAGGTAAGGCAGCCGGGATGTAGAATGAAGGCAAGGAGCCACCGAAAGGTACATCCTAGAAGGACATGCTTCCCGAGGCCTCCAGCCCCCAGCTGAGCTCTACCTCCCAGTGTCTGCCACCTCTAAATAATGCCATTGGACTACGACTCTTTCAGTGGATTGGGACAGGGCCTACGAGATCTGATCCCGCCACATTGGATACTGAGCAATCATCGGTCACGGTTGTGAGGAAGATTTCCCTTCCAGACCAAAGCACTGCTGTTACTGTCATCCGAAGTGTTCTCCCTGGCACAGTCTCCACCCAGTCACCCCCTGAGAGCCCCCACACTCCACCCTTAGTGCCTTCACCTTGACAGAGTGAGTTTCAGTGTTACCTCATTCCCAGATAGAGTCTGGCCTCCAAGGTCTCCACAGTCCAGACTCAGCCCTGCCTTTTACACTTGATCTTAACCAGACCAAACCAAACGAACAAAAAACATTTAAGCAACCTTTTGGGGTTCTCTTTTTAGGACTTTCACAGGGACTTTTTTTTTTCTTTTTCTTTTTTTCGGAGCTGGGGACCGAACCCAGGGCCTTGTGCTTGCTAGGCAAGCGCTCTACCACTGAGCTAAATCCTCAACCCCCACAGGGTCTTTTTAAAGGACTGGCTGGAGCCTAACCCCAGCTCCCTGCCACTACTACCTACAACCTAAAGCACAAATTCCTTCTGTGAATCCTACATGGATGGGTCCAAGTGGCGGTGTCAGAAAGCCTCATTTAAGTCAGATTTCTATCAGTGTAATGAAATGCCCAAGGTAACTGACTTACTGAATATAAAAATGCCCAATTCATCTCATAGTTCTAGAAGTGTCTAAGAGCTAGTGGACCTGCTTTGGGCTGCTGGTTCACATCTCCTAACAGCTCCTTTGCCTTCCAATATATTGAGCCATTCTCAGAACCAAGTCTTTAACATGTGAACCTTTTGTAAAAACTATTTTTATTAGGGCGTGTGTGCATGCATGTGTGTGTGTGTGTGTGTGTGTGTGTGTGTGTGCGCGCGCGCATGCATGTGTGTGCGCATGTGTGTGTATGTGTGTACATGTGTGTGTGTGTGTGCATGTGCATGTATGTGTGTGTGTGTGCATGTGTGTGTGCAAATACACCTGTGTCAAGCAAAGACTGATGTTGAGTATGTCCCTCAGTCACTTTCTACCTTATTTCTTGAGCAGGGTCTCTCAATGTACTGGGGCTCATTGACTCAGATTTGGGTAGTCTGGCTGGCCAGCAAGCCTTAAATGTGGTGCTGGGGGACTCACTTCAGACCCTCATGCTTGCACAGTAAGCCCTTTTACCGACCGAGACATTTCCCCAGACCTAACCCATAGACCCCTGAAAAACACCATCCAAACCACAGCACCGGTTTAACCAATCAACGAGGCACACGCCCGTCCTGCCTGTCTCCCCATGGGATTCTTCCACACCCCGTGGCTGCCCCAGACTCAATTCAGTACTGCTTCGTTGTCCTTTTGTCTTTGATTGACAAAAAGCTCAATCTACACAGGCATCCTTATAGATACCACTGTCTCTTACACTCCCTAGACTGAGTTCAGTTAGGTCCATCCGCAAGCAGCGTTACTCGTCTATCCACTACAAAAATACACTCAATGAGTATTTCCTGACTTAAAGGAAGGACTCCTTGGGAGTGTGTGAAAGGCTCAGAACACAACAGACATGGCTCCACCCTGGGATCTCATCTCCAGGTCATGTCTTTCCTGATTCTATTTATTTATTCATTTATTATATTTATTTATTCACTTTACATCCTTTACTGCCCCTGCTCCTGGTTACCCCTTCCCATAATCCTCTAACCTCCCCTTCTCCTTGGAGAGGGTGAAGCCCGTCCTGGATATCACCCTACCCTGAAACATCAAGTCTCTGTGGGGCTAGGCACAACGTCTCCCACTGAGGCCAGACAAGGCAGCCCAGCTACAAGAACATATCCCGTGTACAGGCAACAGCTTTTGGGATCGCCCCCATTCCAGTTGCTCAGGACCCACATGAAGACGAAGCTGCAACTCTGCTATATATGTGTAGGGAGGCCTAAGTCCAGCCCGTGCATGCTCTTTTGTTGGTGGTTCAGACACTGAGTGCCCCAAGGGTCTCAGGTTAGTTGATTCTATTGGTTTTCCTGTTAAATTATTATGCCTTTCAGGGGCTGCAACCCTTCCCTCTACCCTTCCATAAAAGTACCCAAGCTCCAACCATTGTTTGGCTGTGAGTATCTGCATCCATCTGAGTCAGCTGCTGGGTGGATCCTTTTAGAGGGCAGCCTGCTAGCTAGACTCCTGCCTGCACATACAACAGACTGTCATTAATAGTTTCAGGGACTGGTGCTTGCCCATGGGATGGGTCTCAGGTTGGGCCAGTTATTGGTTGGCCATTCCCTCAGTCTCTGCTCCTGATTCTTAGGCAGTTCCTTCAGCTCAAACTCTGAGCAGAGCATTCCACAGAATGGTAATCGCCCACAGCTTCCAGAGAAGCCACTTGATTGCATCCCAAAAAGCAAACTTTGTATGCAGAAGCCCCTGGGGGACACTGCAGAAATGGTCCCGAAGCCAGAGGGATATACAGTTCTTGTTTGAAGTATACACATTTTCTCAGGAGCCTGGGCCAGCACTAGGAGTCTGAGTCTCAATGCAGCCAGCCCTCAAATGGCGCCCTAGCCTGGGCCAAGTACTTTAACAGTACCATAAGCCAGGTCCATGCAGAGGCTGGGAGGGTTTGCAAGGGTCTCTCAGGCAAGGCCACACTCTGGGCCATATCTTAGGTTCCATGAGAAGGTACGACGAACAAACCAGATCCAGCAAGCCAACACAGCAATAGAATAGGTGACTAGGGACATGGGAGTCTCATGCTTCCTTAGATTTCTCCTGATGGGAGGATTTATCCTGAGCCAAAATGTGGAGGCAACTGGCTACTTCTAGAGCTCTCTGCAGTGACCTTAGCCCTGATGACATGGGTAGCCAGATTGCTCTTAATTCTGATAGTCAACTACACTGTGCCAAATGTAGTGAGAAATGCTACCTGGGGTTTGCAGACTATCTAGGGAGCGTGCTTGTTTTTAATTATCTACTAAAGAGAGACAACAAACAAACAACCAGAACCTACCCAGAGTAGGCTTCAGTAACCCCAGCAATTCTTCTTTCAAGTAACAAGATCTATAGCATTGACCTGGAGCCCAAGATCAAGCAGTGGAGGCATGTAGACATCCTAAGTGTCATCTCTTAGTGCCGTGGTTGTCAATGCCGAACCTGTTAGCATGCTCAGAGCTCAGTGTGAGGTGCATCACCCACTGCCACCCTTGTTATCAAGCAGAGCAAGCAGCCTGGCTAAGGCGCAGGCCAGGGGACCATTTGAGGGCTGACTGCGCTTGACTCAGACACCTCAGGCTGCCCCAGGTTCCTGAGCATCCCCGGGGTCCCGCCCAGCCCACGGGAAAGTCATTTGTATTCCTGTGCAGTCAGCCCTAGGTTTGCAGCCAGGTTTGGCTGGGGAGGTCTCACTGCTCATTTCTCTCCTAAACCTCCCTGGTGTACAGCCAAGTCTCCATCTCTCTCAAACTTTAAAACCAGAAATGGATGAAGAAAAATGATTCCCAGGAAGGATGGAAAACTAATCTAGCAAGCGGTTACAGCTGTGTGGAGAGCTGCTAGGGGATTGGGCACCTTAGCAGAACAGCCCCCCGGGGATGGGGTGGAGCCTCACATCCCCACATGCGTCATACGACATACAGGCGGCTGTCACTGATGAGATGAAATCAAAATGCTGGAGTCCGATCTGAAGCACGCTAGGAACTGTGGGACACAACTCAGTCGGTGACACACTTGCTGTCCTCTGTATGGCCCCGCTGGGGACGAACGCTGAAAGACTTGAAGAAGTAATGGGACAATGGATTCATATTAAAGTGCACCGGAGGGATTCAGAACGCATGCCATTGTGCTGCAAGGACTTATGAAATCCAGACTACATAGAAAGGGCAAGAAGGCGAAGCATGAGGAGCTGTGTTGCCTCTAGGTGCTAGATGTCTCCAAGGATTTAGACAAAAGTTAGAGGAGATAAAGAATGAGCCTACTCCTCTGTAGAGGGATGCAAGGAAATGAGATTGCATCAGTGGGCTAGGACAGGCCTTGAAAAGTCTATGGACTAACCCAAGGACCTTGGTCTTCATGTGTTCTAGAGCCATGGGGCTGGGACAAGTAAGTATATGTGACAGCAGGGGACAGTGCATACAATTAAAGCTCAGAGCCTAGAGTCAACTGGAATTTCTGTGTCACCATTTGTAATGTCCCTGACTACCTCCAATGTATCTCCTCAGAGGCAAACTAAAGAGGAAGAAGAAGAGGAGGAGGATGATGAAGATGATGCTGGTGGTGGTGATGATGATGATGATGAAGGGTTCTATTGATTCATAAGGATGGTGTGAGGCTACCTTCACAAACATACAGTACTTAGCATTGAGTCTGGGACATAAGAGTTGCTCAGTAGACGTCTGGAGCCAGATGGAGAAGGAAACCCATACCATAAGCAGAATTTTTGAAAGAAATGTAGAGAAGGGATGTGAGTCTGAGGGTTAAGTGGCTGCTGGAAGGTTGTCATGATGACCCAACAAAGAGGCAGCAAAGACCAAGACAAAGATGGCAGGTGTAAGAGGAAGGTGGGGAGAGAAACTGACCAGACATTTCTTTTTTTTTTTTCTTTTTTTTTGGAGCTGGGGACCGAACCCAGGGCCTTGCGCTTCCTAGGCAAGCGCTCTACCACTAATCTAAATCCCCAACCCCTGAAAACAAGTCTCAACACAGCTGGTATCCCATACCTGAGAGATTAAAAGAGATATTCATGCTGAAATAAAAATAAGGAAGATGGGCTGGGAATTTAACTCAGTGACAGAACCCTCGTCTAGCATGTGTGAGGTCCTAGAGTTCGATCCCCAGTGAGACACACACAGTCAGATACATATTCATATGCATGCACTCACACACATACACATATTCACACATATACTCAATCACATACATACATTCTACACACATTACACACATGCTCACATATATACACTCACATATACTCTCACACATTCTATATACATTCACATACAGGGTCACATACATACACTCACTCATACACACACTCACATATACTCATACACACACACACACACACACACACACACACACATGTCAAGAGATAAGGTCAACTTGGCAAACACAAAGTTCTGTTCTTAGCTGCTTTGAAGGGATGAAACTTGTGAAGCAAATCAGGGCAGGACCTCCAGGACCGCACTGCAGCTCTCGGGAAGGGAATCCATCCCGAGGAAGGATGATGTGCTGGGCAGTGCTAAGGGATACCAAGGAAGGCCTTCATGCCCAGGCAGGAGGCAGCAAACAGCACAAGGAAGGGAAACAGAAGATATATAAAGAGGGCAGTCACTTCAGATACGCCAAGCTGAGTCCTGTGTCTAAAGCTAAGTGCTGCCAAGGAGGGAGTCAGTGACTTCCAAAAGGGTGGCTCTCGTGAAGCATGAGAAGTAGACTTGAAAGAGAGAGTGGAGGAGCAAAAACAACAGGGTGGCATGCAGCCGTGAAGGGTACTTCCTCTCCAAGGGACTCCACTCATCTCTGAGACTTGGAAAACTCCAGGAGGTGAGCTGTAGATAAACGACAGCTGCTCTTGGAAGCATTCAGTGCTTTAGGCTTTGCTCCAACATGGTAGCTTCCTTCTGACAATTCTGAAACTGGCGGCTGCCACCTATTCTGGCCTCCTCTTGGGAGGCCTTTGAGGTGAAAGTAGGTGAGTATGTGACTTTCGGGTTCCCTTCCGCTCTGCCTGATGGGAAAGGATGCAGGGAGAGGTTGCTGACAACAGGGTCTTCAGCAGGAGGATAAGGAGTTGGCAGTTGAGCCTCTGGCGGCGCGTGCCCTAGGCGGTGCCTCTGACCCACGTTCCCAGTCCTGTATCTTGGAATCATGCACGATATACGTAAGGCGGCCTAGCCACAATTCTGCCTCCAGACACTGGCATCCAATGTGCCTACAAGTGGCCCCACAGGCAAGTTGCTGCTGCTGTTGTTGTTGTTGTTTTTGTTGTTTCAACCTCCTAAATGATTCAAACCCACAACCAAGACAATATGAGTTCCACAGACATTTGGGAGCTTTAATTTGGGACATGCTCCTGCTCTGTCTAATTCAGCAAAAAAACAAACACTATTTGGGTGGTGCTGATGAGGGCTCAGCCGAAGGGAAAGGGGAGGGCCCCCAAACCAAGGGCACAGCTAAAAAAGCACCAGGACGAGCTGATGAGTGGTGTCTACCCCAAGTTGGGAGGGAGGGGTGCCTGGGATTTGATTATGCTACTCCAACTAGCATCTCTAATCCTATCACAGCCCCCACTAAGCAGACTGAAGCCTGCTGAGCACTGGAAGCCCATGAGCCCACCGCCCAGCAGCTGCTGGCTTGGATGAGCTCCAGCATCCCCCAGGGAAGCAGCTCTGACTAGTCACCGCAGCTATTAGCACCACACTCCACGAAATGAAATCTTTCAGATCCATTTTGGAGGCGTCAGGGGCTCTCATCTCCAGGGAGAGCATCGACCTACTATCCCTTTAAGAATGATTATTACTCTTGGAGTCTAAAGACAAAAATCAAGGATCTTGGAGATGTCAAGCTCCACCAGAGCTCACCAAAGCAGAAACTCTGAGCACAGAGTCAGATGCCTGCACTACTTAGCAGAGATCACCCAGGTGACATATGAACTATGCCCAATAGTCTGGGGATCGAGGAGTCCTGCTCTGTCAGCGGAATTCTAGGGACCACTGCTTGGTGACAACCACCCCAGAAATGGGCTCAACGAGACATAGAACTGGTCACTAACCGCTCTGAAGCTTACTTAGTTCTTTCTCTGTAAAAGAACTTGAGGAGTGCACTGCTCTGAAGCCATAAAATGATAGCATCTTGCTTAGGGTGGGACCCTACAGGTGGCATGGATTGACCTTACCTAGAAAATAACAAAGCACTGGGCAGGTTGGTGCACGCTGGTAACCTCGGCGCTGAGAAGTCAGAAGCAACAGCACAGTGAGTTCCAGGATGGCTTGGAATACATAGTGGGGCCCTGTCTCGGAAGCTAACTTAAATGCCCTAGATCAAAATGGGAAAGGAAAAAGGAGAAAGATCATAAGAAAAGAAGGAAAGAGAGAGATAAAGGAAAACAGAGGAGAGAGAGAGAGCTACAGAGAGAGAGGGGGTAGGGACAGAGGGAGGGAGAAGAGGGAAAAAGGAAAGAGAACTGAAAGAAAGGGGGAAAGGGGGGAAAGGAGGAGGATGAATGGGAAAGAGATGGAAGGAAGGAGGAAGAGAGAGGACGGACAGGAATGGGGAGAACAGAGGGGAGGAAGGAGGAGCCAGGAAGCAGGCACACTGAGCTTTTGCTCTGATCCAGACATCCCAGTAGATATCACTCACCCAAATAAAAGATGGCCACCCGCCCAAGCACAGATAAACACCCCGCAGAGTCCTTTCCCTGACAGCCCCTGGAGAACTGCAAGCCCTCTGACTTCACCACAGGCTCCTGGAAAGGAGTCCTTTTGAGTTTTATTTCCTTGTCAAAAATCATGTTGAAATACTCGTCCCAACCCACGCCGAAGCAGCAGGCTCATGTCGACTCTTGGCTGGAAGTTTCTGCTTAGCAGAAATCAAGAGACTGGAACATCCATTTGTCACGTGCAGTCGTGTGTAAAAATCTTTAATTGCCCTGGTTAATAGCATGGGACATGGGAGAGGGGCAGGCAGTGGGTACGAAGTGGAGAATAGGCAGAGGCAGTCTCCATGGGCCAAATCCTGCCTGGCTGAGTGACCATCAAGGCAAGGATAGAATGATCTTCCTTTCCTTTATTCTTTTCTTTGCTGTGGGGTGGGAGCGTGCGTGCGTGCGTGCGTGCGTGCGTGCGTGCGTGCGTGCGTGCGTGCGCGAGTGCGTGAGACAGATCAGGAGGGAGGTTTATATGCTCATGGTGCAGATGCCTAAGGAGGGCAGAGGTTATCTTCATGAATGTCTTCCTACTATATGCACTATATGAAGCACAGTACTCCACTGATTCTAGCTGCTCCTGCTAGCCGGCTTCCACCGCCTTCAGAGAGCTGAGATTGCCAGGTGGCCACCACCCTGCCTGGATTTCACTTGGGCTCAGAGATCTGAGCTCCAGTCCTCATGCAGGAGCCATTCATCCGCTGAGTCATCTCTACACCCCCAGAATCTTCCTTTCAACCTTTGCTTTTCCATGCCAGTAGCCCTATCCGTCTTTTGGTCTCTAGGTCAAGTATGTGTTCCCCAGCCTCCAGATCTGCCATTCCCACTTCTCCAGAAGGCTCTGAGCTCTCCCACAGGAACCTTCCGAGATGCTTAAGGCTCTCCCCTCTGCTCCCACTCTCCCCCATGCTCCCACCCTCACCCCTTCGTTTGCGCCTTCCCTCTCCATCTTCTGAATCGCCCTAGGTCTTCCTATCCTTCTCCAGCAGTCTATGCCAAGCCTGAATGGCTCCATCCCCATCTAAACGCCTATACCCTCAGCCTCGGGTCTTAACTCACTTTTAATTACTCGTGACAAACGTCTACCCACCCCTTCTAACTCAGAAGCACTTGACATGCATGCACAGGGTAACTGTAATTCACCATCAGGCTAGGTCCCTTTTAAGGGGAACAGGGGTGTTACTAATGATCACATCAGGCTCACGGGCATAAACCACGATTGCCCCAGATGTCTAGATGCCTTCCAGTGCGTCTAACCCTCTAATGATATCAAACCCTTTCAGCCCTTGGACCTTATAAACGGGAGTTGACAAAAGCCAGCAAAAAAGAAGGAATAAAAAAGAAACCCCTCTAAAACCCCTTGAAAGTTTAGGAAGGATCATCTGGCCTGCAGCGTGTGGGGTAAAGGGCAGCCAGAATAACCGCAGCTCATGCCTTGCAGTTATGAATAGAAATGAGCAAGCTGCAGGCTGCTTTTATTTCATTCTCTATAGAGATGCAAATGCAAAGGCTGACGTAAGCTTGAAGCAAGCCTTGCATGAGAAACCCAGTTTGCATAGCTTCATACAATTTAATATCTACCCATGGCCAGCTAGGCATCTGTCTCTAATTCCACAGCCACAGTCACTGTCGTTAGATGTACATGTCTTGGAAAGACTTAACTGGTCCTGCGCCTGGCAAGCTATAGCATCTGTTCATCAGGGCCTCTTCCAACCCAGCATGCTGCTGTTCCAGGGCTGTCTTTAGCTCCAGGGGGAGGACAAAGGGTAGATCAATTAGGTCTGATCACCCTGGTGGGGGGCACCTAACAGGCAGGTCCATAGTGAAAAAGACACAAGGGATAATTGGGGCTGCAAAGAGAAGGCCACTTACCTCTCTCGGCTTTTGCCCTCTTTTCTAGAAAGGCTTCAGTGGAGGAGAAAGGGTGAAGGAAGGAGGGCCTTGCCTATTAGCAAATATTTCAATATAGCCATCAACCTTCCCTGCTTCATGCTGGGAATCAGCCCTTGCAAAGAGTCCTTGCATGGGACAAGGGGCTCAATCAAGAATCCAGGCTTGGGTGCTTGTTCTCACGCCACCTGCTTTCCTTGCTAAGAAGTAGCCATGCTACACTGTAGAAAGACATCCTGCCTCTGGTTTGGTGTTGTCTGTACCATGTGCTGCAAACTGATGTTACAGAGTGGAGGCCAAGCCAGGACTCCAGGTACAATCACCACCCAGCAACTTTGAAGGCAAAGGCAGAGTCAATGGTGACAACTTCGGGGAATTTGACAAGCGTAACTTCTACAAGACGTCATCTGCAAAGTTCACACTCAAGAACAGGGCCACTAACTACAAAAGTAAACCACAGAAATGACCTAGAAACTTCGGAGTGTTTTGAGTAAGCTTAGCATTTGTATGTCAGGATGCAACCTGAATTATCTGTAGGCCATGGGTTAGACCTGCCTCCGCTTTTCACTTGAAATTCAACATATCGCCTGCAACACCTTGCAGTAACTGGTGCCCCATTTCAGATCTGCTAGATCAGTAGATCTGCTTCTGGGAACAGCCACATTCTTGCTTTCAGGGTGAACAAGAAACAGAGCAAACACCAGGGAGCAGAACTGACTTGCCCAGTATCATGTGAAATGCACCCTTAGACACTGGGGAGATGAACAGTCCTGCCAGCCCCAGCTTCCCCAAAGAGGACCAGATCTTTTCTCTCCCCAGCTAAGAATCACATCTACACTGAGTGATCTCCCCAGTCATGGACAGCATTCCATAATCAAGTGGCCCCACCACCTCAGGACAAAGGAGAGTTGGGCAGCCCAGGTGACTTTTCCAGGAGAGTAGGTCACTTGATTTCTAGATCCTGCAAATGAGGCTCAAGGATCTTGGCTCTCACTGTCCCCTGGGCACACAAAGCCCATCTATTTATTACAAGTCTTCGTGCTTGCTAGTCCCTCATTCCTCAATCATTTCTTCCTTCCCCTGGATAATCCCTTATTGCATTTATTTACATATTCATTCATTCATCCGTCCATTTTTTTATTCATTTACTGGGGTGCCACAGCACTTACTCGAAGGGCAAGTAACTCAGGAGTTTGTTCTGTGGGTCCAGGAGGACAGAACCCAGACTGTCAGTCTTGGTGACAGGCATTACCTCAGAGCCATCTTGCCAGCCCTTTCATTGCACCTTTTATTCTTTAGACCCACCTCCTTGAATCACTCCTATCTGACTTGTCAGATTCCTTTGGGGGCTTCTTTGAACCTCTACCTCCTCCCCTAATACAGAGAATAGCAGCAGACCCTGAAGACAAAAGCTTAGGTGCTGGGCAGGGAGATCCATACCCACACTACCACCCTCCTCTGTGACCCTAGTCTCTGGACAGAGGGCAACCACTGGCTGCAAGGCACTGTTCCTGCCGCCCTCACTAGGCCTCGCACTTGGAGCATGCCTGCTAAGCCTCTTACACTGTTCAAACTGATTGGCACATCCAGCAGGGGCCCTCAGCCCTGCCCCCACAGGCCCATGTCTATGTGGTGTGTCTTCTATGTGAGCAGCACAGGAAGCCAACAGAAGCAAAGGCAGGGTGTGGTCCACGCCACTCAGGAGTAGGTCAGACCCCCTGTGACCCATTTGTCCTCTGATACTTTATGACCTCCATTCTGCCTGACTGCTTTCCACAGACGCTGGGTTTTAGTATGATTGTTGTTGGTATTTTGTCTTTTGTAAGCATAATGACAATACGGAGCTGGCAGAAGACGGCTCAGTGGTTGACAGCACTTGCTGCTCTTCCAGAGGACTGGAGTTTGGTTCTCAGCACTCATGCTGGGCAGCTTACAACTTCCTGAAACTTCCGCTGACTTCCAAGGACACCCACTCATGCATAGCAGGCACTTAACACAAGCCTAAATATAAAAAACATATAAATAAAACAACATAAATATAAAAAGACAAAGGGCTATGCTACGTGCTATTATCAAATATTACCAAAGCTAACAGTTACAAGACAGAGTAGAAAATTAAAGTGGACCCGTGTAGGCTCATTGAAAAAAAAAGCAAGATAGGTCAAGAAAGAATCGAGTGACCAATGGACTTATGGTTCAAATCATAACCTTGTAACATACACTACTGATACGTCAGAGAGAAAAGACACAAGACCTTTTTCCAAAAGCTGGTGCATTCTGAACAAGTCAGTACAAACAATTCCAATAAAGACCTTTAAGTTAGGCCTTTAGTCACCCCTTTTTCTGCCCTAAATTATTAGTATGTGTGTAAACCCTTGCATGGTGGTGGGCTAGTGTAAATATTCAGCTGTGCATGTAAAAGTTAGAGAGCACCTCTGTAGGTGTCCCTCAGACCCTTTTTCTTTTCCTTTGAGACAGTCCCTCATTATACTAACTTGGCTAAGTTGCTCCCAGAGCGGGCGGGCGGGCCACCAAGGAGCAGGAGGGCAGGCCAGCAAGCACCAGGAGCTGCCTGCTCAGCGTTGTGTCTCACCTTTACTTTTTACATGGCTGAACTCAGGTACCTACAGCTGCCAGCCTTTTCAACTGAGCCATCGCCCCAGCCCTGCCTTAAGCTCTCTATGTGTGGCTTTTGTGGAGTTCTAGGACAGAACTGAAGGTATATTACTATTTATAGAATTAATAGGTTTTTATAGTTTGGGGATTTTTTTTCTTTTTGGTGGTTGTTGCTATTTTCTTTTTGTCTTTTGTTTTTGTTTTTCCAATCAGGAAATCACTCCCATCTCTCCCCCTCCATCCTGGTGTGTGTGTGTGTGTGTGTGTGTGTGTGTGTGTGTGTGTGTGTGTGTGTCTAACTTTGCAGTCCAGGCTGGCTTCATATTAGACATGCCCCTGCCTCCTGCCTCCTGCCTCCTGCCTCCTGCCTCCTGCCTCCTGCCTCCTGCCTCCTGCCTCCTGCCTCCTGCCTCCTGCCTCCTGCCTCCTGCCTCCTGCCTCCTGCCTCCTGCCTCCTGCCTCCTGCCTCCTGCCTACACACACACACACACACACACACACACACACACACACACACACACACACACACGGGAATTTTTCAGCCATAAAGAAGAACAAAGTTATGTCATTTTCAGGAAAATGCACACAATGTTAGTTGCACTGAGTCCTAGA
Organism: Rattus norvegicus; assembly: GCF_021556685.1. Taxonomy (NCBI): domain Eukaryota; kingdom Metazoa; phylum Chordata; class Mammalia; order Rodentia; family Muridae; genus Rattus; species Rattus norvegicus. The sequence continues at coordinate 68,642,930 of NC_141541.1, forward strand.
CAGACAAATATCCATGTTTCCTCTAATTTGTAGGCCTTGGACCTTATAGACACACAAGAGTGTTACTGGACTGATGGGTGAAAATAGAAGCCAAATGATCTGGAGGTCAAAGGAGACCAAGAAAAGTGGGGTGAGCAAGGGAGTGCGCGGAGGTGTGTACGGGGAGAGACGCCCAAAGTACACCGCAGACTGCATGAAAATGGCCTCATGCAACTCTACACGAACAACAACACAGAGTTTTGGCTTCAGGTTTCCGCTGCCTGGTAGCAGGAGACTTTGTGTCTTCAAGCTGAGGCTTCTTTGACAATAACAAAGAAAAACGTCTGTCCTAGGAGGTGAATAAGAGACACCAACATCTAGCAGTCACCACACTCCCAGTCCCGGCCCAATGGTTCACCCTCAGCACAGGTCTGGACAAGGTTCATGGCTATCTCATCTCACACAGCACACATCTCCATATGTGTGGCCCTGGATCCAGGCTTCCCTCCCCAAGGATGATCAGCAGTAAATTCTTTAAGCTGTACATGCTGGGGTTTGTTTTCGAGAGTGACTCTGATTGATGTCTTAGGAAGACCTATTATTCTCTCTTCTCTCCAGAGAAGCTGAAAGCTTTACAAGAAGGAAGATACCCCTTTTAATTTAATTAATTATCTGAATCCCCTCACTTCTCTCTGTGGGTGCATGTGTGCATGTGTCTGGGTGCCTCTCTGTGTGTGTCCATGTGCAATGTATACAACATGGGTATGTGGAGGTCAAATTGCCGGCAGTCAGTTATGTCCTTCCACTATGGAGGTCACAGGGATAGAACTCAGGTTACCAGATTTAGTAACAAGAACTTCTGGGCCGTCTTTTCGGCTCTGAGAGGACAATGAAAGGACGCCTTCCTTTGAAGGAGACCTCACCACAACACCAGAAATTACCATTTTTCCAAACGTGTGCTTTAAGAGGCACATGTCACATGATTCTTCAAGCCTGTGCCCAGGGAGATGATAACATGCCATCAGTCGCCTCCCCTGGAGGCAGGGTTCCCCAGCGTTGCATCTTCAGAAGCGACTATGCTTTAAACTGGTGATCCTAATTTATAGGTGCCTATATCCCTCTCCCAGGGGGACATCTGTAAATACCTCTAGATACTTGATTGTCACAAATGGAGGAGCATCTTACCTGCATGTAGCAGGCAGAGAGTAGGGAGGTTGTTACAAGTGCAGAACATGACAAGTGTCTGGCCTAAGATCCTGACACTGACAAAGCTGAGGTGCTCTAGGGCAGGTCTAGGGGCATGCGCAGATGGAGCCATGCTGACGTTAGAAGGGGAGAGCCTGGCTGGGGACACAGCTGGTCCAGTCGCCAAAGCACCCCTGGGCCAGTGTGAAGATCTGAGTTTGAGTCCTAGGACTTGCATGAAGCCAAGTGCAATAGCACATATGTGATCGCAGCACTCCTGTGGCAGGGACAGCAGAATCCCTAGTGGCTTTCAGACAAGCTAGCCTGGTGGGTATAGCAGTGAACAAGAGACTATGTCTCAAACCAGGTGGAAACTGAAACCAACACTCTAGACGGCCTGGTACCTGCACATGTGTGCCCATGATTCACAATGAGGGAAAGTAACTAAAACATTTGGCACCCAGCTTCTAAATCAAGCTGGCCCTTGTCAAAAGAGCAACCAATACTAACATGTATATCATATTTACTGCAAGTCTAATGGTATTCTAAAGCCCTCCTTTTATATGACTCACATATCTCAAAAACACCTATCTGACAGATGCTCTTCTCATCCCCATTATACAGATGAAGAAACGGACGCACAGTACCTTGTCCAAGGTTCACAATTACCAACCATTATTAGGATATCAACCAAGCAGTCTGCTGGAGTCCAAGCTCTCCTCAGAACAACTTGATACAAAGAAAGAATGAATGGGAGAGGTGGACACAAGTGTAGGTTAAAACATACATCATGCATGTAAAGATCAAGACAAAAGGGGGTAAAATCAGACACAATGCAGAGCTTTTCTTCACTGTGTCTTCCCTGATGAGGGAAGCAACAACCTTGGTAGGAAAATATGGAAAATCCACCAAAACCACTCACGGACAGTGCTTCCCACCAAAGACTAAGGTTTGTGACCTAGGTTGGGAGTTATTCTGTCAGTCGGAACTTTGTTTTTACTGTAATCCCGCCTGGAAATGTAACAGCAGAGCACTAAGAAGCTATTTAAAAAACACCTTTTTATGGTTTGAATCTTGTGTGCATAAGCGTGGGAGGGAATGGAAATTTTGAGAGAAAAAATTAAAGCCCATAAAATACTCATTTTCTTAGAACCATTTATGGTCCCCGAATCATGTTGTTAGTATCGAAAAACGCAAAAATATTTCCTCTGTTAGACATTTGGCTTGCTAGTGGCAAGATCACATTTGAGATATGGGCACTAGAGCCTGTTAAGACAATAATAACACTTTTATAATGTATTTATTTTTAAATACTGTTAGAAATGGGCCCATAGACTTCCAGAGGAAGGAATTTATACTCTTGGATTGTGTTTCTGGGAAGCAGGCAAAATGTGTGTTGATAAAACAAACCAGTATTGCTTTGTTTAGTTTTGTGCTTGCCTTTGAACTCAGACACAACGAAATACTAACAGAGAGTGTTATGCGAACGAATACCATTTTTACCATGTACATGTGGGTGGCTCCCGATAGCCATAGCTTACTTTCTGATGCCCCTTCCTGGTGGCCTTTAGCACTTCTACAAACAGAATCTGTGACCTGAGCTTTGGGGGGCAGGAAGAGGCCACACACATTTTTTTTCTTTCAATAAATAAATAAACATCCCTCTTTATTTCTGTTCCTATAGTTTGACTTGGAGTTTATTTTTGTCTGACATTAATGCAGCCAACTCCAGCTTTCTCGTGATGCCTATGTTGTTTTTTTTTTTCTGCCATGTGGACATCTGTGTGCATGTTCCTATGTGTGCAGGTCCAGGTACAGAGGCATGACTGCACATGTATGTGGAGGCTGGGGACAGCCTTGAGTGGTCATTATCAGGAATGCCATCCACCTCCTTAGAGACAGCATTTCTTACTAGCCTGGAGTTCACTAATTAGGTTAGACTAGCTGGCCAGCAAGCCCCAGGGGTCCTCTTCTCTCTGCTGCCCCAGCTCTAGCACTCCAAGAATACACTAACACAATCTGCATTTTAACTTGGGTCCCAGTTGTCCAATCATGCTTATAAGGCCAAGTGATAAAATGACTGAACCAACCCCCGTCCTTTGGTTTGGTTTGAAACAAGGTTTAGCTATATTGCCCAGGCTGACTTCCAACTTCTGAGCTCAAACAGTCCTCCTACCTCAGTTTACCAAGTAGGAGCAGCTATGTCTGCACTCCTGACCTGGAACTTTCCCACAGAGAACAATTCCTGTATAACACAGAGATAGATAGGGGCAGGCGTTGTCAACATAAGTCTCAGGGCAAACATGGCTTCCCTCCAATCTTCTTGGTTAATACCAGCATGGCCAGGACAAACACCCAGAACACAGGAAGACCCTGGTAAAAGCTACAGGCTGGAAGGATAGAAAACTAATTCACATGAATTTGGATGAGCCTGGAAAGTGCCCAGGGCTCAATAGCAGGACAGGTAGGCTGTTAGGATTTCAACCTAAAATATCCCCTGCAGGCCCAGGTCTAAACTGAGTCTCTGGCATGGGCCATTATTGTGAAGGCTCTGGCCCCTTTAGGAGCTGGCTGGAAGGGTGGGCATAGGTCACTAGGGGTGAGCCTTTAAAGACATCAGGCCCTGGTTCCTGTCTTGTGTCATTCACCCCACCTTGCCTCCCTTGCCATGATGAACTGAAGTCACTGTTAGCAGCATCTGTCCTTATGGCAATGGGGAAAGTGTCACTGTCCTAGTCAGGGAGTCAAGAAACAATTGGCAACGCTGAGTCTGCTCTGCTCCACCTCAGACCACCGCCCTATGAATAATAAGCAAGCTCCCAAATAATAAAAATAGAGGTCTGAGGGGTCCCTTGGTTCTCAGTGAGGGAGGGACCCAGCTGCCAGGCCTGCCCTGTGATTCCTGAACTCAAGACCTAAAGATGGCCTCCTCTACCCACCACAAAGTGTCAGAACACCAAGTCCTACACTGACTGCTGGTTTTTGTTTTTTGTTTTTTTGTTTCTAGTAGAAGCAAAAGTGATTTGTTTTTCCTGTGACTGGATTTCAATCCAAGAGTTCAGCATAACAAGAATTAGTGAGCTCTGGAGGCCTCTCTTAAGACCTTTGAGAGCATGACTTCTCTTAACTTTCCAGAAGCGGCCAGTCATTTTCATGACATTAGACACAGAATGCTTGACAAAGAGCAGCTGGGGAGGAAGACTTAGTGGCTGCTTCAAAATCCACTTCTAACTCTGCATGGCTCTGCAGCTGGATACTTGCCTGCTAAGAGCATGCCTTGTGCTTTGAAGAGTAGCTCTGTCTCTTGGTCACTCCCAAAGGACAATCCCATGCCTCTCCAGGGACTATGACTGTCATATTGGTGCTGGTGTTAGATTCAACACATTGGCTTTCTGCTTTTTCTCCAGTGAATCGTGTGGTGTGTAGTGTGTGTGTGTGTGTGTGTGTGTGTGTGTGTGTGTGTGTGTGTGTCTGTCTGTCTGTCTGTCTGTCTGTCTGTCTGTCATGCGTATGTATGTGTGTGCACAGAAGTCAACGGACAATCTTGAGTGCTACCCTAAAGCACCATCTAACTTGGTTTTAAGATACCAGAGTTCTTTGGAGGAACACAGCCAAAAGATGAGTATATGCTGAAAGAGAATTTGCTAGATTGGCTCACAGGGTCACTGGAGTAGTCCAACAATGTGGGCTCACAACAGAGAGGCCAAGAGTCTGTCAGTTGCTCAGCTGGTGTCCAGGGCTTAGAGGCTTCCTGTAGGACCACTGATCTTCAGTTCATGTTGGAAGTCTGATGGAACTGGTTCTACTGTCAGCGAAGCAATGAGCAATGGCACTAATAGGACCAACGAAGTCCCCAAAGAGAATGTAGACCAAGTGAGACAAAGATGCCCTTCCTCCCTGTCTCCTTATCTGGACCACTACTAGAAGGTGCCACCCACACTTAAACGGAGGGTCTCCCAACGTCTATTAAGGCAATCAGAACAATCCCACCTAGATGTGCCCACAAGCCCACCTGATGAAGACAGTCCCTGAGAGGGCTCTCCCTCTGTGATTCTAGTCGTGTCGAGTTGACGATCAGGCTAACTACCAGTTTCTCACCAGCTAGGGTAGCCTAACAGATCACCAAACTTCTACTGCTCCACCTGTCTCCCCTTCCATCCCATCACTGCTAGAATTACAGGCTCATGCCATGGGTGCCCAGCTTTTTGATGGGTTCTGAGGATCCAAACTCAAGTTCTCATGCTTACAAGACAAAGGTTTTACTGGCAAAGATGTGTCCCTGGCCCCTTCACTGACCTTTTTAATTGAGTGTTAATATCCATAAAGCCATAAGGTCTGTTCATTGTAAATATATGGAGCCTTCCAAAACCCATACAGCCTCTACCTGTGTCATGGGTTAGAATATGTCTGGAATGTTCTATATGCCCTTACCAGTCACTAGCCAGCCCCACACCCCACTAATACCTAAGGTTCTCATGTTATAGTACCCTGTGATCTACAGTCTTATGTTATATTACCTCATGATCATTTACAATTTCCTTTTTATTTTTAAACTAAATATAGATGGAATCACACGGCAGGATCCTTTGTATTTAGGGTCTTATAGTCAATATAATGACTAGAACAACCCTTTCACTTGTTGAAACTGGACAGGTAGCACAGTGGTTAAGAGCACACCGAACTTCACTTCCCAAGAATCTCACCATCAGGTAGTTAACAAGCTTTAATTCCAGTTCTAGGGGATCTGGTACCTTCTTTTGGCCTCTGTGGATACCTGCACATATATGCACATAACTACCTCACACATACACATGCAACTACACACACACACACACACACACACACACACAAACACACACACACACACAAACACACACACACACAAACACACACACACACAAACACACACACACACAAACACACACACACACAAACACACACACACACACACACACAAGAATGCTTAAAATGCCCTTAAAAATAATTTCTTTCATTCGTTCATTTGCCACTTGCATCATAAGTAGTTTATTAAGAGTTCCACTGAGGTGTAATTGACCTACAATAAACTGTTCATAAAATGTACAATTCGATGTTGTTTTAGTCATATTCACTCATGATATCCCCACAACAATCAAGTTATGCAAAAGTCTATCATTCTAAAAACCTTCTTGCCCTTAGTCACCCTCCTTCCCTCCCTTACTTCCAACCTTCACAAACAGGAACTACCCTTTCTTTATGATAATGGCCATTTTTATATTTTTCTCTAAAAGGCATCTACTCAAGCCATTGATCCATTTATGAATCTGGCTGTTTAGTTGTTGGGCTGTAGAGTTCTCTGTGTGTTCTTGATACCAATGTCTTACCAGAAAAAAACATGTTTTGCAAATATTTTTCCCAAACTATGATTGTTTTTAGACTCCATTGGCTTTGAGGCATAATATTTTTATCTTTAGAGAAGACTTATTTTGCCTGCATGTAAGTGTATTCACATGTGTACACTGCCTAGTGAGGCCAGAGGAGGGCATCAGGTTTCTAGAATTATGGAAAATTGTGAGCCAGTGCAGGTGCTGATGAACATGGATGCTCTACTAGAGGAAATCACTCCAAATCCAGTGTCTTGAAGAGTTTCTCCTATGCTTTCTTCCAAGACAATGGTTCTCAATTTCCTAATGCTAAGAACCTTTAACACAGCTCATCATCTTGTGGTGACCCCAACCATAAAATTATTCCATTGCTACTTCATAACTGTCCTTTTTGACACTGTTATGAATAGTTATATAAATATCTGATATGCAACCCCTATGAAAGGGTCTTTGACCCACAAAGGGTTGCAACACACAGGTTGAAAAAAATTGTTTTAAGACTTTTGTGACTTCAAGCCTTAAATTTGGGTGTATGTTCTGTGTTGAAGTATTGCTGTATATGGTGTGAAGGTGGTCTCAACTCCACTCTTCTATAAGTGGATATCCAGTGTTCTCAGAGCCACTTGTTAACATAAACACACTGCCCATTTCCCACTGAATGACCTTGGCACCCTTGGGAAGGTCACATGAGTACAAGATGCTCAAGCTTTGTTTCTGGGCTTCCTGTTCTGTCCCACCATTGCTATGTCTGCCCTTATGCTAGCTCTGTCCTGGTTTGATCAATATAGCTTCATAAGTCTGAAATAAAGAAGATCGTGAAACCTCTCGCTTTGTTCTTTTTTCAAGACTTCTTTGGCATATTTGTTATCTTGAAATTCCAGATAAATTTTCAAGTGATGTTTTTATTTCTGTGAAAACATTGCATTTTTTTTTCAGCTACACTCTTCAGAATCCACTCAGAGTTGACTTTGGGTAGTCCTGACGTCACGGGCACAGTTAGCCTTCCAGTCCACGAGCATGGTGAATCTTTCCATTATCTACGTCGGCTTCAATTCCAGCCACATGCTCCATAGCATCACTGCTCGAGGCTTCTTCTCCTTGGTCAATGTCCTGTTTTGACCAGTTGCTTTTACTGTGTAGATACCCAGCTTACCTTTGTGTTACTGACTTGGCATCTTATAATTTTGCTGGGTGCACTTGTGAATTCGGAAATTACTTTCCCCCTCTTCCAGTTTGAGTACCTCCTCTTTCTTTTCCTTTTCCGAGGCCTCTTCTTAGAGCTCCCAGTTCTGTGTTGAACAGAAGTGGCAAAAAATGGGGGACTAGGCCTGCTCTAGCTCTTAAATGAGAACCACTCTCTTTTTCACCACTTAGTGGTGTAGTCTTTTTAATATATGGCCTTTATTATTGTAAAGGAAATTCCTTCCACTTACTCCTCATTTGTTAAGCCTGAATTAATTCATGTACTATTAAACAAAAAGACAGAATAAACTCCACATTTTGGCCTGTGGATATCCAATAATTCCAGTCTCATATTAAATTGGCTCTATAAAGCTATAGATCAAAACTCAGTTTTTCATATAGAGGTGGATTGATTTTTATCCCATTATCTATTTGCCTCTCTCTAGGCCAATAACATACTATCTTATAATGATCACCTGACCTAATAAGATAACTAGTACATGCTATAAATCTTACAATCAAAAAAAAATTTTAGTTTTGCTTATCTGAAGTCCTGTGCACTTCCATGGGGAGTTTGAAATCATTTTGTCAACTGTAGCAAAAACATCTGCTGTAAATTGCGTTAGAATGATGTCAAAGCCATAGATCGATCTGGGAAGAATGCCTATCTCAATATGAAGTTTCTTCCGCCATAAACATTGCATATTTTTCTGTTGATTTAAGTATTTTTAGGGCTCTGTTTTATTTCCTTTTGGGTTGTAAGCTATGCTGAAACATACTTTGATAAGTTTAGGATATCTAATACTATGACTAATTTGTCAAATTTAACTTACCCAATTTAACATTCAAGGAATATGATACCATTTGGCATATGGAACAGGAAGGGCTTCACGGTGTTAAACGTATGCTTTCCTGGAATTTATTCTGTTGCCTTATATTTTATCTATGCATATGTTATAAACCCCATAATATAGGATTCTTCTTATCTAGACCCAGTCTTTGAAAGACACTTTTTAAAATATCCCCACGTATAGTCTAGTATACACAGTGGTATTTTAGTCAAAGACGGACACGTGATAGTGGTCCCACGAGACTCTCTTGCTCAGCGGCATCCCGGCCAACTCAGCTTTTGTAGGTGCATTCTATGGCGTTAGCAGAACGGTGTGATAGCATGTTCCTCAGGACGCATTCGCCCTCATACATGGTACCCAACAGTATATAGGCAACAAGTGTACTTATATTCAGTCAATTCATTCCTTATTGTGGACCCATAGTTTTATCTTCTATCTTCATTCTGTCTACAGAACTTCCTTTTTAGGGATGGCAGGATGGCTCACGGGAAAGTTTGCCATGCAAACTTGGTGATCCAAGTTCAAACCCTTGAATCCATGTAAAGGTAAAAGAAATTACAAAGTTGTTTTCTGAACCCCACATGTACACTGTGCCAAGTGTGTCCATAGGCACACATCACACACACACACACACACACACACACACACACACACACACACACACACACACACACACACAGTTTTAAAAGGATTTCCTTACCGACATTATTTTTGAGACAGCATCTCACTACAGAACCCAAGCTGAACTTGGATCCTCCCATTCAGCCTCCCAAGTATTGGATTACAGACCTGTACACCATGGAACCTCCCAAGTATTGGATTACAGACCTGTACACCATGGCCAACTTCCTCTAACAATCCTGACAGACAGGCACCACACACTGTTTGTATGTTTTTAAATGTATTTGTTTTATCCTCATTTTGCTCAGTATACAATCCTAGATTCACAGCTTTATTCTTTCAGCCCTTCAGAAATGTCACTGCTCTGGTATAATGAGCAGACACAGGGATCTTTCCTCCTCCTTAGCGCTGCTCTGTGTGTGTAATATGGCCTTCTTACTTTTCTAGAGGCTTCACATTGTCCTCTTTGCCACTCTCCTCGGGCGGTTTGATTACGATCACTACCATTTTCTCCACATTTCCAGTGCCTGAAATTCAATGCTATGGTTGGCTTATAGGTTTGTTGGTTCTTTTGTTTGTTTGGTTGGTTTTTTTTTTGTTTGTTTGTTCTGCTTTTTTAAATACATTTGGAAAATTTCCTATTTCTTTCAAGCACTTTTTTTTTCTGTCTCCTTTCCTGATTGCACATTGGTCCTGCCTGAAATTACTGATGCTCAGTCCATCTGTCAGAAACTCTTTTTCCTCCTTGTGTTTCATCTTGTAGAAATTTTTATCACACATTCAAATCCGCCTAATTTTTCTTCTGTAAATGTTGAGCCTGTACGTAACCCTGTGTGTGTGTGTGTGTGTGTGTGTGTGTGTGTGTGTGTGTGTGTGTGTGTGCTTTTTTAACTGTTGTTTTCATCTCAAAACATTTGACTTGGGTTATTTTCTATTATGTGCCTCCTAGGCCTCTGCTGAGCTTTCTGACCACGTGGACTAGCACTTTGGCGGGTCCCAGTATCCTTACTGTCAGACTCTGAAGCACATGCCCATCTCCCCAAGTTGGTTACAGATGACTGATTATTCTCCTCATGTGGAGGCTGACACAAGCTTGCTTCCGTATATGCCTGGAAGTAACTCAGCCAACTGCTGGCGAGCCTGGGCTTGACCGTGATTAGCGCTGGGCATTCTTAAAGTCCTCAGCTCTTTTATTTCAGTGCCTATGAGTAAACCAGTGCTGTACACATGCCAGGCAAGCGACCTGCCATGAGCTAGCCTGTGGCTCAACAATTTTTTTTTACTTTTGAGCTTTAAGCTAGGATATGGCTGAGTTTTAAGAAGCAATTAGATCCTTTTGGGGCACAGTTTGGGGGTGACTTAGGCCCCAACACTGAAGCAAGACTTGTCTAGGTCTTCTACAGTACCTTTTAGATTGAGTTTTCAAAGTCCAGCAACCACAGCAGCCCATATCCCTACTTCTATGTGAACACTAAGCTTGATTTTCTTCCATGATTTCCACTCATTGTTTCCTCAGCATCAGATGTTTTCCTCACAGGCATGTGCTGACCAGTGCCCTGTCTAGGAGCTCTAAGGCCCTCCCTTCTGGAAGCCCCGTCCTCTCTGACCCTCCATCTCAGACTCACGCCGCTCTGGTCTTCTCTACTCAAAGAGTCTAATGACTCCTGCCTAGAGTCCACCCAGGGCAGGAAACTCTCCAGGGAAGTAAACTGGGTACTCTTAGGGACCTTTGGGGGCAGATTAGTCAATTTCCAATCTCTTAGGGAATCCCCTGTCTTTCGTTGCCTAAAGCCCAAGAACTTGGCCAACACTGGTCATACGTTCCCAGGCATTTGGGGTTGTTTCTGCTGAGAGGGTAAATCTACTGCCAGCTGCTCTTCTTGACAAAAAACAAGTTCACTTCTGTTGTCATGCTGTTTGTCTTATGCATCAGTGCACCACAGTCTCCCGAGCATCCTTTTGCTGGTGGGCTTTTAAGGGCGTTTCCAGCTTGCAGTTACCATAAACCATATAGCTTATGATTTTCATTACTCAATCACTGATATTCGCATGTTCTAGTGCACAGGTCGTTGCTTCTCCAGGGTAAGGACCTAGAAGTGAATAGGCAGGTCACAGAAAGACGAAGATGGCGAGGGTTTCAAAGTGGCTCCCACTTCAGGTTCCTCAGCTCTGACAGCTCCTGTCCTCAGAACCCTTGTCCTGTCAGGGTGTTCACTGTAGCAGCCATGGGAGTGGCATCTCGAGATCTTAATACATATTCACCCAAGGACAAATGATTCTCTCTGTCTCTCTCTCTGTCTCTCTCTCTGTCTCTCTGTCTCTCTCTCTCTCTCTCTGTCTCTCTCTCTCTCTCTCACACACACACACACACACACACATACACACACACACACACACACACACACACACACACACACACCAATAACAACAACAACCACCACGAGTGGAGGTGAGGATACCCCCCTGGAAGTCAGAGTCAGAGCTTCCCTCACCAACTGTAAGATCCAGACATCTATCCCCCTCCGCCCCCCTGAGATCCAAGGATCACGTGGGTCATTAGGCTTGGCCAGCAAACACTTTTACCCTCTGAGTCCTCTACCCTCCCTGTTTTATCCATCTATAAGTGGGTTTGCTCAACTCTTCTTCATGATCAACAGAGCTCCTTTTATATTCCAAACACAAGTCTTCCGTCAAACACACCATTATGACCTTCGCCTGAGTTACACTTTGCCCTTTTATGGCGTTTTGATTTTCATAAGTATTCAACTTCAACGCAGTATAATCCCTTTCTACTCTAGGTATCTGTTTCTTGGGTTTCTTTTTCTCCTTTCTATAGTTCCTGCATTCTGAGCAGGTGCTCTGCCCCCTGACCCTCAGATCTGTAGGTTATTTTAAACTGTTCATCTACCTCAAATCCCAAAGATGTCTTCCTACATTTACTCCTAGAAATACTCATTTTTAGAGCATCAATCATAAGAGGAGACTTTTGTGACCAAAAACATTTTGTCCTTCCACAGGCTTTCTGCTCAGCATCCAACCAGGGGACAGGGTTGAGAAGGTATTAGAGTTCTTGGCTGCACACCCTCTGGATTCAGTGCTGCCTGCGACCTATCCTGAGGTCCCCTACTTGCATCATGGCCCGCTTATCAGTTAGCAAAGCAAATATTTGACTTCCCTCACTCCATTCTGTAGTGTCCCTGTTCTGTTTGTTTGAAAGTTTCTATAAACACCAGGCTGCAGAGCGGCTCCCTTTGGCCAGCAGCCCTGGCGGGGAACTTGTATTTCCTTCCTCTAGCTTTCTTCACTTTCTACATTTTCTACAGTGGATGAGAGATTTAAATTAAAAAATAAACTTAATCATGGAGCAATTAAAGTGAATTACTTTTCTGCATCTAGAAGCTGAAAGACACCGTATCAGGGCTGAGAAGACAGCTCGGCTATAAAGTGCTTGCTGCACAAGCGTGAGGACTTGAGTTTGCAGCCCGCACGTGTGTAAAGCTGGGTTATGGTGGTACACGTTTGAAACACTGCTGCAGGGAAGTTAGAGACAGAAGGATCCTAGAGCCTCATTGGCTAGATAGCTTAGCCCAATCAGCAACAGTCAGTGAGAGCCCCTGTCTCAAAAAAAAAAAAAAAAAAGTAAAAAATACCATACAAGATTAACTTCTGCCCACCAAACACAGGCACATACATACATACACTTGTCCTTCATACATACACAAAATAAATAAATTTAACATAAAATGACATTATTCCATAATTTGTTCTGTGTAGAGTTTGCCTTGGCCATACTTCTTTTTTTTTTCCTGCTCCTAGTCTCCTCTTCTTCACAAATATAGACACACACACACACACACACACACACACACACAAACCCTCTAAAACTACTATCATCTGCCAAGTATCAGCAATTAATGGGTGAGTAGTCTTTTGTGGGGTTGCTAATTCTGCCAGGATAGGAGGCCTTCTGCATAGAAACATCTGGAAAGAGCTACTTACGCTCCGCACCAGGTCCCCTCCGCCTGTATTATTACATAGGACAGTTCTGAGGAGATGTAGCCAGTCGCCTGAACAGCACTGAGACGTGCATAGTTTACTTGACAGCATTTACAAATTATGTCTCTCGGTCGGAATAACTTACACTGTGGAAACGCTTCCATATGCTAAGGTTGGACACACCACAGTAAGTAACAAGGAAGAAAAGAGAGCCTTTGAGTAGCTGGCTTTCATATAGAGAGAGTTGACTATAATATGTGCAAATTAATAACTCTGTCCCTAAAGAATTGACCTTAGATGGGTTTATAATTTTTTTTCTGCAATTCTTTGCTAACAATCAAGAGCAGTGAATTTCACCACAAAACAATAGAATTCAGTGAGAATTCAATTAGGAATGTATCTGAGTAATGAAAACAACAGAATAGCAATCATAAATCTTGCTTTAATATAAAACTCCATAATTTTTCTCCCAATTCTTTTGTGTCCTTCAAGTCTCAAAAGAAGATCCATCTTCAAATTCCAAAATACATGCGTGTATGTATGTATGCACAGGTGTGTGTGTGTGTGTGTGTGTGTGTGTGTGTGTGTGTGTGTGTGTTTTCCTGTGTATGTGCACATGAGTGCCCCTAGGTGCAGGTAAGGGGGAAACCTCAGGCACTGTTTTCAGTCACCATCCACCTTTTTTTTTTTTTTTTTGGTTCTTTTTTTTCGGAGCTGGGGACCGAACCCAGGGCCATTTTTTTTTTTTTTTGAGACACTAATCTGTCACTAGTCTGAAGTTCACCAAGTGGTCTGGTGGCTGGTCAGGAGACCCAGCCATTCCCCCTCTCCTTGTCTGCCAATGGTGGGATTACAAGGATACGCCTTCAGTCCTGGATTTTTAAGTATGAGTTCTTGGGATCAAACTGAGGCACCCCACGAATAAACTTCCCTGAGCCCACAGTTAATTCCTTTCCATCCTGACCTTAGAGCAGAGGTTAGCAAACTCCAGCCCGCCAGCCAAATGCAGTTCACCACCTATTTTTATAAACAAAGCTTTACTGGCACACAGCCATGACTATTCATTTACTCAGTACCTCTGGCTGCCTCCCTTCCACGCAGAGTTAAATGATTGTGACAGAAAGTATGGCCCAGAAAGACTTAAAGTATTCTCTGCAGCTTTTTATAGACAGAGTGTTGCAGACCCGGTTAATAAGCTTTTCCTCAGTCTTGTCTCTTCATGGACACACTGTTGCAAGTCCAGTTAATGAGTATTTCCTTAGTCGTCTTCTTGCCTGACTAAGTGGATGCTACTACTGCCAGCCCTGCTTTTACTGCCAGGTTTTGGGGGATCCCCAGGATGACAGCCTCAGTCACAAAAAGCTCTAAGAAAACATTGAAAAGTGACCTAGCACCCAAAGAAACCCACGTGGCCTTCTTTTCTTGGATGAACAGCAAGAATCCTGGCAGCCAAGACACATGTGTTTATTATGTGCAACAACTGTTCTGAAATGTCTTTCCCCCGAGTGAAGAAATCTATAAATGTCAAGGGGTTGGGGAACTAGCCTTCAATTGCAAAGTTCTTAATAATACTTTGACAAGGAGGTACTATATACCAAGTTATGGTACTGTTTTGCTCAGTGTTTTAAATTCAGTGTTCTAAAGTGACCAATAAACCTTTCTTTTTCTGTTATCAGGAAAAAGAAAATCCTTGAGAAAGATAGGGGGGATGGGCAAGATGGCTCAGCAGATAAAGGTGCTTTCTACCAAGGCTGATGACCTGAGCTCAATCCCCAGGACCAGCACAGTGGATGAACTGATTCATATGTTGTCCTCTGATCTCCACATGTGTGCCTTGGCATGTACACACACACACACACACATATGCACACACACATGCACACACATGCACACATACACATACACATGCACACACACATGCACACACACACATGGACGCACACATGCACACACACATGCACACACACATGCACAGTAATACTTATTTAGGAACTTTTTTCCCTGAGGTTTGATATATTTAGCATCCAGGTTTCTTAAGAAAATAAAAAGAGATGACAAAGTAATTATTTGTATATTTATTATTTATAAAATACTTTCAGCTATGATTACATATCTGAATATCGAGAGCAACAAAAAAGATCACCATTAGGGCAAGTCAGCTATTGTTAGTCCCAATAATACTAAACATTAAGGATTGAAAACACAATAATCATTTTTTTAAACCTTCTACCTATTGAAATTATGACTTGGGGGTGAGATGATCGAATGAGAGGCTGTAAATTTCCCAATCAACCTTGCAAAATGATGTCTGGACCTTGGCCAGGTCCCGGTCATTCCATTAGTCATTCAACAAGTACTGTGTTGAGCACCTAAATGTGCCAGGCTCTACCCTAGACTCCGAGTAGTGTGTATGAGAAGCACATGCATGCCGTTGACTTCCCAATGGGGAACAAGGTACCACAGAGGCTTCTACCTGGTCCAGACAAGAAGAACACAACCCACAGACCTAAAAGGAATTAGATAAATCAGCTGAGAACACCAACAGGTTCTAGGAGGAGGTCAAGCCGTGGCTTGCCTTCCTTTTCTTGTTCATTTCTGAACATCCCCTGTGAAAGCCCTATCCTAGTAAAGGGTCACCAGCTCAAAACCACTTCAACACGAATGGCTGCTCTCCTCTCAGGACTCAGGGAGCTGACGAAGCCTTGAAGTACTTTGTTCTAGTGTCCTGTGTCCTACTTCTCAGGAAGCCCTGCTCCATGGCCAGGCAGCACCAGGCTGGATCATGTACAAGAAGCAGACAGATCCTGGGGGGAATGAGCCCAGAAAGCCAGCCTCTGGGGACTGGATTCTAGAACTGCTGTCAAGGCCTAGACCAGTGGTTTGCACCTTCCTAATGCTGCGACCCTTTAATATAGCTCATGTTGTGGCAAGTTCCAAACACAAAATTATTTTGTTGCTACTTCGTGACTGTAATTTTGCTACTTTTATGAATCGTAATATAAATATCTGAAGTGTAAGGTATCTTATATGTAAGCTATCTGCTGTGTGAACCCATGAGTTGAGAACCATTGGTCTAGAATAATCCATAGAGAAGCACCAACAGAAGATGGGGTGGGATAACAAAAGGCCAGGTCCATCCACCCTTCCTTCCTTCCTTCCTTCCTTCCTTCCTTCCTTCCTTCCTTCCTTCCTTCCTGGCAATAGAAACTGGGTACTATCAGGGATCACAGTTTCATATAGAAAGGGGGGTTCCTCTCAAGCCACTTTAGCTTTTCCAATCTCCCCCTGCCTGTGGCCTTGAAGGTGTGTTTGCACAGGCACCAGCTCTGGCAAGCACTCTCCACTCCTGAGGCTGGGGTGGGTGGTGGGTGGGCAGTGCACCTGCTTGCAAGCCTTTGCAATGCCTTCCCACTCAACTCTAGGGATACAGACTGTAAAGCCAGCTCTGTTCTCAGATCAGAGCACTGGCTTCTTATCCAGGAACCTGGAAAAGACACAAAGACTGCTGAACATTCTAGAAACAGTGCTTCTACTCACAGTCAGCTGGAATGCACCCCCAGGCAGAAGGAAGAAAAGGTGAGTGGCCAAGGTGACCCCGCCCCTCTGGCAGAGCAGCCCAGTGGCTCTGAGGGGTCAGGACTTACCTTTCTGTGTTCAGTGGAGGGCTGCGGGCAGACAAGCTGAGAACCAAGCAGCAGGAGGGCGCCCAGGGCACTAGGAAAGAAAAAGAGCAACAGGCAGGGATATGAGCGTGGTCCTGGCAGTACCTAGAGGAAGCTGGCATCACCAGCTCAATACTGGAAGGGAGAGGTCAGTCCACCCTAAGTCCTGAAATAAACTCAGGGAAAATACAAAGGGAAAAGGAATAGCCCCACACCAAGAAGGCCATGGCATCGGGGTAGGTGTGGAGGTCAAATCCCTGACCTATACCTCCCAACAGCACTTGTAAGTCTGAGATAACTTCTAGCAGCCTTGGTCATTCCCCTTTGTGAGATGGGAACAGCAACAGAAGTTGGCTCAGAGGTGTGGAGAGGGCTGAGAAAGACCTCCACCATGCTCACACAGACCACAGCACAAACCAGAATGTGGAGGTTAGCAGGGTAATGAGGTCAGCATAAAGAAAGGGCTTCTAGTGCTGGCCCGGCCTTGCTCCAGCTTCTGTAGCCCTTTGGTATCTCACATGCTCTTTGTGGGTGGGATTAGCTACCTTAAGCCTTACTGACGCTGACCCTGACTAGAACTTGTCATCAAGCAAAGGGAAGATACTTTGGGGGATGGGGACGGCTCTGACCCAGAGACAATAAAAAGCAGTGTGATGTATCTAGCATGGATCCTAATGCTGCCAGTCCCACCTGAGTGATCCTGGGCACACTAGCAATAAACACTCTCATCCTCTGTGAAGATCACAGAATGTGAAAATGTGTAGGTAGGAAGCCAGAGGAGATATGGGTGGGGCCAGAACTGGAAAGGCGGCTCAGTCAGATGGCTTTACAGTGCTTATCACCAAGCACAAGAAGTTAAATTTAACCCCCCACAACCCACATTTTAACAAAAAAGCCAGGTATAGTGATAAGCATTTGTAACCCAGTGTTGGAGAGGCAGTGACAGGAGGCGTCCTAGAGCTCTCTGGCCAGCCCACCTAATGTGGCTACCCAGTGAGTCCCAAAGCCAGGGAGCAACCTTGTCTGAAACACAGAGGGTGTAGTACCTGAGATGTAACATTCAAGACTGTACGCTGGCCTTCACCTGTGCATACATGCACGTACCACACACACACACACACACACACACACACACACACACACACACACGAGAAATTAAGTGCCCAGAATCTGGGCTTCGAATGAACAACACCATTATTTTCAGCATCCTTGGATCCCTGCATCCTTTGAATGTTTAGTGCTTAACCCTAAAGGCATTTAAACTAAATGCTGCAGCAATTCCCAACCTTTCCAAGGTCTCCATCACTTAGGGGTGCAAAACACTGTCCCATCCAAAAAAAAAAAAAGGAAAAAAGAAGCCCCTGTGTGGGACTAGGGATAAGGAGAAGACATGGTGGCAGCTGTAGCCAAGGCCACAGTTAGAAGACTTCCACTCCTCCTTCAAGCAGCCAGTGTGCCACCAGAACAACCATATTATATGAGCACATAATATTAAATCTGGGGCACAATTATGAAGATTTGATTTCAAATGTGCTGAGCCTCTAGCTAGACTACTGCAACCCAGCAGGATTTCCCACTGGGGCCACATGATCTATCTGCACTGTCCAATGAATAAAACAGTTACATCAGTGGTTCTCAACCTGTGAGCCTCGACCCCTTTGACTCAGGGCTCAACTAAGATCATCAGAAAACACAGATATTTGCAGTACGATTCATAACTGCAGCAAAATTACACTTATGAAGTAGCAAAAATAAATTGTGGTTGGGAGTCACCACAACACAAGGAACTGTATTAAAAAGGTCACAGCGTTAGGAAGGTTGAGAACCAGTAAGACACAATGTTTGGCATTCACACAGCTGACAGTAAATAACATCTAGATGGTGATGTCACAGAGTCTTCAATTAACTCTGGGAATTATTTATTTAAAAAAAAATCATTATCAAAACCACCCCAAACACACCTTCATTGCAACTTTTGATCTTGTTTGTTTCATTTTTAAAGAAGTTTTTTTAGGACTGTGCCTTATTCTGGATACCCCAGGCTGAGCTGCCACTAGTGTAGTCCTAGTGAGTGCAGGCTAGTTTTGAACTCTCAGAAATCTTTCTACCTTGGCTTAGTCCCATCTGGGTGATCCTGGACATGCTAAAATCTCCAAGCCACAAACATTCTCATCTTCTGTGAGGATCATGAAGCGTGGTGCAGATGCAAAAATACGCAATGCGGGGGTAAAGTCAGAGAAGAGATAGTTTTAGTACCTGGGGCTGGGAGACAGCTCGTGTGGGAAAGCACTTGAGGTTAAGGGTGAAGACCGGACTTGTGTTTCCAACGTCTCAATGAAAAAGAGGCATGGTGACACAGGTTTTGAAAAAGAGGCATGGTGACATGGACTTTGAAAAAAAGGCATGGTGACACGGGCTTGGGTTTGTCTTCTGTTTTTTCCTTGTGTTTAAAATATTCTTTCTCACATAAGATATCCCGATCACCTGGTTGCAGCTTCCCCTCCCCCAACTCATCCCAGATCCTCCCCATGCGGATTAACTCCCTTTCTGGCTCTCCTTAGAAAAGAGCGGACTTCGAAGGGAAAATAAAATGTAGCAAAATACAATATAATAAGATAAAATAAAAGCTATCCAATCAAAGTTGGACAGGACAAGCCAACAGAGGTAAAAGAGATTAAGAGAAGGTTTAAGAATCAGAGACACACTCGTTTGCACACTCAGGAATCCCATTAAAAAAAAAACAAAAAACAAAAAACAGTAAATTGGAAGCCATAACGTTTATGCAGAGGGCCTGGCATGGACCTGTACAGGTCCTGTGGATACTGCCTCAGTCTCTGAGTTCATATGAGCTTTGCTCATGTTGATATAGAAGGCTTTGATTTCTTGGTGTCCTCCTCTTCCAAGGGGTTCCCTGAGCTCCAATGGGAGTGATTTGATGAAGACATATATTTAGGGCTGAGTGTTCCAAGGTTGATTGGTCTGTCTGTCTCTCTGTCTCTGTTTCTATCTGTCTCTCTGCATTATGGCTGGCTGGGGGTATCTATATCTAGATTTGGTCCTCCTCTGCTTCAGGAGGAAGCTTCTCTGATGATGGCTGAAGAAGGCACTGATCTATGACTATAGCAGAATGTCATTGGAAGTCATTTCATTACTATGGATTTTTTTCCTTCTCTCTCTCTCTTTTTTAAACCAGTAGCACTTGGTTTTACCCTAGGTGCCTAATCTATCTAGTCTCTGGTTCTTGGTCACCCAAGCAGTGCCAGGTATGGGCTCCATCTTGTAGAGTGGGTCTTCAGTCAAATCAGACATTGGTTGGTTGCTCCTGTAAGCTTTGTACCATGGTTGCCCTAGCACACAATACAGGACACCACTGTAGATCAAAGGGTTTGCCGCTGGGTTGGTGTTTACATTTCCCTTCTACTCTCCTGTGCCAAAGCATGCAGAGCCCCTTCCTGTACCAAAGATGCTAGAACACAGGGGGAGGCTCTGTGCAGGGAGCTCGACTTCTCCAGGTCAATGAGTTGTGTGGAGTTGTCTTCAGCAATGGGGCCATGGAGTCACTTTGTAGAGAGCAACTGGTAGTCTTGGCCACAGCCTGGGTTGTTTGGGGCTTCTCATGGGACAACCCCTTTTCACCAACAATTCAATTAGATTTAACCCAGGCTTTATTTGGTGAGAAGAGATGGCCAGCTGGGACTCTGTTTTCCTCATTATGCAATGATTTCATTTAGATCGCCTTCACACATATGTGCATGCATATGTGTGCATGCACACACATGTGTGTGTCAAGTTCTTACTATATTAGGTTTCCATGCTACCCTTCAAATGTCCCTTTAAAATCAACTGTCTCTCCCTCAACCCCCTCTTCCTTCCCACTCCACACTTAATCTTCCCATTCTAGCCCCCGCCCTATCTACCCATAATTAATTACCTATTCTATTTCTCTTTCCTAAGAAGATCTACATTTCTCTCTAGTCCTTACAGTATACTTACCTCTGTGGTTCTATGAATTGCAGTTTGGTTATCGTTGACTGAATAGCTAATTTCCACAATTGAGTGAATACATACCAAATTTGTCTTTCTGGTCTAGGATATCTCACCTCAGGGTGATGTTTTTCTTGTTCCATATATTTACCTACAAATTTCATGATGTCATTTTTTTTAATGGCTGAGTAACGCTCTATTGTGTAAATGAACCACATTTTCTTTATCCATTCTTCTTCCTTCTGTTGAGGGGCTTCTAAGTTGTTTCCAGTTCTGGCTATTATAAACAGAGCAACAGTGAACACTGCTGAACAAGTGTCTCTGTGGTAGGATAAAGTGCCCTTTGGGTATATGCCCAAGAGTGGTATAGCTGGATCCTGAGGTAGATTGATTTCCAGCTTCCAAAGGAATTGCCACACTTATTTCCAAGGCGGCTATACAAGTTTACACTTCCACCAGCAATGGAGAGTTCCTCTTACGTCACACATCCTCACCAGCATGAGCTGTCAGGGTTTTGGTTCTGGTTTTGTTTTGTTTTGTCTTGTCTTGTTGTGGTTGTCGTTGCTGTCGTCGTTGATCGTATCTATTCTGACAGGTATAAGATAAAATTTCAAAGGCGTTTTTATTTGCATTTCCCTGATGGCTAAGGATGTCAAAAATGTCTTTAAGGGTTTCTCAGCCATTTGTGTTACTTCTTTTGAGAATTCTCTGCTTAGATCTGTACACCATTTTTAATTGGGTTATTTGTTTTCTTAATACCTAGTTTCAGAAGTTCTTTATATGTTTTAGATATTAGCCCTTCATCGGATGTGTAAATGGTAATAAATAAATGAAAGAAGGAAAGAAAGAAAGAGGGAGAGAAAGAAAGAAAGAAAGAAAGAAAGAAAGAAAGAAAGAAAGAAAAATTTTCCATTCAGTAGGCTGAGTGGCATGGATTTGTGATTCCAGTACTAGGAAGGGAGAGGCAGGAGGGGTCTGAGGACTTTCTGTGTAGCTAGCCTAGCCAAAATGGCCATCTTCAGCTCAGTGTGAATCCCTATCTCAAACAGTTCCTAAGCAATGACATCCTTATATGCGCACGCACACACACACACACACACACACACACACACACACACACACACACACACACACAGCAATGGAACAGAAAAGCCACCCAACATATGCTCCAGTGCGGGGAGAAACATCTGGAGATTGCTCCCCAGACAGTGGGGAGAAGATGGTACTTTCTACTTCTATCCCCACTAGACTCAGTTTATCCAAGAAATAAAAAACACACACGTCTCAGCTTGGGAGCATAGGTCCCCAGGTTGCACAGCCTTGGTTAATCACATTCTTTCTCATGCCTCAGTTGCCCAAGTCTGTAAAATGGGATAATATAGCCTGATCAAGCTACCTCAAGGGAGCTAATGTTTAGGAACACAAACTTTGAACCTGTGCCTGCAAATCAGCATAATTTCTAACCCAGCCTGGCACTGTTCAAAGAAAATCAGATTGGTGTGGCTTCATTACAAAGACAAACATCAGCTCCATAAATGTGTCATACCTCAGTCCCCAGGGCCATTGGCTCATATGTATGGTGCCAATAGGAGCAGTTCTACATAACTACTGGTTCCAGACCGCACTGGAGCATTCCCAGGGACAAGGAGAGCAGGAGATTCTACTTCTTCCTGTCTGAGAACTTACTCCAAGTCGCCTGTCCACTCCACCTCTTCCCTCCATTGCTGGGGCTCTACTTGGAGTTCTCAGCTCCCCTGGACTTCGCAGTTACTACACAGAACCACTCCATCGTCCAGCCAAGACTAACTCTTTTTCCCCAAATGACTCTTGTAATATTTACCTGTCACTCTCTTCACATTAGAAAGTATCACAGGGCTGGGGAGAGATCACAGAGGAGAGAGTGCTTATCACTCAAGCACAGGACCCGAGGCCAGGCCCTAGAGCCTGAGTGAAAGGGCTAAGTAAGCTTGCTCTCCCTTGGAATGCCAGAGCACTGGGGAAGCAGAGACACACATGTTTCTGGGACTTAGTGGCCAGTCAGTGTAGTGTACTCTGTAAGCTCCAAGCCAGTAAGACACACACACACACACACACACACACACACACACACACACACCTCACTTGCACATATATGCACCTCCACCCACCTAGACATACCTCCAAATACATAATACATGTCGGCATGCATGCATAAACCTCTAAACTCGTGCATACACCATGCACACAAACACATGCACAGATTACAGCTTGAAACTGGAGGGGCAATGATTTTGTCGCTGTTTTATCCCCAGTACCTAGCAGAGTGCCTAGGACACAGAAAGTGCTTGATACATTGAATCAATGAATAATGTGTTGAATTAACGAACAGTGCACTGGATTAACGAATGGTGTCTTGAATTAGTGAATGGTGCCTCCCATCCAGATAATCCCTGAAATTGTAGACAGATGAAACTCATGGGAACTAACAGATTTTATAATGCCCAAAATAATTTCTAAAGCTCCTAAATGTCCTTTTATAAATGTTCCTTTAAGGGGTTGGGGATTTAGCTCAGTGGTAGAGCGCTTGCCTAGGAAGCGCAAGGCCCTGGGTTCGGTCCCCAGCTCCGAAAAAAAGAACCAAAAAATAAAATAAAATAAAATAAAATAAAATAATAAATGTTCCTTTAATAAAAGAAGGGTTTTTTTTTAAAAAATTTC
Organism: Rattus norvegicus; assembly: GCF_021556685.1. Classification (NCBI taxonomy): domain Eukaryota; kingdom Metazoa; phylum Chordata; class Mammalia; order Rodentia; family Muridae; genus Rattus; species Rattus norvegicus. Next base: position 68,666,450 of record NC_141541.1, read on the forward strand.
TATATGACACCCACCCCAAATCTCACCAGATTCCAGGAGACATGTTTGCTGACGTGTCTCATTGAAAAGATACAACGTGAGTTATATTTAGACGCTCCAGTGTCTCTTCCCTTCACTAGCTGGGCCCTGGTGAAGCTCAAACACATAGGAATCCCCAACAACATCATTGTGGGATAAAGTCTTAGCTATTAAATGGGCTCTGCTCTGAATGGAATAAAATAAATTCCCCCAGAGGGGAAATTATTCTTTGAGTTGCAATAACAGCAGTCGGAGCAATATATAACCCCAGGGACCAGAGGAGGCTCTGCCAAGGGCCGAGGGTTTCCCGCCCCTGCTCAGCAGAGGCTGTCTTGGACTACCCAACCCTGCTCACACATACCTCACTAATTGACAGGCTGCTCTGTGCCCACGCGTCTTCCAAACACAGGATAACCAGGCACAAACCCCTGCTCCTCCTGACCCCGTTCCAGATGACGGCTGGGGAATGGGGGATCATGTATGTGTCTGTGTGAGGCTCCTGGGTTGTTTCACTTGGATCGTTTGCTTTGGCAAGGGGCTCTCGGTGTGCAACATTCTGACAGACTGAAGGCTAACAGGACCTTTGGCAAATAAGTCAGAAGCTCCCCTCAATATGGAAATGAGGAGCTGTATGCCTCCTAAGACTTTCTGATCCACCTTGCAGTCAAAACTACTCACTATCCAATATGAGACAGACAGACAGACAGACCATTGTCCACTGCTGGCATAGGTTTCAAGTACTCCATGAAAAAGTAATGTTTAATGAAACTGTACAAGATTTACATACAGAACTAGGCTCTAGGCTTTTAGTCCACATCCCCTCAATGGACTCAACACCAAATGCCAAATGCCAAAACCAGGGAAACGGGTGGGAAATCCCCCTTCATTTCTTTTCTCCTTCTGTTGACACAACCCAAGAGACACATTGGGAATGACCTAGAATCGAACCAACCTGTGCCAAGATCTCAGCAATGACATGCAGTCCCCATGTACCCTGTCAGACACTGAAACTGCCTGGGGACAACAGTAGTATCTCTACAAACTAACCACTTGCTATTTTAAGACATCCATTTTCTTTGCCAAGGCCATCCTCACCTACATAAAAAGTTCTAGGCCACCTTAGGCCACAGAAGACCCTGTCAGAAAGTGGGAGCAGCAGTGGTAGGCAATCATGCGAATCCCAATGTCTTAAAGTGTAATCTATGTATTTCCCCTTCTGTCTTATGCTATGCCCTGCCCTTACAGAACTTATCTTCATAATCCGACATCAGCACGCAAGTGTCACTCAAAGTGCTGGTCTTGGTGCACACAAAGTCTCCAGAGCACAGTAGACTTCTGGCCAGAGACTGAGGCCCAGCCTTGTCACTACCCCCGTCCTTCCCTCAGCTGAGAGACTGTTCACTGTACAATTGTGTCCTCTAAACTCGTCTCCCATCAGGTGCCCCTGCACAGGGAATTCTAAGGGTGACTGTGTATTTATGATCCTCCTGCCTCTGCCACCTGAGTGCAGGGAAAACTAGGAAAGCCAGCTCCAAACAACTGAGGGGAGAACATAGCAGAGACCCGCAATCAAGCAGCAGCCAGATCAAATCCAACAGACTGGGGGAAGGCCTGCATGGTCTGTGAGAAGTGAGACATTTCCATTTTATGGCACAGACTTAGACACCTTTCTAACCACGTGTGGGTTTTATTGCGCATTTACAGGTCCTCCGTGCTTGCAGCCATCCCTGTTCTCTGGAAATGCAAGGTGCTCTATCACAGCACAGCTTTTTAAGACTCAGAGCTCTGTGGTGAGTTCCTCTCGGTCTCTCCAACCTACGATGTCTCCAGCAGAAAGGTTAGTTCAAAGCAACTGAGGGAAGAAAAGAACAGGGGGCAGAGTGAAGAGGTGGAAGGGGAAAGAAGAGGGAAAGAGGAAATACTAATGAAAAGGTATACGAGGGGCCGGGGTGTGGCTCAGCAGTAGCGTGTGGACTAGTGTGAGCACGTGAAGCCCTGAGCCCATCCCCAGCACCACAGAAACTAGGTCCAGCACAGTGGTTTAGCTCTGTGTTACCTGCACTCAGATGCCGTAGGCAGGAGGATCATAAGCACAGAGTCATTCTCAGCTACACAGTATATGTGAGGTTAGCCTGGGCTACATGACATAACAAGAGGAGGAAGAGACAGGAGGTGGAAGAAGGGAACAGAAGACAAAGAAGAAAGAGGAAAGGGGGGATGAAGAAGAGAAAGAGAGAGAAGGGGGAGAGAAAGGAGTAAGAAGCAGCAAATCAAAGTGAGACTGTGCGATATAACACTCCTCCTCGTTTTTTTTTTAAGTGTCCCATAATTCACCATGGGAGAGAGAGCAAAGCTAGTGAAAGGAAGGTAAGGGAAAAGAAGAGTCCTACAAATTAGAGCAATTGGTTCTAAGTCGTGAGGAGGGAGGCAAAGCCTTTACCTGGGGAGGCAAGGAAAGGTCAGCTGGCAGCCCAGCGATCACACCTTGACACCATTCAACTCCATCTCAGGACAGAATGTTCTAGCAAATCCTACAATCAAGCACTGAGTGATGAGGACAGGGTCCAGGTACAGGGCTGTGCCAGGCGTTAAGGCAAAATCAACCCTGTCTGGATGCTTGCCGTCATTTTATAGGTAGGCCTTGCCAGGGCTCTCCTCCAGAAATTCATTTTATTTCCTCTGGCCTCTATGTCTGCCGTTCAGATGGCTCCCACCAGAAGCCCACAGATGATATTCCCGTAGGTTCTTCCCTGGACATACCTCTACACTTCCCCCGTCAGGGCAGGAACACTCACATGCCCTGCGTCCCCAAACCTGTTTTACACTGGTGGCCCAGCTCTGCAAACGCACAGAATATCCTAATGGCTCTCGGAGCCATGAACCAGAGTGCAGCAGGAGTATTTGACAGTTGTCTCTACAAAAGTGAGCTCAATGCTGTGGAAAGACTCACTAAAGGCAAGCAGCCAAGGGGGAGGGAGTGGCTGGCAAATTAGGTGTGGACGGGACCACTGTGGATGACTAGGGCAGAAAAGAAAACCTGTGAAGCCTAGAATAGCTCTGTCCTCAGAGCGCCTCTCGACGTCTTTAAATCCTCACACCGTTTTAAAGTGGGAGCCTCAGATGATGCTTTTGGGTGTGGTTTGTGCAAGAAAGACGATCGGGGCTTCACGGGCAAAGAAATGCTCTTGGCCCCACATCAAAACAGTCTGTGCGCTGTGCTCGGATATACATGTGTTTTAAGTTTAAAGTAAACTGTTGAAGGTGTGTTCGTTCCTACGGTTTCCCCGCCTTAACCTAATTGAGTCACTGATCATCCTGGTTAGGAATATAAAACCTTGTCCTGACTTCTTTCACGTGAAAGGTAATCGGTTCTTTCCGTGTTCCATGGCTCACTTACAGTCCCTCTCACCGCCGGCCGGTCACTGGTAACTAAATTCTGATGTATTTACTGTCCCCCGAGTAGTGGTGTAGGTGGCAGCTAATGCAAATCCTGGTCTGACTCTTGATTTGTCTTGCTCGTTTGGGGTTAAGGCAGGGTCTCATTATATAGCTTCAACTTTCCATCCTCCTGCCTCAGCCTCCCCAGTGCTAGAATCATAAGCAGGGGCCTCTGTGCCTGTCTGGCCTGCCTTAGAAATACTTGACTCAGTGCCCCCCCTTCCTTTTCCTTCACTTCCTCTTTCTCCTTTTGTCTCTACTTCCCTCCTGTTCTTTCTCACTTCCTGATCCATAGAAAAAGGAACAGTGATTGACCTCTGACCTTTCCAATGGCCACCAATTTCCTCACCGTGGGGGAGACCGCAATGTTCACTGATGGACTGCACCTCAGATCGCCAGCCCTATCTTGGACACACTCACACACAGGCAAACAGTTCTCTGAGCCCATCTCCCCTCATGTCCGTCCCTGGGTCCTTATCCTCGGCCCTGAGAGCAACCACCCTTCCCACTCTCGTTTCCTCAATCCCTTTCGGTTGTATTTCTAAGTGGAATGGCTGACAGGCATTAAAGTAATAATACTTTACTGGAGTGTATATCAAGGAAAAGAGAAACTAATGTTTTCAAAGACTAAAACCAGACACTTGACCTACGGCCATGGACTGTAAAAGCCTTAAAGTGATCCAGACCTCTCCTCCGTAAGACCTATAAAATCCGCCATCGAGTTGTAACGGCCCTAATTACATCTGTGTTTCTTCAAAAACTACCGTTCAAAATAAAATCGGCCAAATCAGTTCTATTTCCTGCCAACACAGCCACCTCCATGGCATCCGTAGTTTTGTTTCCTCCTTTGTTTTTATTGGAAACGTGACGTTTGTCAGCTCTGCTAAGGCACTCTGAGGAGTGGGTGAAGAACACCTGCCACTCCGATGTGGCGGTGCCTACACAAAAGGTCGGGCTAGCAAGATGGCTCGGTGAGTAAAGCTGTGCAAGCATGAGGACCTGAGTTCAGATCCCCAGAACCCATGGAAAAGCCCAGGGGTGGGGGGCATGACATCTGTAATCCTAGTATGGGAAAGTTGGAGACGGGAGGATCCCTCAGACTTGCCTGGCCAGTCAGTCTAGGGAATCAGTGAGCTCCAGGTTCAGAGAGATGCTGTGTCTCTAAAAGGAAGGTAGACTGAACACTAGAAGGGGCCTGGATTGGACCCTCTGGTTCTGGTATGTATTCACCATACATTGCATGTACATGTGAATGCATAGGTGCACACAAACATGTGCTCCTGGAAATGCACATCCACGTGTACAGCACGGCACCCATAAATGCACAGACACACACACACACACAGAGCATGTGATTTGAAGTCTTAAGAAATACAAACACTCCTGGGTCGTTTTAGCACATTTTCTTTCTGACTTGGAATAGACATAGACAAATTTTACTTAATCTGGCTTCTTCCAATCTTTTGATCCAAAGGGATTTTACTCATCCTGGAGCTTCCCGTGTGCCTCTGAGCTTACCCAGGACTTAAGAACCCGCTAACCAGCTCAGCCAGGGTTAGAATCGTCATGTATCTCCCAATACTTCGGAGCAGGGGTCTGTTTTAATTCCCCAGCTTCACGGCCTCTCTCTAGGTGGACAAAGCTGACTCCCTGTTGTTCTGTGGCTTGGAAAAGTCTGGGGAGGATTTTTAAACTAAATCTCTGCTTGTCGGAATTGTGAACCCCCCTGATTTTTTTTTTCCTCTCAGATTCTGTGCAGTGCGTGTTTGAGTGCAGCCTGCTTCCTCTCCAGGTAGAAAATCCTTTGGCTCTTCCCATCCGTCTTCATGCACGGGGCACTTTGATAAATATGGAAACGTGCCTGCTCCTCTTCTACCCTCTCTTGTCAGAGGCTTCCCGCCCTTCATCAGAGCCCCTCCCCCAACCCCAACAATCCAAAAAGCATTGCAACAAAAAGCACCATAGCATTGGTTTTGTTTGTTTTATTTGTAAAATATAAAATGCATTTACGTGGTCCTAGAGAAAAAACATGCACACAATGGTTGGCCCGGTGAGACGGCTTGGTGGGCAGACATGTAATGCCAAGTAGGGTGACGTCCAAGGTCACATGGTGGAAGCAGAGAGCTGATGCTTAGAGGTTGTCCTCTGACATTCCCCCGCCTCTCTCTCTCCGCCCCCCTCCCCTTCCCTTTCCCCCTCTCCACACACACACCCACTTTTATAGATATACAGTGGGCAATACATGTCCGGCTTACAGTGCAGGGGTTTGATGGAAATCTCCAGTTCTAAACTCCTGCAGAATTACCTCCCCACCCACATAACTGACATTTTCTTTCTCCCATCCTGACAGCAGAACCCTTGATAAAGCGTCTACCAAGCAGACCTGTCAAAACAGTCTTTGCCACAGGACCCGACGCAGGACCTGCCAAGATTCCATAGCCCCACCAGCCACGTAGCAAGGCCTGAGGCACGTGTTTGGGGGAGCCTTTCTGTTGACAGTGCACTTACAGCTGTTAGCTGGGTAGGGAGCTCCTCTCTTCTCCTCCACCGGCTCACTCCATCCATTCAGGGTCTGGCTGTAATGTCTACTTCTTTCTACCCTAGTGCCGTGTGACCCACTGCTGAAGATACCTCATGACCCAACTGACTTGCCGTCATTTCTCACCTGGGTGCTATTCTGCAGTTGTACTTTGGGACCTCCCACCAGTCTAGCACGTACTGTATGTTCAGAAATAGCATATGAAGTGAGAGCGATAAAATGTTTGCCTAGTACACATCAAGTCATGGGTTCAACCCCCAGCCTCTGACTTTCATGGTCGCACATAACAATTCCAGCACTTGGGAGGTGAACTTAGGAAAATCAGAAGTTCAAAGGTCATCCTTGGTATCACAGAGAGTTTAAGGCCAACCTAGGATGTACAAGACCCTGTTTCAAAACAAATTCCATGTTTAAGTGATAAGCTTTAAGACCACCAAGTATTAATTTAGGCTGTTCTGTTGATATTACACAAGTTGAGAATGGAACTTTTTTGCCCTCTCTTGCTGGCATGTGACATACCAGTGACCAGTCATCAATGCAAAGTTTTGTAGCTTCTATAGGATTTAGGATTTCTAGACACACGTGACTTACTTATGTAAAAATTTTACAAGCAACAACATACTAAAGCACACGCACACACTTCACTCAATTAAATGCTGGGCAAAGGCCCTGAAGCATCTGCTTGGCAAATGCTGCAGCCTAGCTGGGTAACCACATGTGCTGACATCATAACACGTTACAGACCGTTTGCATGTTAGCATGAGTTGCGGGCATCTGAAGCTAAATGCATGGTTAGAGAGGAGGCAAGGCTAAGACACCCTGAGGGTGTGGCTTTTAGGACAGCACATTCTTCCTTTCTTCCTTCTATCCAGATTGGAAATCAATTTATGTTAAGAGCATCCCAAGGCCTCAGAGTGACCTCAGCACAGAACTATCAGCTGCAAGACCTTACTGGGCATGTGCAGGATACTCATAAGACAGCACAGCTGAAACGAACACTGGATAAACTCAGGGTGAGGAAGATGTGCAAGAGACAGCTGGAAATCCTGACTTCAAACACTGGTATTTATAACAACAAATTCATTGATCTGACAATGTGTGAATGTTACAAATCTGTACCTAGAGTGTTCATTTTTATCAATAAAATCCTCTTGTCTATTTTATATATTGAGATCTCACTAGGATTTTGATGAAATAAATTTTAAATTATTATTATCATTATTATTATTTGTGTGGGGTGGTGTGTGTGTGTGTGTGTGTGAGAGAGAGAGAGAGAGAGAGAGAGAAGGGGGAAGAGAGAGGGGGGGGGGGAGGGGGAGGGGAGGAGGAAGAGGGAGAGGGAGAGGGAAGGAGGAGTCTTTCAGGTGTCAGCCTCCACATCAGGTTTACAAGGCAAATGTTTTTATCTACTGAGCTATCTCACTGACCCTGATTAAATAGTTTTTAAAAGACTATCAGTTGATTAGACCAGGCTGGCCCTGAACTAGTCTTACAGTCAGTTTCTGATCCTCTTGCCACTGTTCCCTGAGTGCTGGGATTATCACCACTGCAATGAAACCCAGCTGGCCCACCATGCTGAGCGTCCAAGCGCGCCACACACACACACACACACACACACACACACACACACACACACACACACACATGCGTGCTCTCTCTCTCTCTCTCTCTCTCTCTCTCTCTCTCTCTCTCTCTCTACCAATGGAGCAGTTGAGCTACAGCCCAGTTCCCCCTCAGCTTCCTGTCATAAGTTTGAAAGCAGTTCCAATGACATGGGTTACATTTCCAAAGGCTGGAGCCTTTATTCTGAGTCCACAGACACTGCTAGTCCGTGTCCATAGTTTACTGTCTCTGAGAACTGATTCTCTCAAGTACAAAAGGAAACGCAGTGCTCGCTCAGCTCACTATGCACTCAGCATAAGAGTCGGGAGCTTTAATGAAAACGGAAAGACATGGAAGTTCCGAGCAGAAGGTACCAGGATATTAATGATGCCATAGGTTACGTCAAACTCTACGGAGTCATAACCAAGGTTACAAGGGGACCACAATACTTTCCAAGTTCCTTAGGGAATTCTATCACATGAGATATGTAACACAGGAAGGGCATAGAGTATGTAATTCTGTTACATAAGACATGGAATATACATATAATATGTGAATAGGAAGGACATTCTGAACTGCAGACAACTGCACGCCTGGACTACTGTAACAAACACTAGTGATACACACAGCCGAAAGACCAATTACTTCAAGGAACCATATAGTAAAACATGAATATCAAAGTCCGTTTTGAGCCAAGGATATGCTAGTTTGCTATGGTATATACTGAGCCCAGAGTCTGGCCACGCTAGGCAAATGCACACCACAGAGCCACACCCCAGGACTGTTCTTGTTTTTAAGAGGTTTCTGCTCACCTGAGACAGCTTGTAAGATGGGAAACCATGGTGCTGCAGGTCCAGGATAAGGCAAGGGTTCCTCGAAGGTGTCCCCAGTTTTCTACAGGTTCAAGTGGTGTTCAACTCCTATAGGAATGAATGTGATTAATTTTTAGTATCACTTGTTTAGAAAAATTCTAGAGCCCAATCAGATGAAGAAACGGATTAAACAAATGCAAGAGGGCTGAAGTATGGCTCAGCGGGTAAAGCCACTGGCCACCAAACATGCCAGTCTGACTTTGATACCCAGGTCCCATAGGGTGGAATGAGAAAACGAACTCCCACAAGTTGTCTTCTGATGTCACAACATAACATATGCCTTGGCAAACACATGCATGCATGTACACACACACACACACACACACACACACACACACACACACACACACACAAATAGAAGCAATTAAAAGAAATGACACTTCCCAGTTATGGTGACCAGGACTTCCAAGCTGGAAGGTGACACTGAATAGACATCCAGGAGGGGACAGCCATCTAGGACATCCAGGAGGGGACAGCCATCTAGGACATCTAGGAGGGGACAGCCACCTAGGACATCTAGGAGGGGACGGCCATCTAGGACATTCCGGAGGGGACAGCCATCTAGGACATCTAGGAGGGGACAGCCATCTAGAACATTCCGGAGGGGACAGCCATCTAGGACATCCAGGAGGGGACAGCCATCTAGAACATTCCAGAGGGGACAGCCATCTAGGACATCCAGGAGGGGACAGCCATCTAGGACATCTAGGAGGGGACAGCCATCTAGGACATCTAGGAGGGGACAGCCATCTAGGTCATCTAGGAGGGGACAGCCATCTAGGACATCCAGGAGGGGACAGCCATCTAGGACATCCAGGAGGGGACAGCCATCTAGGACATTCCGGAGGGGACAGCCATCTAGGACATTCCGGAGGGGACAGCCATCTAGAACTCTTAGTACAGTCCCTGGCTGTGACAGCTAATCTTCATTGGCAAGTTCAGGGTATTTGGAATTTCCTAGAAGACACACCTCTGACTGTGTCTGTGGGATCACTTCCAGAGAGGTTTAACTGAGGAAGGAAGAGCCATGCAAGGATCTCAGACTGAGGGCGAAAGGAGACTGAGAGAGCCAGATGCCCATCAGTACTCATCTGTACCTGGATCCTGGTTATGGTGAGCACCATTGTGGGGGTGTGAGGAGGCCCCACAGACAGTGTTTGAATGCTTGGACCAGCAGGTGTGCCACTATTGAGGAGGTGTGGCCTTGTTGGAGTAGGTGTTGCACTGTTGGAGGAAGTGTGTCACTTGGGGGGGGGGGGAGTATGCTCAACCTAGGCCTAGTATCTTTTTCCCTTCCACTGCCTGCAGATCAAGATGTAGAACCCTCAGCTCCTTCTCCAGCGCCATGTCTGCCTATAATCTCCCTGCTATGATGATAATGGATGAAACCTCCAAAACTGTTAACTAGCTCCAATGAAATGTCATCCTTTATAAGAGTTGGTATGACCACAGTGTCTCCTCACAGCGATAGAAACCCCAACTAAGACACCATGTGGTCAAGAACCCCCTGCTCTCACGATCATGCCCTCCCTATCGTGGAAAAACCACATCCATTCAAACTATGACAACAGACTTCTCTTCCCTTAAGTTGCCTCCATACTTGGTCACAACTGCACTGCAAGTCCAGTGGCTTCTGACTGGATACCTGATCAGAGAAAGGCGTTCAGCATGTCTGAAGGTTGTTTCCCCACCTGTATAGTACGGTAAAAGCACGGCCTAACAATTCAAAGCGTGGCATCACTGACACAGGCTGTGACACAGATGAGCCTTGTCACATTAGACATTAGAAGAACACTCTAAATGGAGAACCTCGACCCAAGGGAACACGCATTGCATGGCTCCATTTGTAAGTCGTTTTCAGAATAGAAAACACACAGACGGAGAGTAGATGAGGAGCTGCCTGCGCCGGGGGAGGAGAGGAGGGAGGAGCTAGTGAGAAGGTATACCATTTGTCCCTGGCACCCCAAACTACTGTAGTAATTACCAACACTGTGAATAGGCTAAAAAACATTAAATTGCTAGTGAAACATGTTATATGTCAACAAAACTGCTTAAAAATACTGCCTAGGGCTGAGAATATAGCCCAGAGCTAGAGTTCTTGTTTACCATGCACAGGGTCCTGGATTCAACTCCCAGCACAGAAATGAACCAACAAACAAAAACTGCCTGAAACCCTGCAGGTGAGGCTGCAGATGTGGTCTACCCAGTAGAACAAGTAGCTAACAGGCACAAAGCCCTAGGCTCCACCCCATCACATGTAAAGCAGGGCTGGCACACATATAATCTTAGCACTTGGGAGGTAGAGACAAGGGGCAGGGTTCTCAATTGTCCTCAGCTACTCGGTGAGCTTGAAATGATCTTGATGTACACAGACAGAAGCAAGGCTGTCGCAGGAGGACATGGGAATTAAATGAGGAGACATATGGCGTATGCCTGGCCAGTAGTTGGTACAGAGAGTCACTGACGAAAGGGTGGCTCTGGTGATGCTCAGGCAAGAAGCTAAGGGACACCTAGAGTATGTCATCACCATAAAATGAAGTAGGTAGATCCCTTCATCTACAAACCACTTTATTCTGGGCTCCTTACCAGATAGAATTTCTAAATACTGGCAAGCAAGCCAATAGTCTGGAAGCAAAGTATAAATGGCATCAGAAAGGCCAGGTTGGGAGCCTTGGAGGGAACGGAATGGAACTCGAGGGAAGAGAGCATGGCCAAGCCCTGTTCCTCCCACTGCTCCTTACAGGAAAGTCAGACACATGAAGCAAGAGTACAAGGTGCCTGGGGACCCTCTCTCACACAGAGGCGGAGTTCCCAAAGACTGTTGCACTCCACATTCTTCCCAGGACTTCAGGGGTGAGGAGATAGATCACAAAGATAAAAAAAAAAAAAAATGACTGCCGTGAGACATGAACATGCCATGCACAGGGGTAAAGAACCCAGATTCTAGGTTAGCACCAGCTCTTCCCGTGGTTGAGGGAAGAAAGCCTCTTAACTGTAATCACTCCTAATTACCCATCAGCAGCTCATGCAATTACTCAGGTATTAAAGGCTCTTCCAGCCTTGAGTGTTAGCCAGAAGTTACGCTGTGATCTGTCAGGAAGAAGGCCAGCAGACCAGATCAGTTAAAAACCTCTCCAAATCCCAGCATGGCCTTCCACAGATGGGTACAGGGCAGGTACTCACCAAGGCAAGGCACTGAGTCTGGAAGGTGAAGCAAGCTTTGCCAAGCTCCTAATAACCGCTGGCTAATAACCAAGAGATATGTTTGGGTCCCCTCTACTGTGCAGGAGATGGGGAGGCACCAAGATTAACTTACAAGGGCAAGGACTGGGAACCTTCAATCAATATATAATATGTAATAGGTATGAGGGACAGAACACGCAAGAGAGAGCTGGGTGCTGTGTAAAGGATCCAGAAAGAGGACTCTAGTGGCCTAGGGCCACAAATTTACAATCTTCCTCACCATGCCCAGTTTGTGCAGTGTTAGGACTGAACGTTGAGTCTCACACATACAAGGCAAACACTGTACACAGGCTGAGGCAGCTTTACAACCAATCACTGTTGATGGCCCCATTCTGATCTCCCCCCATGTGTATTATGCTTTAAGGTATTTACCCATCAGAAGGGAGGTACCCACTTGTACGCCATTTAAAATATGGCTTCTTTCGTCTTTGCCTCACCCCTTTAAAACTTATATTTTTATGTGGTTGTATAACACATTGATGGGTAAAAATAAATAAGTAGCCAAACACACTGGAGTTGGAGGCACGATTATATTTTGACTAATGTTAAAACATTAACTTCAAATTTTAAAAAAAAAAATGGAGGACACTTCAGTGTGTCTTGGTTGCTTTCTTAGTTTTTGATTTGAATTTTTTGAGTTTTGAGACAATCTTATTATGTGATGATTCAGGCTGACCTTGAACTTTTGACCTTCCTGCCTCAGACTTCATAGTTCTGGAATCAGTTATGCCTAGCTCTTATTAGATTTGATTGGTCATCTCTACATCTGGTTTGGGAGCTTCCTGTGGGAGAACTGCCCGCTTTGTCATTTTCTTTCGGGTCGCACTGGCTTCCATGAGGTGTCTTCTAGCCAACCAGCTCTGCCTGTGTAACTGTTGTGTCCCCACCTCCCATATGGACATCATGAAGTTAATTTTGTGGGTCATGACCAGCCTTTATTAACAGAAAAATGAGTTTTAGAGAAATGCCAGCATCTATCGCATATAGGGAGGGCACGCCTCACTGCAGCTTACAGACAGGGAGTTCAAAGTCCCCTCTAGGAAAGGGCAGACCCAGTAGAAGATTAGAACTATGGCTCTGTGGAATAAAACATGAAGAGCCCAGTAAAACCTGTTATCTAAGACCCTGTAAAGCAGCGTGGGGCTGGTTTTGATGAGTTGGACAAGAAAGAGCCATTGTTAGCTCTGGGGGAGGAGAGCCTGGTAAAAGGAGGTTCCCCAAAGATACTTCTGGCAACAGTGTGTGAGCCACTGAGTAAACAAGGGCTCCTTGGGGCTGAGGCTCCTTCTGAGGTCTGCTCATGATTTACAACTTTGACATTGAACATAATGTCTAACAATGCAGTTTCTGTACCAGTGGATGCTCCTGAGAGATTGGAGATCTCATCTTCTCTCAAACCCAGTAAGAAGCCAGGAAGGCTGAGCAAGCAGCCGATTTGGTTCAGTCACAGTCCCCACACCCTGGGAGGCTGCGGGGCTTGAGCCGGAGAGGACAAGAAGGGGATCTTGGGAGATCCAAGCCAGGGTGGACTATAGTGCCTTTGACCCCTAAGGATTCCAGTGTGCCCCGAGCTATGATACAGCCACACTGCCCCCTACTCTGAGTATTTTTCCTGCCCTTTGTCCTCATGCTATGAACAAAGCTCCTACCTGCCTCACCTGGTTCTGAAAAGGTGGGTCTGCTCAGCCCCTCAAGTCAACACCAGAAGGGCCCAAATCCAGGTCCCTGTTCTCCACCTCTCGGCCCTGCTCCCACACAAATGCCTGGAACACGTGCAATGTAAACACCCAAGCAAACAAAGGGCACTAGTCCCCTGGGACAGGAAGTGACTCACAATCAAAGAACCAGGGTCAAGGATTTTAGAAGGAGCCTGGCTATGTCCCAGCCACCCATGTCTCCAAATAGGGAAGCTGAAGAAGACGGAAAGCCATCTTGCCTGAAATGGGACACAGTGTGCAATCCGACCCACAAACAACCTGGGAAAGCAACATGGAGATGAAGGATGAGGACGAGGGGAAAGGGCTCATGATGGATGAAGGCTTCCAGAGTCGTCAAGGAACTTAATGTGTTTGGAATGGATAAAGCTTGCCCAGTAGAAAAGAATGGAAGAATGGCAGAGAGCCGAGGACTGAGGGTCCAGCTGTGCTTGTGCCAAGCCAGAAAGTAAAGACCAAGGTCTAGAGCCATTGGGAAGGGATGATACTATCCAGTGCGGTGACATGGGCGTCTCCATACCCCAACCGAGAAAGTACTAAGGGTGAGAGGAAGCTTTGCCTGGAGAAGGGAGAAAGCTGCTAGAAACAATGGCCAATAGCAAGAGGCAGAAAAGGAGGCTTTATTTCTTCAAGGGAGCCTCTGTGTAAAGTGGATAGGCTATCCTGAGCAGGCAGAGGAAGGGATAGCCTTCTAGGCGGTCCAGCCGGCAGCCTGCCGGCTACACGCAACCAAGCAGAGTTAAAAATGCAGCCTTAACACTCAACTATACATTTCTTTAAGACATTTATAAGAATTTATTATGTATTTATTTATTTATTTATTGTAGCTAGATTGCATAGTTCTCAACAGTGAACTTTGTGGACGACAACGTCGCATTGCAATGTCCAAAGGCTGGGCATGCCAGCGACAGTTAGCATCAAGTGTTAATTAATAAGAGAATGTGCAAACACACCAGCTGAGCGGGAGGGATGTGGCCTCTGTCCTCAAGAGAAGAAACTCTTGTCTTTGAACAGGTTATCAGGCACCATCTGCCTATGCTTGCTCCTCGTGAGATAGGAAGGTCTCTAAAGGCGATAGGTAGATAACGGTCTCCAAAGGCCAGAAAGTTTAATTACCTTCATAAACGCCCCGCACCCAGGCACACAGCCTGGGAGAGGGCAGGGTGCAATAAAAACCTGGCTGATCGGATGAGTGGCTTAATGATAAGCATGGTGTTCTTCTCTTGGTGGGGTGTGCAAAAATGTAGAGACCGCAGGTCTGTGTCAAATGTCTTTCTTAACTGCTAGCCACCTTGTTTATATCCCTTTTTCCAAGCTTTGTGTGTGGGGGTGGGGGTGGTGGTGGGGGTGGGGGTGGTCGTCTTCTTCTTCTTCTTCTCCTTCTTCTCCTTCTTCCTCTTCCTCCTCTTCTTCTTCTTCCTCCTCTTCTTCCTCCTCCTCTTCTTCCTCTTCTTCTTCCTTCTCCTCCTCCTCCTTCTCCTCCTTCTCCCCCCTCCTCCTCCTTCTGCCACATCTCTATGCATGGGCATTAAAGGCCCAAGGTTGATAGGCAGAACCATCCTTGATCAACGTCCTTTTTCACTGGGGCAGGCTCTCTCAATCAAACTCAGAGCTTTCTAATATGACTGGTCTTGTTAGCCAGCTCACTCCGGAGAGCCCAGCTCTGCCTCCAAAGGCTAGAATTATGAGCAGGTGCCACACCCCCTGTCGTTTCACATGGGTTTCTGTGGAGCCAAGCTCCCATCTTCTGACGTGTGTGTCTAGTGTTTAACAGCCAAGCCATCTGCCCAGCTCCTCACCTCATTTTCTGAGACAAGGCCTGCCACTGAGCTCCGAAGCTGACCTATTTGGTGACACGGGCTAGCCAATGAGCTCCAGGAATCCACCTGTCTCCCTCTCTCCAGTGCTGGGATTACACATCCCTTGCCTGTCATTTTATCTGCATGCTAGGGAACTGAAGTCAGGTCTTTACTCTTGCCATCTCCCCAGCAGAACTTTACATACCAGAAAGCAGGACTTTCATTTCTCTGGAGATGCTACCTACCATGGCTGTTCAGCAAATGTCCACAGAGAGGCCTGGGAGCAGGCAGATAGACTAACAGGTACAGACATATGCTGCCTCTGTGGAGGGTCTGACCTCTCAAACCTTCTCCAGGCAGTCGTGAATCCACACAGCCCTTTCAGGAAATCCAGCTCCAGTCCACAGGGTGTACACCGAAGCTGACCTTGGGGCTTCCCCCAACCTCATCACATTCCCAGCTTCTCCTCCCATGGATGGAGGACAGCCAGAGGAATGTTCCCCTGACCAATCTGTCCTTGGCTGATGATCTTTCCTCCCACTACGTCACGTCATAGGGCCCACCCCTTTTTTCCTCTTGTCACTCGGCCATAAAACTCATTTCTTCCCATGGAACCCCCATACTGCAGACTGACGAGCTCACCCTGAGCAACGAGGAAACACACAGAATGGGAGTTAGGAAAAAATGTGAAGATCTAGTCAACCTCCCTGGCTACTTGCAAGCAAACACATTACCACCAGCTTTGTCCTACGTTAAGGGAAAACACCCCTGCCGCTCCTTCCTCACCTGGAGAAAGTTGGTTACGGCACAGACAGCATCATCGTCACGGTCATTAATGCTGCCGTGGATTTATGCTTGTTTTCAATCCTGAAAGGCAAAAGCGTCTCCCAGGTAACTAGGGAAAACATTCGAGTGTCGAAATTTTCAGGCGGGTGGGCGGGATGTCTCAAGTACACGAGCCTTGTGTGCCGGACTCTGGTGCATTGCTCTTCCCAACTTCAGACGTTTCAGATCGAAGGGGAGGGATTTTCTCCTCTGGCTCCAGCATCCGACTGACCACAGAAGTCCATCAGCTCAGGGACACTGTTTTAGTCTAAGTCTCATATAAGGAACTCCGATTCAGCTACTGTCACCGTGTGTCACTAAGACTTGCTCCTCTTTTCTGAGTTGATGCTCAGCTCATGCACAGCAGGTAGCCATTTGGGGGACATCCAAGTCTAGCACTCTACCTCACCAGGAGGGTCTTCTCTTCCAGGCAGGCTGCCTAGCTGGGGACTGGAACTACGGCGGTGGTCTTCCGTAGCAACCACTACGTGTTTCTAAGTGTTTTGGACATGAGGACTCCTAAAGCCCTGGACACCCAGGGAACAGTCCTGGTGGGTCACAGATCCAGCCATCCCCCCAACTCAGTTGCAACTTCTTCCAGAATCCTCTTCCACGAACAGACCACACTCCCGGGATTATGGTCATCAAGGAAAAAGAGCAGACTACTGCAGCCTGGCTCTGTGTGGGACCTGCAGCTTTTCTAATGGGCTGCCCTGGGCCTTCCCCAGCAAGCCTACCACTCTTAACACCTACGTGTGCTTCTAGACAATCTGGTCAGAGCAAGGTGGCCATGGGACAAGGAGAGTGTCGGCTCAAACCACCTTTCCCTTCTTCTGACTTAGGGTCTTAGCTTGCCTTTTCTCCATTAGGATCTATGTCCCATCACCTACAATGGTCCTCCATCATTCTGCAGAGCGTTTATATCTGTACACATGCACATTAATACCCATAATCACTCATATTCATTCATTCATTCATTCATTCATTCTCTCTCTCTCTCTCTCTCTCTCTCTCTCTCTCACACACACACACACACACACACACACACACACACACACCCAGGGAAGGAGGGTTCACTATGTGTTAACATTACCAGAACAAGTTCCTAGAGAGCAAGCGACATGCTCACTTACAAATGGATCTGGTGAAACTTCAGAGCTGAGTTACAGATAACACGCTTTTTCTATTAGGAAAAAAAAAAAACCCCTATGTATATAAAACTGATTAAAAACCTATAGAGAAATGTAAATAGAAAAGTGCTAACTATTTACCGTCTCACAATCTAATGTGAAATGGCTCTGAGGCCTCCCGGCACCCAGCATCAACTGTGCGTTCCCCGAAGACCAGACGGCCGCCTTCTCCGCCGCCTGACACGCAGGCTCCAGCTGGGCCACAGCCAGGGGAGGTGTAAGCTGTGCTCTGCCCAGCTCATTCCCTGCCAGCTCTGGCCTTGAGTCTAGGATCTTTCCCCAGTTCCCTGCACGATTGCTCTTGTGCGTGCGCCATAAATCAGCTGGGTCCACTTCCTGCCCTCAGTGCTTCTGAGTGTCAGGGGAACGAGTTTGCCTTGTCCTGCTCTGCTCCTGAGGCCTACGCCGACAGGTTCGTGTTACGGCATTTTTTTTTCTTTTCTTTTCTTTTTTTAAGCAACAAAAATCTGGTCAATGATTTGTAGCAACCACAGCTGCAACCTGTGTGCTGGAAGCTCTGACTGGCCCTTCAGAGAGAAGCAGAAATCAAACATATTAGACTTATGTCCTTGTCAGAATCCATGGCAGGGCAGTATTAGGTCAAGCTGAAATCAGGTGTGGGGACTAAAAGATTAAGTCAATACCAAAGAGAGGTCCAGCACATAAACTAAGGCGGCTTCGAAGGAAACTGAGCTCAAGAAAAACAATAAAGGGAAATGGAGCTTAGGAAGAAGAAAGCTGTTAACAGACCCTTTGCTTGAACCCCATCAGCACTGCTGTGACTCCATTCACATCTGCCTCCCTGTACTGGCTCACTCTAGCAGACGCTGGAAAACCTGCTAGGAATAGCACAAGCGTCACAAACTCTGACCAGTGTTCTCTCGTCCTGACCTCTGCAA
Organism: Rattus norvegicus; assembly: GCF_021556685.1. Lineage (NCBI taxonomy): Eukaryota > Metazoa > Chordata > Mammalia > Rodentia > Muridae > Rattus > Rattus norvegicus. The sequence goes on from NC_141541.1 coordinate 68,684,590, forward strand.
CTGGGTGTCACCCTGAGCTCCCAGGAGCCACACATCCCACAACCTATCCACCCATCAGCGTCTAGTTTCCTCCTGTTGATGGCTACTTCCGCACAGTGAGAAGCGGGTCATCGGCTGCACATTTAGCCCTGTCCAGAGAATGGAGCTCGGTGTTCACCCAGGCTTCTGTGACCCCCACTCCCTGTGTGTTGGGCTCAATCTTTTGCCAACTCAGTCTTTCCTCTGCATTCTCTCTCCTATAACCCCTCCTCCATGCTGTTTCCACTCAGTCCCATCCAATCCGCCAGCCATTCCACTGCAGCCAGTGTTTCTCCAGCTTCCCCACGCACCTTTCTCAAAGACCAAGTAGGGAGCTCAAGTGATGACTCAGTGGGTAAAGCAGTTGCTACGCAAGTATGCAGATGAAAATAGGACCCCCAGAAACCCCCAGAAACAGAGGCCAGGTGCATCCCTGTAAACCCAGCATTTGGGAGGGGGAGACAGGGAATCCCCAGAGGAAGCTGACTATCTAGACTAGCTGAATCTGTGTGTCCCAGGTATGCTGAGAAACCCAGCTCAACAAGTAAAGTGGGATAAGAGAGGAAGGCATTCAGCACTAACCACTGACCTCCACATGCACCACACACACACACACACACACACACACACACACACACACACACCACACACACAGACATACCACATGCACACAATTAAAATCATGCACATGTGAACAGGCACACACACACACACACACACACACACACACATACACACACACACACACACACACACACACACACACATACACATACACAAAATCACAGATGAACAGGCACACCTGTCACTGTGGTCAAAGTATCTCTCTCCAACCACACCACTTCTTCCCCACCCCTCCAGCTCTTCTTCCTTTATTCCTCTTCAAAATCATTTTCAGAAGTTTGACCGTGACCTTGTAATCTCAGCACTTAGGAAGCTGCAGCAAGACAACAGCAAGCCAAGGGCTAGCGTTGGCTACCCAGCAAGATATTGTCCCCCAAATTAAAAATTGACTGTTATAGGTCTTGGCACTAGACTTCTTTGGGTTGAGGTTGTATCTTATGCTACATCTGAAAACTGTTTTGGGAATGATTCCATCCGGAAGCTTCCGGCCCTGTCTACTCTCCTCTCCAGGGACTGCACAAGCACAGATATCGGATCTTTTGTTATAGTCCTACAGACACCTGGCTTTTCGCCCAGGTCTGCTGCTATCTGTGGCTCAGGTTGGGTAACTCACTACATCTTCTATTTGTTTCACTCCTCCTGCCTCTACTCTCCTGTGTAGGCCACCAAGTGAGACTTGATTTCAGTTATTATGTGTTTCCCTTCTAAACATTCCATGCAGGATGAAAACCTTAACCATGAGACTGGAAACTATTTTTAAAAAGTCTGCGAGGTTCTGCATAGCATTGGTACTGAGTGATGACTTTTAAAAATCCGATCCCCCAAAGCACAGGCAAACAAAACAAAAACACGAATAAGGTTACAGCAAACACAAAAGCATTTGCAAGCGAAGGAAAAAGGAGCGGTGTGAAAAGAGAACCTGCAAGCTAGGAGAGAATGTTTACAAACTGAATCTCGGATGGGATTAATATCAGAAATAGCAACAAGGAAACGGTGAAAAAGTGGACGAGAGACCTCTGTGCTCACGAGGACAGGTAAAGACGCTGAACACCCACAATCACTGGGGAACGGAACTTCAGAGCGGGGACGAGTTTCCATCCGACATGTCAGGATAGCTATTATCCAACACTCAAGTTGACAGTTGCTGCTGAGAGTCACAGGGGTGCGACCTCCAAATGACACCGGTCGGAGCAAGAGTTAGAGCAGCGATCATGGAATGCTACCATATGGAAGTTTCTCAAAAAACTACAAAGAAAGCCAGGTGCAGCAATTCCTCTCTTTGTATTGATTCCTAAGTATTTAATCTGTTTAGTGAAGAGATGCACGAACTCTCAGGTTCCTTGCCGCCTCCTTCCCAATAACCATGGTATAGAAGTGAACGCCAACGCCCTCAACCAATAAATGGATAGAGAAACGCTAAGTGGAATACTACTCAACCTCTAAAAAGGAAGGGAGCCTTGTCATTTGGGCAACATGGACAGAACCTGAGACTATTATGCTGAGTGAAATAAGCCAGACACAAGAAGGCACACCCATGTTTTCACCTACATGTGGATTCTAAAACCATTCGACTCAGGAAAGCAGAGCGCAGATGGTGGCTAAAAATAGCAGCGTGGAAGCAAAAGGAAAAGGCAATGGAAGGGTTACAGCGAGTGTCCATGTTTAATCTATTGCATAGTTTAGTGAGCAGCTAATGACAGAAGAGTGGACAGTTCGTACTCGCTGAGTGCATTTCAGATGTCTTCTCTATGAGAAGTGACAAGCATCTACAACAAATAAAGGAGAATTAGCTCCATTTAAACACTCCACTTTGTACCCAAGAATTAGACATTATTATAATTTGTCAATTTATAATGATTTAATACTTAGAAATAAAAGTCCCAGGGTTTAGTGGTAGAAAACAAGACCCTAGATTCAATCCCGGCTTTACACAGAAAGAAGATGAATATATACATAATTGACAGCTAGAAAGGTAGATAATAGATGATAGACAGGCAGCAGATGATAGATGGAAGGTAGATAGATATGTAGATGATAGATAGATAGATGATAGATAGATAGATAGATAGATAGATAGATAGATAGATAGATAGATAGATGGACAGAAAGATGATTATTTATGAATGAATAAAATAGATAATAGATAATAGATGATAGATATTTGATAGGCAGATAGATTGACAGATAATTGATAGTCTTTTTCTTCTTTTTCTTTACTATGACTTTTTTTATTTCAAGCATATAGATAATTATTGATTGGGGCACTTTCAGGATGGCGGCTTCTGAACCTTCACTCGGTATCTCTAACATCTTTGTCAGCTTAGTGTTGGCCTCGACCTATTGTCCTTTTTCATTCAGCAGAAGACCTTCCTGCTTCTCGTGACCTATTCTGTGCTAACCCTGCACATCGTAGGCATTGTGTTATGAACAAAGATCTTATTGAAAGCCTCCATTTAACTGTCTTCTTTTGACATGCTAAAGTCCAGGAGGGGCTTTTCCCTCATCACGCTCTGCCTGAGACAAAATCCGAAGTCCCCCTTTGGTCTCTGCTGAGGAAGCGGAAGTCACCAGTACATCTGGGCAGGATGGTGGTGGTTCCGTTCTCCATCAGATCCCCATGCACATTCCTCTACTGGGGCGGAAGGAATGAAATAAAGCAGGTGTACAGTTCTTCATGTGGCCCCCACCAAGGCCACAAGCGGTAGGGGCGAGGTTGGGGGCAGACCAGAGGGGATCCGTGTCTTTGCTTCCGTGGGTGGTGGTAAGGGTCCTTAGGAACCGCCACTCTCCAGGAAGAGAAGAAATGTCACATCGATGCTGGGTAAGGGTGAAGGCTGAATATCGCCGCTTGTCTCAGTTGAGAAATGATCTAGTTAATCACTGCTCATTCAGGAGTGAAGAATTAGTGATACAACAACAGGCAATGACTCTGGCAGCCAGAGGGCAAGCCGATGCCGACAGAGAACTCAAAATTCAGGCCCACGACTCCAAGACCACTTGTCTATACACCAAAGAGCTCTCCACCCAAGAACACCAGCCCCCTGGCCCAACAAAACAATGAGAAAAACCCTCACTGGCAAAGGACAACAGCTGCCTCCCTTCACATCCTACCACCCCCAGGCCAGAGAGCACACATGGCTGTGCGCCATCACCCCCTAAACAACACAAACACGCGCTTGCTCAAGTCGGGTTTCCATCCAACACATACAGTGAAGGCAGACTCTGGAGCCAAGAACCACAGCCTTGCAGTCACCTTCAGGGCTGGTGGTCTCCCATCTGGAGAGGATCCCACTTTTCTGCCCATAGGAATCTCTGAAACCAAGATACACCCAGGAGCTGTGGAGATGGGAGCAGCCAGCAGGCCAGGCAGCCCCTCCTGGCTGGAGAGCAGAGTCTGCACCCAGCTGGAGCCTTGGTCCCTGTAGCTGGGGCCTCTCCTCTGGCCCCAACCAAGCAGTCTGCACAGAGCTATGTTTTGTCCAATAAGGGAAAGCTGGTGACCCGGGCGGAGAACTCAGCTTTCCAACAGTCTCTGTTTTTGTTTCCATTTAAAAAGGTTAGTGACTTTATTGCATGTGGAAAGAACCAGAGAAACAAGCTCAAAGAAGCTCAGCATGTTTTTGGAGCTGACCAAAAACACAGGACTTTTGAGTCTAATGGGGAGAAGAGGGAACAAGTTTATCCTGTATTCACCATGTGCCAAATGCAAGCCGGGAAGTGCCTTCGGTGCCCTTCCCTGGTAGATTCAGCCAGAACCAAGTCAAATCCCATACCATAGGCCATCAGGATGTGAGGAGTCAGAACTGCTGGACTCTGGGATCAAATACAACCAGAAACCAATGTGAAAAGCACCCTTTCAATCAGGAACTAAAACAGGATACAGTGTATTCATCCATCAATATTCTCCTGATCATCAGCACCCCCACCAACAACAGTATCCATGAATGCTCAAGTCCCTCGTATAAAATGTCATGGTACTTGTATATAACCATGCATATCCTCCCATAGGCCTTAAATCACTCTTGGGTGTACTGATACCACCTCACACACTGCGAATGCTGTCTATGCAAGAGGCTAGCTTATATAGATGGCATGGTACTGCACATAAGCTATGCTCATCCTCTTGTCTAGACATTATAAACCATCCCTGGGATGCTTATACTGCCTCGTGTACTGTACATGTTCCGTAAATGGACAGCGTACCATAGACCTCTAGTAAAGACAAGAATGAAGGCCTGACCATATTCAATACTGATACAAATTTTTAAAACTATTTTCAATCTAAGCCGGGCAGTGGTAGAGCAAGCCTTCAATTCCAGCACCTGGGAGGCAGAAGCAGGCTGATGTCTTAGTTTGGAGCCAGCCTGATCTACAGAGTGAGTTCCAGGACATCCAGAGCTACACAGAAAAACCATCTTGAAAAACAAGCAAACACATATTTTTAAATATATATATACATATATGTGTGTGTGTGTATGTGTATATGTGTGTGTGTGTATATATATATATTCAATCTGCAGTTGACTGAGTCTTGAAAGGGTATAGTATATTACTAAAGTCATTGATGCTAAGAATTTTGAAGTCTATAATTTTTTGTTCACTACAAGATCTACTCAAAGTATAGCAAGCTGAATTATGGCCTTTGCGTTAGATTGGTCCAACCCAAGCTCACAAATAACCGGTTTTTTTTTGTTTGTTTGTTTGTTTGTTTGTTTTTGTTTTTGTTTTGGCTAAAACTTATGGCTTGAACTAGACTCTTATCTTCTTGACTAGCTATGATTTCTGTGGACTCTCTAGGGCACTGCTGTGGTTTAATCGTAAGACATGTGCACATTTGTGTATGTGAACCTGGTTCCCAGTAGGTAGAGCCGTTTGGGAATGTTGTGGAACCTTTAAGAGGCGGAACCTTTCTAGGGGAAGTAGGCTCCTGTGGGTGGGCCCTGGGGGTCTTGTAGGATGGCTTTGCTTCCTGTTCTTTCTGCTTCCTGAGTGCAGTGAGACCACCCAGCTTCCTGCCCCTGCTGTCACTCCTTGTTACCTACTGCCCCGTCTTCCTGGCTGTGCTGGAATCATCCTCCTGAACTACAAGCTGGGTAAACCATTCCTCTCTGAAACTGCTCGCCAAGTATTTTGTCACAGCAACAATACAAATTACTCACACGATGTTCACAGTCATTCTTCCTGGCATTGAAAAGGCTTCAATAGTGTGGTGTGGTAAACTAGACTAGAAGTCATGGGTCAAGCCTGACTGACTGCCATTTTAGGGGCAGAGGAGGTCACATTTTCAAATGGTTGAACAACGAGAGAGAGAGAGAGAGAGAGAGAGAGAGAGAGAGAGAGAGAGAGAGAGAGAGAGAGAGCAAGCGCGCGCCAGAGTGAGAGAAAGACAGGGTGAGGCAGACAGACAATGTGCTGTGATGTAATATGGATGCCGGGAGCATCAGAGTATCCACACAGGGTTTTAGTGAGATTTTATTTTTATTTAAGTGTGTGTGCATGTTTATGTACACAGGTCCCCAAAGAGGTCAGAAGAAGACACCAGATCCCCTGCAACTGTAGTCACAGCAGTTGTGAACCACCAATTCGGACGCTGAGAACCAAACACCAATCCTCCCCAAGAGCAGCGAGGACTCACAACACTGAGTCACCTCTCCAGACCCTAAATAAAGTTTTATTGGATTGCACCTATGACCTTTCCTTTATGGCCTGCCTGTGGCTTCACTCACGCTCAAAAGGCCATGCTAATTAGGTGCAGCAGACATCCATGTCCTGCCAAGCTCAGATATCAACCCTCTGTCTGACCCCTTGTAAGGAACACGTTGCCGAACTCCGCCTGACACCATCTGTCAGACTGTCAAGCATATGAGCCAGGCTGAGAACTCAGCAAGATAAGGACCACTTCTGACAGAGCAAAGGAACCATAATGACACGCTGAGAGGAGGCGATGCTAAGAGAAGCCGTGGACTAGAGGCAACTGCACAGTGTGGAGGCTCTGTCATGTGCAGGCATATACTGCCTTCATTCTGGGGGCATAGGAAGTCTCGCTTATGAGACTCTGGATCCTGAAAGCTAGTCAAGAAGATAGCATTCTCATAAAGTACAGCTTCTGCTTCCTTCAACCCTCTCTTCCCCTCAGTTTCCTACTGGGTCTTGCCTCCCACCCTATGTCTTTCTAAAGTCCCACCACTGAGTCCAGTGCCTTTTACCTGGATCTGCTGGACTGTTCACTATGGTTATTATAAAGATTTCCCTACCACCTGCCTATAAGAACCACCATGCTCTTAAGCATCTTCCTATAAGACTATAATACAGAGAAAGAGAGAGAGAGAGACATATGCATATGTATGTGTATATATATATACACACATACATACACATAGACATATGTGTATGTATATGTATATACACATATATAATATATATTTATATACACTCATATATATATATATATTTGACCTATAAACCTATAAGACAGACCAGAGATTTCCTGCTTATTGAGGAACATAGCAGCCCCTTCATGTCTACATTAATTGGAATGTGCCCCTCAAAGTCTCATGTAATTTTGTTTTTATTATTTTTATGTATGTGTGGCAATGTGTACATGAACACAGATGCCAAAGGAAAGCCAAAGCTGTAGGATGCCCAAGACCTGGAGCTGCAGGCAGATGGGAGTCACCATGTGTGTACTGGGAACAAACTTGGATCACCTGAAAGAGTAGCACATGTTCTTAAACACGAGGCATTTCTCCAATCCACGTGTTAAAAGCCTTAGCACCCAGTTGGTAACACTGTTAGTGGGTAGCACCCAGTTGGTAACACTGTTAGTGTTAGCACATTTGGGATGTAGGGCCCAGTGGAAGAAGAAAGGTCACATGGGATTTAACCTTGGAAGCATATTGAAATCTGACCCCCTCAGCTCCCTCTTTGGTTTTTGGGCACCACGAGGTGAACATCTTCCTCTATCCTATGTCCCTGCCATGATGCAGTATGGTGCCACAAATAAAACACAATGTAACCAAGCAGCCATAAGACCTCCGAAGCCATGTGCCCAGACAAGCCCTCGTCCTTATGTTGATTGCCTCGGGTGCTCTGTTACAGTAACAGGAAGTTAACAATGTGATGTCTCAGCAACCCTCGGTATCTCTACTAGGTTTGCTCATGTGCAGAGATTTATTGGCCCATGGTACAAGAGAGGAAACGGATGCTGTCCAAAGACACAGAAGCAGCAGCTGGATCTGGAATCCACATGTTATCTTACAATGCATGGTGTTGTTCCCTGGTGCACAGTAGGGACTGGGAGAGGGTTAGAAGCATGAATGGATGGATACACAGCATGACCCATACGGACTCAGTAACGTGTGTGAGCATGATCTAAGAAGTTGCCAACACCTTCTTTCAAGGAACCTCTGTGAACACTGACATAATTTCCTTCTGTGTGGAATTCAGAAAGTCCCCACCCTACCATGGGTCTTCCTGGCCTGCGAATCAAAGGGTGTCGAGTTCCTCCATTCTGAGCCTTAGGAAGGAACAGAATGAATTAGGAAGAAAGGAGTGGGTTGCCACTGAATCCTCCTCTGCTTCTGGTGCTCACGTGGGCCCCCCAGGGGCTTGCTCTCCATGGGTTCCTATATACCATGGGTCAGTATGACCAGGTGACCATGTGGCTTGGATTTGACTCCAAAGCAGAACATGAGATCAGACATGGATAAACTGGATGCCTTTACCAGGGCACTGATTTTTGAGATTGGGGAAGAACTAAAAACTTTCTAGCTCCTCACGCAGAGTAGGGAAGGGCTGTGGAGAGCTTCACTATCCATAAGAAATGGGAAGAAAACAGTTTAAAAGCGAACCTGAAGAGGGGAATCAGCACTAAAAAGTACTTGCTGCTCTTTCAGAGGATCCAAGTTCAGTTCCCAATATACACATCGGGCAGCTCGCAACTGTCTGTAACTCCAGCTCCAGGGGATATGACACTGTCTCTGGCCTCTGTTGGCATCCACGCACACACGAACACACATGCAAGCACAGACAGAAATAAAAAGGAAATAACTCTTCTTCATAATTGTTGGGGAAATATTTGCACAGACCCATGTTAGCCAAAAGAGACAAATGTGTATCAGCACAGTTATCACATGAGCTCGTTCTGGGGCTGGGAGGGGGCTCAGTCAGTAAGGTGCTTGCTGAACAAGCATGAGGGGCTGAGCTCACATCCCCAGCACAGGCATAAAACGCCTCGCATGATGTCCCACCTCAGGGATGTCAGCGCTGGGGAGTGCCGAGGCTGAGGACGCCCCGGGAACTGCTGGCCAGAATCACTGAATCAGTGACCTCACAGGCTGAGTGAGAGATACTGTGCTCTGGTTAGTTTCCTTGTTTGTGTGTTTTTGTTTGTTTTATGGTTTTTATTTTGCTTTTCACCAACTTAACCTAAGGGTCACCTGGAAAGAGGGGATTTCGGCTGAGACGTTGCCTCCATCACGTTGGCCTGTAGACAAGTGTGGGGGCTTTTAACTGATTAAGGTTTACTGTGTGAGGGTTCAGCCCACCGTAAGCAGTGCCAACGCTGGGCAGGTAGTCCTAGGAAGTATAAGAAAGCTGAATGATTCAGTAAGAAGCATTCCTCCATGGTTTCTGCTTTGGTTCCTGCCCTGAGTTCCTACCGTAACTTCCTTTAGTGATAGAATGTGGTCCATTGGGGTGTAGGAGCCAAATCAACCCTTTCCTCCTCAAGTCTGTGTCATGGTGTTTAACAAAGCAACAGAAAACAAATAAGGGCAAATTGCCTCAAAAAATAAGGCAGGAGGCTACTTGGGGAAGACATCTACCATCATACTCTGGTCTACACACACACACACACAGGCATGCACATACGTGAACATGTATACACACATATACCATACATACACACACACAAAAAGCATATAGAAGCATATAGAAAACGACAAACAGATCACTAGAGGCAGCTGGCATACTATGTGCAGATGAAGCATGGAATTTTGCTTTCTGGTTGTTTATTATTCAGACTGGTCTGTTTGCTCCCAGAGTATCTGTTTCGGAGACGGGCGGAACCCAAAGGCCACCCTGTTGTACATTTGCTCTGTGAACCCCTGCAGCCTAAGCTATGGAACAGGATAGTGTCTGGCTGACCTTGGAAGACCTGAATTCACACAAGTAAAGCCAGCACCAGGTGTGGGGCTCCACGCACAGTTGTGTCCTCTCCCTCAGGTAGCCAGAGAGCCTCTGCACTTGAAGCAGAATAAAGGCCTAGACCTGACTAAAGCATCATACGCGAAGCAGGGGTAGACAGGAGTCCATTCCAGACTGTACACCATAGAGGTGAAGGCCGCATTGTTGGTACATACCAGCAGTGAGACTTCAGACCTTGCCCCACAGGACAAGAAGCATTCCTCCATGAGTACTTGCCAGGCATGCCTAGTCAGGCCCTAGGTTCAATCCCCAGAACTACCAAGAAAGAAGGAAACGAAAGAATAAAAACAAAACATGTGCATCATGGCGCTACCTGGCACTCACCCTATAATTAGCAACAACAAGTTCTTCATAGCTCCCAGGAGTCCTCCCATGCACTGGGCCATTGGCCCTCATATCAAACATTAGGTAACTGTAACTTATCAGCCCACAACCAGGATGAGGTGACAGGAGTTCGGAGAAGCCAGGAAAGAGGCCAGGAAAGGGTTTGCATCCTGGCCAGATGGTCTCCGCAACTCCTGATTTTGCAGTCTTTCCTACCCCCAGCCACTTAGCCTGAGGATGCGGTATCACAGCGAACTGGCAGCGAGCAGAGAGGAGCAGAGCTGACCTATGCCACCAGAGGTTCCGGCTGACATCACTGCCCGGCCCACCAGCATTTGTCCAGCTAGCATGGAGTCAGGGGGCAAGGGGCTGGAGGTCTAATCAAAAGGGCAGCAGGAGGCCATGGGGCTAGCAGTGGAGGGTGGAACCAGAATTTAAAGCATGCAGGATCAGGGGTCAAACAAGCCATATCAATCAAAGAGTTAAGTCACTTCACAGAAGTGAGCCCTGGAACCTCTGAGGAGGGGAGACTTCTGTCCTGATGGTCTGAGATTCACTGGGATAGGTGAGGACAAAAAGACAGCTAGGATTGAAGTGGCCCTGGCGTGTGCTTGGGGCTATGTGAAGCATTTTACAAAGTCATGAATCCCCCTCATGGAGAATGCTGTGCTCTCCTAGCATCCTTTTACAGGTGGGAAAATTACAGCACAGTGGCTAAGGACTTTGTTTGAAGCCTGGGGTGTGCTGAGACAGCCTCAGGCAGCTGTCTTTGGAGAGCTGTCACCTTCTGTTCTCCATATACACTCCGCTGGTGTAGGAGTGGACAGGACTCCATTGTGGAGAGCCGGTTTGTAGCCCAGAGGCAAATGCCTTCTTTGTTTATCTACCTAGAAAGGACAGGCTGCTGGCAGAACTGTGTCAGAAGAAAACGCATGCTCTATAACTGTAAATTTGCCACTTGTCAATAACATCAGTTTTTCCAAGGAGGCTAGCAGATAGCGTCCCAGCAGTTCATGCAGCCCCAGGGCAGCAGAGTCATCTCTCTCATGATTTCACCTCAAAGAAAATGAACACAAAGTCCAGGCCTATGACCATCCCCACAGTAGCCAGACATGTGGCTGCATCCCTGCGATGAATCAAAGGCCATGCTAAGCTTTCATCAGATGCTGGCAGATAATTCTCCTACCATTTCCCTGCTGGGACTGGGAGAGCCTTGGCCTAAAGGGTTAACATCTCATTTCCTCTTGTCTTTCAAGCTTTAATCCCCATCCTGAGCTGGGCACATTCCAAGCCCACCTGGAGCAGGTCAAGACCAGCTCCCAGCCCATGACTGGGCCTTCATTTCCCCTAGCAGGAGATTAGATGAGGTACCCATTAATCACTCATTACCTCTGTCTTCCCTGCTAGCCAGGCCTCAGGCAGCCTGCCAAGGGGCCTGGGAGGGTACTTGTGAGCTGTCCAGTGTCACCCTTCTTGGGGATAAGACACAGAGGCTCAGGCCTGGCTCAGGACTCCATGGGCCACACCCAAACAGGGAGAAAACTGCCTGCCTTCCACCTAAGGTATCCTTAAGGCTCCAGGGGACAGACCACAGCACCAGCTTAGCTGAAAGATTAGAAAAAGAAAGAGAAATAAACAAAAAGTGGCCACTTCCCAAGACAAGTAATCACCAGGGGGACAAACCCACTGCCTACTCAGTGCGTGTGCTCTTTAGAGGACCTAGGGCACACGGGGTAGGACATGGAGAGAAGACGGGATGCTGGCTGGATGGTTACCATAGGACAGCTGTGCATTCAACGGCGGCTGGGCTGGAGCGCAGGGCTATGAATCCTTCCAACAAAACCCTGCACCCGACGGGGCTGAGATTGCATGCAGGCTTCTTCTGGAATGTTTAGTGAGTACCCACTTCTGTCAAGCACGGATCAGTCAAGGTGGACGGCAGAAATGGGAAGTGATACTGAGCCCTGGCACTTACTATGTGCCAGGGCTTTGCCTAAGGGGCCTCAAGCCCCCAGCCTCAGGCCTTACTATCCCATTGTTACTTGTGGGATGGGGGGTGGGAGAAGGGCAAATATAAGAAAGAGCTAGTAAATGAGAACGGTCAGCCACCGATCTAGGGAAGGAGGGTGGCTATGGCCAGCCCAGCCAGGCCACCTTGTAACATTCCAGCTCATGTCACATCCCCAGCAGCTTGGGATTTTCAAGCCAAGGTATTCTGATGGTCTTAGTACTTGTTGAGGCCATGGGCAGAAAGGCTGGGCTCAGACGCTTTCAGGGAGGATGAGAAGGAAGAATTCTGCTTTCAAAAACTTCATTCAAAGGCCCCTTTAAGAAAAGAAGTTGGGGTGGGGGGGGGGCTCTTCTAAGATCACAATTTCCAATTCCTCACTGCTCGGTCCTTAAGGTTCGAGTTAAGGCCTCTGGTAAAAAAAAAAAAAAAAAAAAAAAAAAAAAAAAAAAGAAGAAGAAGAAGAAGAAGCAAAAAGCAAAGCCATAGTGCTTGAACAGGCAAACACAGGCACATCCCTGAGACTCAGACTCAGATGGGCATCAGAGTGAATGAGCTGGGGTGGGGGTGGGGTGGGGGGTGTTATTTGCAATAGACTCTGCATCAATCATTAAAGTATCATTCCTGGTTCAAAAGGCAGCCTGCGGGTGAGGTCTTCAAAGCTATTAAATACATAAGAATCAATTTCTCCCTCATCTGTGTCTGCACATGGATCTTCCCCCCCACCACCTCTCTCTCTCTCTCTCTCTCTCTCTCTCTCTCTCACTCCCTCCCTCCCTTCCTCCCTCCTGCCGCCCCCCATTGTTTGGCTCCTTTACTTCCCTTCTTTCTCCCTGGGTGGTCATTTATTAGCTACTCCCCTCACAACCCCTGGAGGGCAATGATCCAGTCAATCTTGCTCCTTATAAGCCCCCAGCACACAGTAATAGTCCCTGGCACACAACAGATGCTCAGAAGTATTTGCTGAAGAAAAATTAAATGGAAGTGAATACTGGGGAGCCATTGTGATCTCTTGCAGGGAATGATGTGGTGAAGTCAGAATTTCAGGAATATTAATCTGTCAGCATGAGAGAAGATGGATTAAAATGAAGAGAGCCACCCATGGCTGCCAGTCAGGAGGGAGATCGGTACTGTAATGTGGACATGGTTTAAGCATGGTTTAAGGTAGGGGCAAGGAAATAATTTGAGATATCAGGAAAGCATGTGGAAGGGGCCCATGCTGAATGAGCTATGCATGTAGGGGATGGGATAAGGATGCTGGGGCGGGGGAAGCTTGAACACAGACACCAATAGCCAATGGGGATAAAAGTGAAGTCCAGAGAAGGAAAGATCCATGCTCAGATTCTTTGGATAACAGATTGAGATTGCTAGGCAAAAACAAAAAAACTCCAAGCCCCAATCTTCCTTCAAAACTGTGTGATTTTTTTTCTTCAGTCACACCTGGCTGGAGAAACGTCATGGCTCAGAAGAGTGAGGGTAAGGCCAGTCTGGTGCCCTGCCCTGGGCATGGAGATCACATGAGCCCAGCATCCCCTCTGTGAGGCCGATTCAATCACTGTGTCAGTAGGGGCTCCACACATTCTCTTGCAGGCTGGACCTTTGGGAATTCCCTGCTCCAGCCCTGCAGAGGTTTATAGGAAAGTCCCAGGGCTCTCATCTGCCTCCTCCCATTAATTTCCAGGGCAGAACTGTGCTTTTCAAAGGAATTCAACTATGGTGCCAACAAAAATCTATAGGAATTGAGTAGGGCTACATCTAAATCACATTTGAAAACTGCACCTTTGTACACAGAAACCCAGTTAAGATTCTCTCAGGGCCAGCAACCGCATTGCTTTTGTCTCCACCCGGTCAGAGACATCAATGATGTCAAAGATAACACAGTGGCTCTAAAAGGTGGGAGATCTTAGCTGATGCCCAGATGTCGCGGATGCCAAGGGAGCTGGACATGATAATTCCTTGGAGTTCTGGTTATCCATTTCACTTACCCCAGAGTCTAATGGGTTACAGGCGCCCTGATTCCACGGCTTTCATTCACCTACTGTCTGCAAAAGGGTGAGCCACTCTGGGGCAAGGATGCGCTTTTAACAGCACAGGAAGCGGCAAAGACTGTTTAGACCCATAATTCCACAGGCTAAGTGGGTACCTCGAAATCCTCTTTCCACGGCACAGCTGAAACTATTTCTAAGAAAAGTGAAACGTCACTTCCAGATCTCTCCCACTTCCAGGTGAGCGAAGTGGTCAAAAGCTAATCGTTCAATCACATTCAGGGCCACGGGTATATGAGCTGCACTTGCGGTACAGAAGCAGCAACAGGTCCAGTTAGGCTAGCACTGACACTGGGTTGCAATAATTATCCTGACCTGGGGATCAGAGGCTTTCTAAGAAGCCAGAATGATGGAGGGCCCGGGCTGGGGCTCCAAAGATGCTGACACTCCACCAGCAATCCCAGGCTGGCTAAGCAAAAGGGAGCAAGGCTGGGGCTTGGGGTAAAGTGCCCTAGGTGCAACTCTGAGCTGAGCATATCTCAGGAGGCTAGCGGCTGCTTCCCCCAACCCCAGGTGGCCAGGTCCTAGAGTTGGATGTTCAGGGACGGGAGAATAAAGGCAGAGCAGGCCTCCAGGAAAGGGGAAGAGAAAAGAAAGAGGACAGGAGGGGAAAGGAAAACGAAGAGGAAGAGAAAGGGGGGAAAAGAGAGGAAGAGAAAGGGAAAGGGAAATAGATGAGGGAGGGAAAGAGAAAATGAGGAAGGGGAAGTATGAAAGAAAGAGGAAGCAGAAGAGGAAGGAGAAAGGGAAGAAGCAGGTACGACGTGCTGAGTTGCCGCGGGCCCCGACGTACCCACGCGCGCCAATCTGCCGCGCTGCCGGGAGCTCCCGACCGTGGCGGGCCAAGCTTTGCGATCTGCTCACCTGGGCTAGTCCAGAGTGGCCGACTTCTCAGCCCCGCGTGCTTCCCGAGCGCCGCCGCATGGACGGCCGCCCGCCCCGCACGGGCTCCCGCTGCGCCCCGGTGTGTCGGGTGCGCGGGCGGCCAGCGAGTGCCCAGCGCAAGGCTCAGGCGCGGAGTCTGAGGGCCTAGAGCGCGATCCGCGCGCCCTGCCCTCCCGCGCGGCCTCCCGCTGTCACCTCCAGCCGCCCCTGCCGCCCCCTGGCGGCCGCCTAGGGGAGAGCCGGCCCTGGCCCACCCCACCACCCCAAGGGGAAGAAGGACCCCTGGGAACCTGGAGAAGGGACATCCACCAGGAGAGGTAGCAGAGGGGAAGATTGTCTGGACAGAGAATGGGGGACAGGAGAGTGGTGATCATGGAACTTAGAGAGGGCCTATGGCCGTCAATCGGAGGGCAAAGGAGAGGCAGTGGAGACCAGAGTCTGAAGGTCAGAGGCTGCCTTCATCTTGGCCAGCGATTGGGAGCTTTTGAAGGACTGCTTCACCAGAGAGACAAGGACGTCCTTGAATATTGAGAAACAGCCATTCCGGCTGCAACCACGGGGTTGAGGCTGGTTTACAGTGAACCTTTCCTTTCTGACTTCCAGGGTTAGAGGGCATCCCTAAGAGAAAAACTCCATAAGAACCAGGACAAGTCAGCACGCCTGCCTGATGAGATCTAAGGTCCTCCGGCTTGGCCGCAAGCGCATTTACCTACTAAGCCATGGAACCATGGAGCTGGTCCCACTCCCAGGTTCTTGAGTCCAAACAAGATGCTAATATGTTTCAATTCAACCCAAGTGTCTAGAGCTGAGAAAAGCAAGCAAGAGTAGGAAAATTGCCCCCCACCTCCTGCACCCCTTATCCAGAGAGGGCAGGTTGACCTTAAACAATTGAAGGCACAGGAGTCTCCCCCTTGGTGTGAATGAGCCTGTTTGTTTATGGCTGCCTCAAAAGCCTGCCTGCAGGGGGTGTTGGGAAAGGGCAGGTGTACCTTGTGCTAATGTGGTTGGTGGCAGAATGCAAGCATCCGAACTTCAGAGCCAGGCCACATCAGGGGTGGGTGTGGTATGCTTTGTGGGAGCAGAAAAAAAGAGAGAGGAAAGATACCCCACCATTAAAACAATAACAACGGGAACTGGGAAACACAGGGATGAGCCCGGAGTGGGAGAACCACTTTTGAGTGCCTGGCACCTGGATCCAGCTGGGGCTGGTCCACCTGGTTCTAGCAAACAACTTTTGATGAGAGGCACCTGGGGTGCATGTGGTTAGAGGGATCCTGGGTGTCTCCGGTCCAGATCAGTGAATCAAAGAGATCTTGCAAACTCTAACTCATTTCATCCATTTGAAACCAATAGCCAGGTGATGGCCTCACACCAGTAATCCCAACGCTTCAGTGGAGAAGGCAGGAGGATCAGGGTTCCAGGTCATCCTTAGCTTCATATTCAGTTTGCAACTAGCCTGGGCTACAGAAAACTATGTTTCAAACAACAAAATTGAGCCTAGTAGCACGGGCCTTTAATTCCAGGTACAAGGAGGTTAAGGTAGGGAGAATTGAAAGTTCAAACCCAACCTGGGTAACTTAGGGAGACCCTATCTCAAAATGAAGAGCATAAACTTGGCTTGGGGTATAGTGGAGGGCAGAATGCCTGCCTGGCACCACCAAAAATTAAGAATTCTTAAAGTATAACAGGATGAGGCAGGGACAGAGCACAAGGAAAGGACATGGGCCCCTTTACTGTTTTACGTTTGAAGAAATGCTGGACTCAAAGCTAATGTTGGAGAGATGGTTCAGCAGCTAAAAGCCCTTGCTGCTCTTCCAGAGGCCAGAGCTCACTTTCCAGCATCCATATTGGGCAGGTCACAACCACCCGGAACTCCAGCTCCAGGGGATTTGACACCCTCTTCTGCCCTCAGTGAGCTCTGCATATGTGGCAAGCACTCACACAGGCATACACATACAGATAAATAAAAATAAATCGTTAAAACGAACTCCAGTCACTATAAGATGGATTATTTATATAAGAGCACTTCATTTATGCTAGAGGGGGAGGCTTCCTATTTTCCACTGTTTACTGTCAGTCCTGTTACACATCTTGTTATTAGCTCATGTATGAATGTATGTTTATATATGTATGTATGTTTATATATGATTTATGTATATATGTTTGCATGTATATTTTGTCTGAAAGTATGTATGTATATATGTTTATGTGTGTTTGTATGTATATGTTTTTATATGTTTAGGTTTATGTGTATGTATGTTTGTATGTATGTTTATATATGTATGTGTGTATATATGTTTATGTGTATGTATATATGTTTGTATGTGTATATATTTTGTCTGAATGTATATATGTATATATGTTTTATGTTTGCATATATATGTGTTTATATGTATGTATATGTTTGAATGTATGTTTATGTATGTGTGTATGATTATGTATATGTATATACATGTTTGTATGTGTATATATTTTGTCTGAATGTATGTATGTATATATGTTTTTGTGTTTATATATATGTTTATATATGTATGTATATGTTTGTGCGTATGTATGTTTATATGTGTATATGTTTGTTTGAATGTGAGTTTGTATGTAGATATGTTTATGTGTGTCTGTATGAGTCAGATGGGGAGGATTTTGTCCCATGTATAAAATAAGTTACTAACCCTCACGCAAAGACTGGGTAAAGAACCGCAGGTGCTTCTGATTACAGTTCCAGGCCAGATGCAGTCACTTAGTGTCTGCCTGAAGTGCCAATGTCATCTATATATGACATACCACCCTCACATAGCTACAGAGATATGACGCTTACCACCTCCAAAAGCACTCTCTGATTAAAGTCTCCTTTCAGTGTTTCATTAAAACCTCTACTATGGGGCTACTACCAATAGGCCCATTGGTTCTGGAGGTAGCCTCTAAAATAGTAGAAAAAAATAACATAATCCATCTGACATGTGTCAGTTCTGCACATGGAGGAGAGCCTCTGAATATGCCTGTTTTCCAAAAATAATTTGCCGAAATAATTATGTAACCATGTTGCTCAGGATGGGATGGAAAAAATGTAGTCACACTGTGGGGGTTGCCATCTCCTGAACCTGCCCTCCTCAGAGAGCTTCACAGCACTGTGTTTGCTCACACCTGCCAGGCTGACAGGACAGCAACCACATGGTGAGGGAGGGCTCCTGAAAATGTGAAGAGTGCTGTAATGTGAAGAGTGCTATGCCAGAGCTCAGTGTGTCCCTGAGGAAGAAAAGCAGCAAGGGGTCCTGGCTCCTCCCCTCACCAAGGAGCCCTGAGCCTGCAAGAGGGGAGACAGTGGCAGCATAGCCTAGAGTCATTTGGCGGTAAGTTCTTTAACCAGTAGACAGTTTCTTTTTTTTTTTTTTTTCCGGAGCTGGGGACCGAACCCAGGGCCTTGCGCTTGCTAGGCAAGCACTCTACCACTGAGCTAAATCCCCAACCCCCAGTAGACAGTTTCTTGAAGCCGGACTTCCAAGCTCTGAACACACATGCCTGGTACTTCAGGGGCTGTGTCCCAGCAGGGAGGGAAACCACTATGTTAGCTGCTAGCATTTGAAGGCGGAAAGAAAACAGACATGGATCCAAACCCCTCATTTCAACCTCCTGTTGAGTCACAAGAATCCATCACAATTCTTGTAAAGTTCTTCTTCTTGCTTGGAAATTTGTATGCAGTGCAAAGTCAAAGCAGGCTTGTACTCAGCAAATGAGTTACAAGGAGAGTTGGTGGGAAGGTTGATCCTGTCAACTTGACAGGATTTAGAATCGCCTAGGAGAAGCACTGTTATGTGTGTGAGAGAGGGTTTAAATAAGGTAGGGAAACCCAACCTGGATGACCGCCCGTGGGGGCCACATTCCATTGGCTGGGGCTCCGGACTAAACAGAGAGAGAGAGAAAACAGAGCATTGGCACAGTGAGCCGAAATAAACCCTCCCTTCTCAGAGTTGCCTTGGCCAGTTATCTTGTCAGGAACAATAAAATCAACAACAATAAAGTCTCTTCAAGTGCTAGTAAATGTGTTGTTTTAAATTGTTTCTTGGGGGCCACCAAGATGGTTCATCAGGTGAAGACGCTTGCCACCAAGCCTGATGACCTGAGTTTGATCCCCAACACCCACGTGTTGGAGGGTGAGAACGGATTCCAGCAAGCAGTCCTCTGCCTTCCACAAACACTCTATTGTATCATGTGTGCTCCCCTAATATAAATTAAAAGGTGCGATTAAAAATAAACCATTTGTAAAGTGGATCTAAGTGTTTCAGGACTGACAGTGTCTCCTGCCAGTCTCCTTAACTCCCTTATTTTCCTTCCTCTTCCCGGGGTTTGGACTAGTGATCTACATACTGTGCTTGGCTGCAACAAGACTACATGACAGTCCAGAGACTAATTTGTCTGCAGCCATAGTCTCTGAGGTCACAGCGGTCAAGATATTTCGATGGACTGTCAGGGGACTGTCGGTGATTCCGTGAAGGGTCCCAGAGGCTTCGGGCACACCTCAAGTTATCTTGTTCTGCCCCTTCTATTTCCATCTCTCTCTCTCTTCCTCTCTCTTGCCTACATCCTGTCAGCAGAGATAGCAAAGTGGCCTTACCTGGTACAGCACAACTTCTGGAATTCCAAGCATTCGGACTATTTCTCTTTTTCCCTCTTTCAGCCAGGCGGCAGCCTTCCATCTGAAGTTGCCTCTCACTGAGAGAAGCAACCCTGAAAGGAATCAGGATGGGACAGGATGAGCCAATCGACCCAAGCCAGAGAGGTGAGAAGGGAAAAGCCTGTTCTAGAAAGGAAGCCACCTGTGAAGGGTCAGAGGGAGACAGAGGCAGCCTGGTGTGTTCAGGGCTCAGAGTGCAAGAGGGGAAAATGAGTGATGTGAGGCAGGGGGTTAGCTGGGATGACTGGGAAGCACTTGTCAGGTGGATAAACACTAGATAACCACAAAGGTCTTGTTGTATGGAAAGCCACAGAAGCTGGGACTAAGGTACGGGAAAGAAACCTTGCTGTCCTGGATGACAAATTAGAGAGTGGCCCAGCTTGAAGTGGTAGCTGCCAACAGACAAATAGCAATGTATATGGTCTTAAATGTCGGAGCCCTTTGTTCTACGCTGGCCCATTCCCTGTCAGGAATGTTCATGAGCACTTCTGAAAGTTATGTCACAGCCCCCCCAAAAAGGATCCCAGTGCAGGTGGCCCCTTTGTTAATTTTTTTAAAAATATATATATATC
This sequence comes from Rattus norvegicus, assembly GCF_021556685.1. Lineage (NCBI taxonomy): Eukaryota > Metazoa > Chordata > Mammalia > Rodentia > Muridae > Rattus > Rattus norvegicus. Next base: position 68,704,942 of record NC_141541.1, read on the forward strand.
CAAAGTAATGCAAAAAAGTAATTCCATAATTCTCTTGTAATGAAAATACTCAAAAGAAAAATAAAAGAAATCCATCACTCTAAAGGAATGTTGCTTGCCCTCCCCGCTTCCTGGGAGACTCTCCTAATAAGGGCTTGTGCTTCACACATTGCACACAGTGCCTCTTGTACCCACTGGGGTCAGTACTGCAAACCCCAAGACAGCCAGTGGGTGGGAGCTCCTCCAGGAAGCAGTTGCTGTATTTGAAGCTAATCAACCTATCTTGCTGGAAATGACTATCGATTTGGCCTCATTGGCAATTTTCCCCCTTAGCAAATTGGCTCTCTGGTTGAAGGTGACATTTGGTAAAGCCTGTGGGACACAACAAAGCCAACGAGCAGGGGGTTCCTACACAGCCTACATAGGAAACCAAGGCACCACAGCCCAGGAAGGCGAGTGGAGCCTCAGTTGGTTACTTCACCTGCCTCGCCTGCCTTCGTCCCACCACTCTCCCAAAGGCTGCCAACTGGAGGCCAGTGGTGACTCCTCACCATACTTCACTGCCTCCATATACATTTTGTGTGTGCAGGTATGTGCTTATATTTACATATATGTCTTTGCACATGTGTGTTCATGCATGCAGAGGCTGGGGTTAACCTTGAGGCTATTCCTCAGGAGCAATTCACCTTGGTTTTGAAATTTTTTATTTTATGTTATTTTATTTTATTTTATTTTATTTTATTTGTGTGTCTTTTGCCTGCACATGTCTGTGTACCACATGTGTGCCTACCACCCACAGATGCTAGAAGAGGGTGTTAGTCCTCTGGGGTTAGAGTTGTACACAGATGTGAGGCACTTTGTGGATGCTGAAGATCAAACCCGAGTCCCCTAGAAGGGCAACCAGAGCTCTTAACTGCTGAACCATCTCTTCATCTTGGTTTTGGAGACACAGTGTCTCACTGAGACTTGGGGCTCACCAATTAGGCTAGAATGACTGACCAGCAACCTCTAGGGATCTACCTGTCTCTGTCTCCCCAGCACTGAGATTTGAAGCGTGGTCACCACAACTGGCTTTTTGCATGGGTGTTGCAATGGTCTTCATGCAGGCCATTGACAAACTATTTCCCCAGGCCCCTCTGCTCCTTCTTACTCTTTAATGTTTCCTGTCCACAGCTCTGACCATGAAGCGGGGGAGCCAGTGTTTATAAGGAGCAGTCTGGTGTTAGCATTAGTCTTGGCATCTATTCTAGAAAAACACGCACTCTACAGCTGCGGTTGGCCAATGGGGGAAGCGGAACTACACCTGTTGGAAGGAAGAAATGCCACTCACGCATCTTCTGAAGCCTCTTCCAGCTCTCAGATCTACCACTGGCTCAGAAAATGCAAGAGGGAAATTACATGGCTCATTGTGGATCCATCTGGGGAAACATGACATACACGGAGAAGTATGTGGCTTCTCTGTTCTCAAAAGAACAGTTCAAGCTGCATTTGAAGTGACTTCCTTCATTCACCACAATGTGGAAGACGGCCATACAACCACAACGGCACATCAGGGCTGCAGGACAAAGTCCTCCACAGCTTCCGTCATGGACCAGGCTCCTGATTTGGGGAGAGTCACACAGCTCCTGTTGGAGGCTGACCTTGAACAGCTCCCCCCCTTGAATTAGGTGCCAGGACAAACCACAGGATCGCATCCAGGGTCAGCTTCCTGCCATGTCCATCTTTTCCTATTTAAACTCAGGAAATTCTAGTGTTGAGAGAGAATTTTCCCCCTCTTATTCTGCATGTAGTCGAGGCTAGCCTCAAATTCATGGCTTCCCATGTAGCTTCCTAATTCTCAAGTTTCAAATGCGATCAACATTAAACCTCCCTTCCTTTCTTCTTTTCTTTTTCTTTCTTCCAAAATTTTGTGCTTCCTTCCTTCCTTCCTTCCTTCCTTCCTTCCTTCCTTCCTTTCTTTCTTTCTTTTTTCTTTGTGTGTGTGTTTTCAAGACAGGTTTTCTCTGTGCAGCCCTGGCTTTTCTGAAAATCTTTCTGTAGACCAAGTTGGCCTCAGACTCAAAGATCTGCCCATCTCTTCCAAGGAGTACTGGGATTAAAAGAGTGTACCACCACCCAGCTTACCCTGGAGATTTTCAGCCCCACTTAAGGGGGGAACTTCATCTAATCCATTTGTTTTTCTTCTTTGAGAGTAAAATAAAAGCACCACTAGACGACACGCACGCACTCACGAGCACACATGCACATGCACACGTGCATACACAGGCACACACACAGGCACACAGGCACATACACACTCACACTCACACACTCACACACTCACACACAGGCATGCACAGACACACAGGTTTGTCCTGAGACACTAGACCACACACACACACACACACACACACACACACACACACACACACACACACGGTTGTTCTGAGACCCAGCTGGGTCGCAGGCCCCTGCAGGTTCTGCCTCTCCTTAGGTGCCTTTCCAGAATTCTGCTTTGTTCCCAGGGCTTCTAGGTGTGTTCAGTAAGAGTTCTGAAGCCCAGGAAGCAATTTTCCTTAAACCTGGAGCCCAGCAGCTGAGCACCAGGGGTACTGCCTCACCCTGAGTCCCCTTCACAATGAGTGAGACCTGTCCCATCTGTGCTGATCAGCAAGCTGTTAGCTACCAAGCAGCAGGGCCATCTTTCCTGGGAAACTGTCAGACTTCCATGGGAGAAAGCTGCTGTCCCTTTAAGAGACTGTTAACACACCTGCATGGGAACCAGCCAAGGTCACCAGATCACTGTGACTCATTCCTTCAGGCTACATGACATTCTCTGCCCAGGAGCATGCAGGTCTATGGTCTATGACCTCTTCTTTCTGAACACATGCTCACACAGCCTGAAGGATCTATCCAACAGTCTCCCGTTTTGAACATGATGGGCAAGCTTATAGCGAGCATCCTTAGACTGAGCATGCTCAGGAAAGCACTTGCCCCGATATGTACTTTCCTGTAGGTACAAGCTCTCCAACAAATTCCCAAATTAAGAGCAAATAACCCCACCGTTCTTACTTGTTGCAAGTAATAAAACATTCCCGGGATTGCGGATGCCATTAGACAAGGCAGAGAACCCTGCATCGTCTGGCAGGTATGAAGGCAGTTCTAGGAATGGAAGGATAGGTGCAAGGCTCCCCCATAGGATAGAGGAAAAATAGTTATTGGGGGTGGGGTGGGTAATAATAGCTGGGTTTATTCTGGGCTCTAACCGTGTGACGTTGAGCAGACACTTAACCTCGCTGAGCCCCAGAACCCTCTTCTGAAAAGAGGTTCAAGTCTAATCCACTGCTAACTTGACTCCAGTGGTGCTGTGGGAACAGGCTCTCATGCTCTCACCCTTCCTGCTAAGGAGCTTCCATGTGTCCTTGGTGTGCTTAGCCACGTTGCCGTTCACGGGTTGTCACAAGACCTCTCTTAAGGATGAAGAAAGGGTATGAGACCAAGCAGAGAACAAACTCAAGCAAGAATAAGTGTGGGGATTAAGACACAAATGTTTCCTGACCTTGTCTTGTGGATGGAAAATACCACAGAGTGGAGAAAAACCACATCACCCAATAGTCTGTAATCTGATACTGTGGGTAGGTCAAAGGGTGCCGGCCTGTTTCCCTCCCAGCCTCCCTCCTTTCTTCCTTCCTTCCTAGAGGTTGTTGCAAGAGGAGGAGAGAAATGCATTTTCACAAGATTAACTTTAACTGGGAGGTCAAACTTCTTCCTTGTCAGCATCTGAAGTTCCCTTGAAGCTAATATAAACCGTCCTCTGCGGGGTGAAAAGGGGGTCCCCGATTCATGGAAGACTGGTACATGTGCAGGAGCTAAGAGAACGTGCATGGGCCTAGGATCCTTGCTCTGCTCATTTTGTGACTTTTGGAAAAGTGACTTTATAGAATCTGAGGGTTTTTGTTGTTGTTCTTATTTGGTTTTGGTTTTCCCAACACTGAAGTGGTAATGACTCTTGGAGTTTGGGTAGGGCACCAACCCTACCAAGGGTCCCACTCCCTCTCAGTGACAAGGGAGGATTTTGCCTCCCTGTCCCCTCGAACTTAGAGGTAGTCATGTGATGCGCTTTGGAAAAGGAATGTGTTTTTTTTTGGTTTTTTTTAATAATGATAATAATTAATGATAACAATAATAATAATAAAACATTGATCAATATTCAGTGAGATCAACATATAGATCACAATGTTCATTCACAGAGGAGTCAGGATGGTGAGTGCCTTGTCTAGCCTGAGTTTCAAGAGGCCTTGGGTTAGCCCAGAATCCTGAATCCCTGTTGGATCTTTTATTGTATTAAGCCACTGAAATTGGAATTTATTACTGAATGCTGACTGTTAACAGCAGTTGCTAGAATAAAATACGGCAGTCTTTGTAAATAAAACCTGGCAATCTGATTGTTCCAAAAGCAACCTCTGCTGTGAGTCCTAAATCCCTCTGTTGCCTTTAAACATGCCACAGTCTATGACCCAAGGGGGAGCTTGGGGAACCTCACTAGGCTCTGAGGAGTAGAGGTTTCTGGGAAACAGTACAGGCATGCCTAGGAGGAATCAGTACTGAAACCACAGACCCGGGGCCTCTGGCAACTTGCAGGGGGCCCATGCTCTGTAGGGACCTCGTCCACATCTGCCCTGCTACTGCCTTGTCCCCATTTTCTCCATCGGATTCTAAAGTCACTCATCATTTTATAGATTCAGGGTCGAAATCAAAGACAGAGCACAGAACTGTAACTTGGTAAATCAAAGCTGGGTTTTTTATTTGTCGGTTTTCTTTGGTGCTAAAATCAGAGCATATTCAAGTCCACTATGTTCTAGTGGGTGGAAAGGCACAGTTGGCTACAGCCAGAAAAGAACAACAGCTTGCTCATTTCAAAGTCACTGTCCTCAGACCATGGCATCAGGAGAATACCATGGCATCAGGAGAATAGAACACTAAATAGCACACATAGCTGACTGTTGAACCACTCGTGTGTGTGTGTGTGTGTTTGTGTGTGTGTGTGTAATATTAAAGTACAAAGAATACCACTATTAGGCCAGTTGAAACCAGTCTGTTTGAGAAGCTAACTTGTTATCTTTCTAGTTCCTCAGAGAGCAGGTGAACAGTTTGGTTTCACCTTGCCCGTATGGAATATCAGCACAGACAGGCAACTCTGCTTTGATGTGTGTGTGTGTGTGTGTGTGTGTGTGTGTGTGTGTGTGTGTGTGTATGCCCCAGAGGTTGATGTTGGTTGACTTCTCCAAGTGTGCTCTCTTGTGACATTTTTGAGAATTCTAGAATAATTTTGGTTTCTTTAAAACACACACACACACACACACACACACACACAGAGAGAGAGAGAGAGAGAGAGAGAGAGAGAGAGAGAGAGAGAGAGAGAGTGTCAGGTCAGAAAGGGCATTGAACACTGAGATTTGATGAGTTTCCACACTGGTAAATGAATTCTTCTTCTCTTTGGTCCCTCTATGGCTGTTACATATGCCCTATCTACTGAGATAAAAGGCTTAAATACAGTGTTTCCCTGTGTTCTATAAGCCACCCTAGAAAACTGCTGAACCCTGGGAGAACATTTATGGAAAGCCTGGTCTACAGCTACTCAGACTTGTGACCAGCATCTGAACCGGGACAGTCTTGCAACACCAGACCCTGTTGATGAGGTCTGATGGATGCTGACTCCAGGTAGATGGTGCCAAAACTGAATATGCTGTAGCATGCTTGGCTGCTGTGGGCAGAGTTGGAGAGCTGCTTATCCCCAAAGCCCACATATTTTCTGGTAGAAGCGTCCTTGCAACAGTGTCAGCTCCTTTGAGAGAGTCACTCCTGCAAGGTCTGTCCCTTCCCCTTGGCTCGGCATTTTTAATGCTGAAGAGCAGCTGTAATGGCATCGTGAAGAGGCTGCTGGGTAATCTCTCCTTTGATTCCCAGGCCCCAGAACACCTGGTGACCTTTGCGTACTATCAACACAGTAATTCTCTTCCCTGCTTGTTAATCCCACGCATTAACTAACACAAAGCATATGCACTGCCATGGGGCTTAACTTGAAGAGAAGCACCATGATACTAAAGGTGATACAGGAACTAGCCCCAGGAGGATGCTGGGTTAAGTAAGATGTTTCACAGAAGAAACAAAACAGTGATGCACGCCCAGAGCAATAACAACAAATATTCAATGTGAAGTTTTACTGCACCTCTTTCCCCTCATCATAGAAGCCCTGTTTGGAGTAGGGAAGATGGCTCAGTGGGTAAGAGCAGTGGCTATATAAGCAAGAGGACCTGAGTTCAAAGCCCCAGCATCCATGTACTTAACCACGTGCACAACTCTAACACCAGCGCTGTGGAGACAGACAAGAGGACCACTGGGGCTTGCTAGGCTCACTCCAGGTTCACTTAGAAAGCGTGCACTAGGGGCTGGGGATTTAGCTCAGTGGTAGAGCGCTTACCTAGGAAGCGCAAGGCCCTGGGTTCGGTCCCCAGCTCCGAAAAAAGGAACCAAAAAAAAAAAAAAAAAAAAAGAAAGCGTGCACTAAGGGAGCAACGTATAGGGTGCTAGGGCCAATGCTTGGCCTCTTCCTTGGTCTTCTGAGTATATGCCTGAGCGTGCACACCTGCACATACATACATCATACGCCCACATATACACACACAAACATACATGAACACACACTATTATGTAAATGAAGTTCAGAGGTAGGGATGTTTCCATTTTAGGATGCTGGCTTTCAGATGAGGCTGTGAAGTGGACAGAGAACAATTTCCAGAGTCGATTCACTCCTTCTACAGTGTGGGTGTCCGGGATAGAACTCAGGTCATCAGGCTTGGCAGCAAGTGCCTGTACTCACTTTTCTGGTTCGCCAATGGTTTAAAAAGCATAAGGGAGTGGGGTATGAGTCTCAGGGAGGCAGAGCTAAAACAAGGAGTGGAACCCATCACAAGCTGGGATCCTTGGTTAGTCCTGAAGGTCAAGTCCCTGGAGCTCTGTGGTTCTGTGGGTACATCTCATCCCTGTCCCCAGAGGCACTGACACTGTCTCTGCTCCTGTGCCCAAGAAGCTAATGAGGATGCTGGTGTTGATGACAGCTTACACATCAGCCAGAAGCTGCGCTACCACTCTAGTCAACTTTACCAAGGCCACCTTTGATGCCATCTCTAAGACCTACAGCAACCTGACCCCTGACTACTGGAAAGAGTCTGTGTTCACCAAGTCTCCTTATTAGGAATTCATTGATATCTTCTGTAAATCCACACCAGAGTCTCTGTTCAGAGGACCCAGGCTCCAGCTGTGACTACCACATAAGGATTTTTATAGAAGAAAAATAAAGTGAATTAAGTCTGTTAAAACAAACAAACAAACAAACAAACAGAAGTCCGGCAGCGGTATTTGCCTGTGGTCTTGCCTACTTAGTAAGCCAAGGCAAGCCCAGGATTTGGAGGTCAGCCTGGGCAACACAGTGAGACTGGCTGAAAGACAAGACAGAAAGCAAGAGTAAAAAGGGGATCCCAATCCAGAAAAGATGGAGTCAGGAAGGATAATCGATACAATTAGAAAATCTGAAAGAATGAATAGAGTGGCCCTTCATGATAACGAAACAGATTCAGCAGGTTGACTGGAGAAGAAAAGAACTCAAAGTTCCACTGGACCAGCACTGGCCTCCTTTTTCCTCCTGTGTTTTTGCCTGTGTGTGAAGTGTTCTCAAAGGCCTAGCCCACAACCAGTTTACGCAATTATTGAGAGGTAACTAGATCACGTGGGTTCTAATGTCCCTGACAGGTTAATCCATTCATGAATTCACAATGAATGGGGCGTTAGGAGATAGAGCTGTGGTAGAGGAAGTCAGTCTCTGGAAGCATGTCTCTGCCTGGTACTTCTCATCCCAGCCCCTTCCTGTCTGCCTCTGGCCTCTTCTTGGTCACCATAAGTGAAGATCAACGCACATGTATACACCCACACCTACAGAAACACATACACATACATTACACATCAACACACATGTGTACACCCACACCCAGAAACACACACACATACATTACACATCAACACACATGTGTACACCCACACCCACAGAAACACATACACATACACTACACATCAACACACATGTGTACACCCACACCTACAGAAACACATACACATACATTACACATCAACACACATGTGTACACCCACACCTACAGAAACACACACACATACACTGCACATCAACACACATGTGTACACCCACACCCACAGAAACACACACACATACATTACACATCAACACACATGTGTACACCCACACCCACAGAAACACACACACATACATTGCACACTAAGGAAGAAATGAGATAAACAGTTGGGACAGTTAAACTGTCACAATATAATCCAAAGTTATTCAGCACTTAAAGAACCATTAAGGTCTGGATAAGAAAATAGATAACCAAGAGATACCCACCCCGTAACACCACAGATAGACATTAGAATCATCAGTCAAAACATTTGAAAGTAGTGAGAACAGCCATGCCACATGAAGTAAAGGGGAATTTTCCAGAAACAACATTTTAATGAAAGGCAACAAGAAAATGGAAGATTCAATGACAAACCAAATGGAAAATTTATAATTAAAAAGTCACACTAACTGAAAAACTCCCTGAGGGGGTGGAGACGCGTCAGTTAGCGAAGCCCTGACCGCAGGCCTGGTACGCAACACATCAGAGGAAGCTGAGTCAGCACAAGACCTGCTGGGGTGGGTCAACCTGACCACGTCCCAGCACGGAGAAACAGTAACACAGAGTCTCACCCCTAACCAAGAAGCCTCTTGCAACTGATCTGATGGAAGAGGGACATCAGTCTCTTCCAATAAAGTGACAGATGTTGAGTGCGAGTCTTAGCCACACTGGGGCAGGGCCCACGCTCAGGAGTCTTGGTCAACGCAAAATGAACTCGGTGGGCTTTTGTGTGTGGTTTTTGTCTTCTTCTGCTTTGTTTTGGTATTTTTGGCCTTATTGTTTTTGTCCGTTCTAATTTTCTACTTTGAGGGTTTGATTTGAGAGAGAGAGAGAGAGAGAGAGAGAGAGAGAGAGAGAGAGAGCAAGCGAGAGAGCGAGCGAGCATGGATTTGGGTAAGTATGGAGGGTGGAGGCTCTGGGAGGGGTTGGGAGATAGAACAAAATTATGGTCAAAGTCTATTGAGTGAAAACATTTTAAGTGATAAACAAACAAACAGCTGGGTGCAGCCCTGTGTGCCTGTAATCCCAGCACCAAGTCCTTGGGCTCACGGTCCAGCCAGTGTAACAGAATTGGTGAGCTCGAGGTTCAGAGTGAGAAGTGACGGAGATTAACACTTGACATTGACCTCTGAGCGCCACAGGAACACACACACACATACATGCACACACACTGACACATATATGAATACACAAACACACACATATGAACACATACAAACACACATGCGTGCACACACACTGGCACACATGAACATGCACAAACACATGAACATTTAAACATACACATTAACACACACAAACACACATGCATGAACATAACACATACATGCACTCACACACTGGCACATGAACACACAAACACACATATAAACACACATGAATGCACACACACATGAACACACACACACATGAATACACACACAAACATACACAATTCATTGAGTGGGAATGAAGTCAAAGTTATATTAATTAAGGCTATAAAAATAGAAAATATAGAAATAATTAAATCTGAACAATAAGAAAAAAAATAAAAGAGCCTGGAATACCTGTGAGAAAAACCAAGGACTGTAATATGTATGTTATTATACTGCTGGAAACAAAGTGGCGGGGGGGGGGAGGTATTGAATGTGGGAAAAATATAAGCCACCGTGGTAGAGCAATTTCCCACAGTTCATTAAAACAAAACAAAAACAGTCAAATCCAAACTGAATACAATCAAAGGAATCCACAGATCAGGAATCAAACTGAAGAAAGCCAAAAACAAGTATTTCTGACAATAACCTAATGGCGCCGCTCACACAGGGAAGCGGTAACTCCAGTGACTGCTTTTTTCTAGCAAAGCACGGAAGCAGAAAGGAGTTAGAATAACACTCTTACTGTGTTGAAAGAAAGATCTGTCAATTCAGAATTCTATGTCCAGTGCTGGAAGAAAAACATTATCCATCAACAACTCCATATCCAAACCCGGGGAGGCTGCTCGAGCTGGTCAAAGCACGCCCACACAAGCTTGATGATGAGTCAGATCCCTCGAGTCTGTGTTAAAGGGTGGGCGGTGAAGCAAGCATCTGTAATCCCAGCATGCAGTGAAAGGGAAGGCAGACAGAGAGAAATCTGTCAGGAGCTCCCAGGCCAGGACAGGGCAGAATCCCTGCCTCAACACAGCGGAACTTCCTCATGAAAGTGTCCTCTAACCCACACACGCACACACACACACACACATGTGCACGCACATGTGCACACCAATACATACACACACACACACACACATACACACACACAGGCAATAGTATTTAAAGTAAATCTCTTCGCCAGGGGAGAGCATGCTTACAACCTTAGCACTGTGCAAAGGCAGGATAATCATGCACCACCTTAGGCTCCATCATTCTCTGCCGTGTTTTAAGTAAAATGAGTTCTATAAGTAGGTAGTTGCCTCTTACCTTTTAACATCTGTCAAATCTGGTAGCCAGAAACAGCCCCCGCCCACAGTGAATGTAAGCCCTGCATAATCCTTCTCAAATACAGATAGCTGTTATGCTTCTAACCAGTACAACATGGCCAACACTGGACATCCTTGATCACATGGCCTAAGACCATGACTTCCATCTTCCTTTCCTCTGTCACATAAACTTTAAAGAACTTAGATTTTCCTAAATGTTCACCACATCAAGTGTTCCTCCTTCCTTATTATTACTGTTACATGTCAACATCTCATTTCCCTTTACTGTGAAAATATTCTTTTAGCATTTCTTTTAGGCCTGATGTGGTGGCCTGAAGGCTCTTACTTTCCCTCCACCCAGAAGTCTTCTGTCTTCATTTCTAGAGTTATTACCTAAGGATGGTGCCTCCCACAGTGGGCTGGCCTTCCCATAACAATTACCAAGACAACCTCTCACAGATATGGACACAGGTCACTCCTATCTGAAGATGCCCTCTTCTCAAGTGACTATAGATGGTGTTAAGTTGACAGTAAAAACTGCCACAGCAATCAATAGAACTGAATGAATAAGTAACAAATCCATAACAAGTGCTGTGGATTTTCAACAATAGTGAAAGCAGAAAGGAGATCAGAAAAAAATATTACAGAGTATCAATAAGCACCTGACACGGTGACCCCCTCCCTGTCTAATAGCAGACTACACATTCCTTCCACGGGGACAAACGGACTCTCTCTCTCAGCTAGGTCAGAAGCAACTCTGCCCCTAGAGAAATGGGGCTTTGGGGAGACTCAGTAGGAGGCAAGCATTTTATTCAGTCTGGCCAAGACCTGACCTCTCTGAAGGTCACTGTGGGACCATTAAAGGGCGGTTCTCATTTTAATTCAATTGCAACCAGTTTAAACACCTAAGGAGAAATTATATTTGCAGAGAATTGTTTAAACAAGTTTGATCAGATTAGACCTGGTATGAGGGCTGGTGGGTATCTGGTTTTGAAACACAAAGTCCAATATTTTCTTTCTGTCTGGGAAAGATACATGTTTAAAATGTGGTTCACATGAATTATCTTTCCAATTTGGCTGTTAATCTGAACTGGGTTATACTTTAACTCAACCAGTCTCTAACTTCTTGGATAAATAAGTATCATTACTAATTGTGGCTCTAGGTGGTCAGCCTGAGTCTGAATTCATTTTCACCCTTATCCATCAGTCAAGGAGTCCGACTCCATATAAACAATGGTCGTCCCTGCAATGGTTGGTTTAATTCAAAAACTCTTCCAATAAAGAAATGTGAAAGGGTTTTATCAGAACTTCATTCTCCCTAAGATTATGGAAGGGTTGTTGAGCAGCGGCCGATTTGTTTACAAAATGACCCTGCCCAGGGACACAGTGTCCTCTTGGATACCCAGGATTTCTTCTCTGTGTACCCTCCTGGGGGTTTGGCACCTCGTGAATTACTTTGGATGAAGCCATTCAACTGTGTTGTTCCCATGAAAAGAAAACCTTTCCCAAAAATATCTCCACAAAGGCCATGGACACAGAGTTTTCTTCCACTGGAGGAAGTTCATCTCTAGATAATTATGGGGGGGACAGTGGTTTTAGGCAAACAGATTGCTCCTAATGTGATTAAAACTTGGGCTGGTAAACTGTAAGAAATGATTTAAGGGATAAGTGCTTTAATGTCAAAAGGAACTTCTAAGTCAGTGGACATAACAAACTATGTGCAAATCACTAAGGAGCCTTTAAATAAGAAACAAACGGGGTCTCACTACGGTCTCACTACGCAGCCCACAGTCATTTGGATGTGTGAGCCTCCCCCTCAGCTTCTTGATAGTGGGGTTATTGATGTGTTGCCACACCTACTTGTGAAAAAAATTAAGTTATACTGATTGATTGTTAGGAGGGGCTGTCATAGTGCACAATTTCCGGGAGTCACTTCTCATCTTTCCACATGTGTTTCTCAAGGATAGAACTCAGGTGTCCCAATGTAGCAACAAGGGATTCTTCCCGCTGAACCATCTTGCCAGCCTCAGCCCTAACATCCTTCTTTGGATTAAAAATATATAGGGCTGTCAGAGAGAGGAACAAGAAACAATTCTATATCCACAAATTCCACTCTACAGATTTAACCAATAACAGGCTGAAAGTTGTATCTGGGGCTGGAAAATGATTCAACCCTTAAAAGCCCACAGCACATCTGAGGTCCATTGTCCAGTTCCCAGCAGGGGCTCATAACCACCTGCTACACTAACCCTAAGAGATCCCATGATGTCCATCCTGGCCTCTGAGGGCACCTACACACACACACACACACACACACACACACACACACACACACACACAGAGAGACAGAGAGAGAGAGAGAGAGAGAGAGAGAGAGAGAGAGAGATTCCAGACAGATGACACAAGCACACACAATTAAAAATAAACCGATCTTCCCTTAAACATTGTATCTGTGCTGACAATGTATAGGATGTCTGTCCTCCCTAAGCAACGGATCACAACAGCTATCTGTATAATTGATAGCAATTAGGTATGATTAAGAATCTGGAGCTAACTTAGAGGTTACATGAGGGTGTACATGCAAATGTGCAAACACTGTGCCGTTTTGCCCAAGGAAATTAACATCCATGGGGTTTGGTCTCAGGATGTTCAAAGACTGATACCTGTAAATACAACTCGATAGGTAGCTTTGTATTTCAATAATCTATGAGAGAAAAATGTAGCTGATATGATGCGGGGGTGGAGGTGGGGGTCTCAGAGCATGTGGTTAGCATTTTTGAAGTTCCAGGTTCCATCCTCAGTGCCAGAAAAGGTATAAAAATAGTATCCCAGCTACATCTTTCCTCTGTAGTAAATATATAATTGACGTATTTGTGAAACCGTCTGGCCATGATGCTAGATCAAGCTGGTTTAAACTGGTCAAAGCTAGTTCTGATCAGCCAGGGCAGAGCTTTTGAAATCAGAGCCGATCTGAGGGAGTTTAAAACGGCCTGCTGTGACATATGTGATCTTAAACTAGTTTCATTTTAGAGTCTGTTTGCTCTGTTGAGAGTCACTTCACACCCTTTACCTCAACATTAGTCCATCATGGGAGCCACGCCCAACTTCCTTTCATAACTACAGTCTGCCTTCCCCAGGTCTAATCCAGAGAGTAGAACGGATGCAAGTTTATCTGGTCTCAATCAGTCGGTATAAACTCAATCAGATCTGTCTCCCTCTGGAACCATTTTTCCTGTTTAGGCTAGCTTTCTCAAGCTGGATCTTGGGAGGTTGGGTTTGACTTGTTTGGGACCAATTTAAACTGGTTTTTAACCAACTTCAACTTGGTTCTTAGGGATCTCTGGCCAGCAGAACGGCCTTGTTCATCTGAACCTGAATAAACCACCCTGACTCAGATTAAATCAGAGTTCGCTTTTCAGTTTGGTTTAAACCAGGAAGGGGTGGGGTTGGGAGAAGTCCAGGTTACACAGGGTTAGAGAGTCAAAGGGGAGGGCGACCTGGAAGGCGCTCCATCTATGTCTGTCCTAGTTACCTGCTGAAACGGCTATTTGGAACTGAGATAATGCTTTTATTTGTTTTATTGTAGACGTGGATGAAGATCCCAGGAGACCTAGAGAGACATGGAGTAAAGGGCCTGTGTAGGCAGTAAAGAGAAAGGTAAGGAGCTAGGCACGGGGTTCAGTTGGCAGACGCTTGTTTACCGTGCACAAAGCCTTGGGTTCTGTGCCCAGCACCACATAAACAGGCCACAGTGGTGCATATCTGCGATTCCAGCACTGAGGCTGGAGGATCAGAAGTTTTTCGTGAGAGGGTTATGGGAAGGTCCACATCACTGGAAGGTCTGTATCACCCAACTGTGATGACAGCTTTCCTGTGCCTACATAGAGCCCTGTCCCCTGTCCTTCCCCACCTGTAGTCTCTAGTCCAGTAGTTCTCAACCTGTGAGTCTTGACCCCTTTGAAGTCCAAATGACCCTTTCACAGGGGTCACATATCAGATATCCTGCATATCAGGCATTTATGTTATGATTCATAACAGTAAAATTATAATTATGGAATAGCAGTAAAAATAACTTTATGGCTGGTGGGGTCACCACAACATGAGGAACTGTATTAAAGAGATGCAGCATGAGGAAGGTTGAGAACCGTTGATCTAGTCCCTTCCACTCCTACCTTGAAGCCATAAGCAATAGGGCAGATTTTCAGGTAACTGGTTGCCGAGGGTGGCTGAGTACTCAGGTAAGGGTTCCATGCTCCCCTGCCTGCCCACCTTCAGTGAGGGCTTGTCAACAATCAACAGGTCCAGTTGTGATCTTTTGCCAGCGGGCACAGCAGAACTCTTGAAGACGGTAGCAGTTTGGCTCTGGGGGAGGGGAACGCTGATCCGTAGAAGGATGGTTGATAAAGGTTAAGTTAAGGAGTAGTTAGTGCTGTGGGCACCTGAGGACCCTCTAGCACACTGTGTGACATAGCTCAGCTTTGGCTGACAAGGGAGGGGCTATCCACTAACTCCAGTTTCTCACAGGAAGCCTTCTTTCAGTCTTTACTCACTGGTGCTTTAGCTTACAGAAATGTCGTCAGGTGACTTCTGGAGCAGGCTAATGGATGCCCTCCCTTTCGGGCAGCAAGAGAAAAGCAAAGTTTAAGAATAAAAACAGTAGGAAAGCATGTGGTTTTGGCCCTACATCCCAGCCTAGATGGGAAATATTGGGAGAACCAGATCCTGGACTGGAGCATGGTTTTATCTGCTTTATTGGTAGGTAGATAAAGTAATTGCTGGACTTGGAGTCCTGAGTTCTATCCTCAGCACCCATGTTTAAACAAAACAAAACAAAACAAAACAAAACAAAACAAAACAAAACAAAACAGGCAAGGTCCAGGTCCAGGTCCAGGGAAAGACCCTGTCTCAAAAATTAAGGTAGGGGTTGGGGATTTAGCTCAGTGGTAGAGTGCTTGCCTAGCAAGCGCAAGGTCCTGGGTTCGGTCCCCAGCTCCGAAAAAAAGAAAAGAAAAAAAAAATTAAGGTAGGAATGACATTACTTTCAGGTTCAGAAGGCCACACCCAGATGATCTTCTCCCCTGCAGGCTGCCCACCTTTCCCAGGATAGCCCCCTACAGGTCAGAAGTCATTTTCCCCATCCTAGTCAGTAGCCATATCCTACCAGCACCAAGTGGCACTTACCCAGGAGATTCTAATCTGGGCTGGACCTGGAGGTTATGCAGCTTCAGGATAACCTCACAGCCAGGGGGAGCTCCCGCCTATCCTGGAGCACATGGATTGGGTGCCCCACCTGGTGGTGGAGCAGGCTTTTATGGCTGTCTACATTCTTGTGGCGGTGGAGCAGGTCAGGCCCCAGTGCAGGTGGCTTTCTTGAAGGACAAATACCTTCTCAGTAACCCTAGAGGACAACTTAGGCTACTTACCCTACCCAGTCCACTGGGATGCCACAGGTCACCCAAGGGACAATCTGGCCAGCCACCATATCCAATGCTATGAAAGATGCAGAAATTCTCCACGAAGCAACAAAGCAGGCTGCAGGCAATTGTGGAAGCTGTGTGCAATGGTTTCGATGATCAGAGGCAGCAGTTTTTAAGGCCATGTATGACCAGGATTTCCTTAAGCATCTCAAGTCAATTGGGTGGAAATGTGGAAGGAGTAATCCTCACCCTGCTCATGCCTGGAGTTTATGGGCAGTGGTGTAGAGAGCAGAAACTCGGGGGCCTGTATTGATAGTGTGTGCATAGGAACCTATCAGGGAAGTTGAGAATCTGTCAAATGTTATCCATCAGAATTCAGATGAGACCTTAAGAGGGACAGCAGGTCAGATACCTGAGGGGATTTTGAATGTCTCCCCATGCCCATGTGCCTGGGAAACCATGACAAGAACCTGAGTGGAAATTACCAATGGCTCACGAAGACATTCAGCACTCAGCTAAAAGCTTCTGTGGAGTCTTAGTCCACAGCAGCCAATTGAGATTTATTAAGCACTGTGAGCCATGAGTTTTCTGGATTTGTTGGAAGTGATTTAAAGACCCCTTTGCCGTGTGCTCTCAGCTGTCCTACCTTCTCGGTTGAGTGACTCTACTATTCCATGAAAGGTGCCAGCACAGACAACTCCACCCTGGCCAGGACTGCGGTCACACAGAGACCTTGCCATACATGGTCATAAAAACTGCTGCCTCTGATCATTGAAACAATTGGACACAAACCCACAATCGCCAGCTAGTTTGTCCCAAACTCCTTCATCGCCTTGTTCAGATAAAACTCAGTGTTCATCAGATGAATCAGAAGCCCCAAGCACAATGGTTGCAAGCGAAAAGTGAAGATGACAGAAAGCTCCTTCTGACATTGTTGGCCACTGAGAAAAACCTTTTCTTCTTTCTCCTCCTCCTCCTCCTCCTTGTCCTCTTCTCCTCTTCCTCCTCCTCCTCTTCCCCTCCTCCTTCTCCTCTTCCTCCTCCTCCTCCACCTCCCTTTCTTTTTTACGAATGACACCCTTCAGAGTGCGTCCTTCCAAGCAGTGGTACCTGTATGCAGTACTGTCAAGTACCTCCTAACCAAAGCAGCTTTTTACTAAAGACAAGGTCTGGGGCTATGCTCGTTTTGCACATGCTGTTACTGCCTTCAATCTAATGTTATGTTTTACTTTGATATCTGATCAGTAAAACTTTATCAGTGACGTAGTGATTTTACAATGTTTGCAAAGCTTGATTTTTTTACTATTTTATTTTAATCAGGATTTCAAATCGAATAAAAATTACAGTAATCTCCAAAATAATAAATAAATAAACAAGCTGTGTGTGCATGTGTGTGTGTGTAGAGACAGCTCTGTGGCTAAGCTGTTCTTCCAGAAGACATGGGTTCAATTCCCAGTACTCAACATGCCAGCTCACAACTGAATGCAATTCCAGGGGGCATCACGCCCTCATCTGGTCTTCTTGGGCACTGCATGCACATGATATGCAGACACACCTGCAGGCAAAAGAGTCTTAGACATAAAATAATGGAGAAAAGTGAAGAGAAGTTGTGGAAGGCACTTGACATTGACCTCATATGCACACGGGTGTGCACACATACACATGCACACACATATACAGGTCTACACAGAGACATGCACACATACACATAAACACACAGACATGCACAAATACCCATATATACATATGCACATGTACACACACAGAGACACACACAGGCTTCCAGAAGTGAGAATTCCCTTTTCCTTCTTAAGCCTGCTCTCCCCTGCCTCCTCCTTCGTAGTCTAGGCAGCACACCCTTCACAGTTGCATCCAGGAACACTGGGGGGGGGGAGAGAATGCTCACAGCTTCTCTCTGGGCAGCCCTGGCCTTTTCAATATTTAGGGACAGTGTAAGCAGCTTTTATGCCAGTCATATGCAATATTTTTTAAAAGTTTATTTTATTTAATGTGCATGAGTGATTTGCCTATTAGTATGTCTGTTCACCACACGCCTGCCTGGTATCTGAGGAGGTCAGAGGATGGGGTTAGATTCCTTGGAACTGAATTACAGATGGTTTTGAGCATCCATGTGGGTGCTGGGAATCAAACCTGGGTCCTCTAGAAGAACAATAAGTATCCTTACCCACTGAGCTCTCTCCAGCTTCCTCACAGGAGAAATTCCTAATCAAGGTATCGCAAACATGCTCTGGTGGACCCCAGCAGGCAGGCTGATGCTACTGGGACTGTATAATTAATTCATTGGCCAGAAAAGGAGTTTAAGAGTGAGACCATCTGGGATCAAGGTCTAGTTCAGTCTCTTGGTGGCTGTATATACTTTGGCACATGGTGAAAATGTCTTCATCTGCTTATGTTGAAGTTTCCTCATCCATAAAATGGGATTAAACAGCAACCAAACACTACCACATTCACTTTCTCCAGTATCTGGTATGTAGTAAATACCTAGTAAATCCTATTGTTTCTTAGTCAGTTAGCAAGCAACTATTAAGTCTCTACATGCTTCAGGGACCAGAGATACATTTGATGAACAAGATTGTGATAGTCAACTTGGTAGGATTTAGAATCACCATGGAAACAGATCCCTGAGCATGTCTGTAACGGATGCTTAACTAAGGAAAGAACACTTGCTTCAACTGTCAGTGGCACCATTGCATGGGCTGGGGTCCTGGACTGAATAAGGAGAGAGGGAACTGAGCATGGCCATTCATGTCCATCTGCTTCTGGATCCAGCATGCCATGCAACCAGCCTCTTCATGCTCCTGCCTCCACCATACCTTCCCCGCCAAGGTGGACTATACCTTCCAACTGGCAAAATCAACCCTTCCTTCCATCAACATTTTGTCTCAGCAACAAGTAACCAAATCAAAGATAGACTCAATTTATAGACATTTGTATTACATGTATTTGTGTATCATGTTTGCAAGTGAACCTGCTATAGCACCACACATGTGAAAGTCAGAAGAAAACATATAAGAGTTGATTCTCTCCTCCTGTGTGAATCCTGGGGACAGAACTCAGGGCATCAGGCTTGGTAACAAGTGCCTTTATCTGCTGACTTCCTAGACTCCATTCTTGACAGAGCATTTTGATTCGATTATCTTAGAGATAATGAAAACCCAACCGCAGTAACTGCCATTACACTCGGTGTAGCAGGTCTGTGGGCAGAGATCTGGACTTTGTGGAGAAGGTCTTAGGACAGCTCTGTAGACAGCAGATCCAGGAAACATGAAAAGCCAAGAAGTAAGATAAAGTTAGCATACTGAAAAAAACAGCAAGGGGCCAGTAGAGTAAGAGAATGAAGGACCGGGAAAGTGTCTATGAGAGGGAGACAAAGTAAGCTCACATTAGGAGCAGGACTGGCATGACTTGCTTTGCATTTAAAAATTATGTGAGGGGGTGGGGATTTAGCTCAGTGGTAGAGCGCTTGCCTAGCAAGCGCAAGGCCCTGGGTTCAGTCCCCAGCTCCAAAAAAAAATAAATAAATAAAAATAAAAATAAAAATAAAAATAAAAAAAATTATGTGAAGCAGACAGATCCCTGGGGATCACTGGCCAGCCATGCTAGGTAATGGGCAAGCTCCAGTCCAGTAATAAACATGACCATAGTGTGTGTGCATGCACGTGTGTGTGTGTATGTGCATGTATGTCCCAAGGTGGACAGTTCCTGAGGAATGTAACCCAAGATTTAACTTGTGGTTACTACATGAAGATGAACTCATGTGTATCCAAATAAACATGAACACACATACATACATACATACACACACATGCACACACACATGCACACACACATACACACACATACACACACATACACACACATACACACACATACACACACATACACACACGCACACACACACGAACAGTCAAAAGATGGAAAGCAAATTCATCAAATGGAAACAGTACACAGGGAGAAATCAGTGGCAGCCATAGGCAAGCTGCTAAAAAGTCCTTTGCTCATGGAATCAGAGTGGACATCCTAAACACTTCCTACAAGGTCCACCTACAAATGTGAAATATTTCTATTGGAAGCTCAGTGAAGATTTAGTGCACGCTTTAGAGTAGGGGCGGTTCACATAAGCATTTTCTGCCTGGCAGGCACCAACCATAGATTCTCAGAAGGAAAGGAGGTGTTTGGAGTGGACCACTGTGTACATACAAACCCTGTAGGTGCTGGAAGAAGTCTTTATTATTGAAGGAAAGGTTTATATGCAGTTTATGGGTCAAGTTTCCACATGCCGGGCAAGAAGTCCTCCTAGGAACAGCAGCCTCAGGCGGTGTGTGAACTCTTCTCAGATGCATATAATTAAAAGTCCGCTATGTGTATAATGACAGCAGACAGTTCTCATTCTCAAGCCAGAGTACAAATATGAGCAAACCCTTGCTATCTTTCTGAAGTTTTAAGATAAAACGCTACCCCCAAATATTGATACAGATGAATATTTTTTCACAAAGGGGATCCCATTGAGATAATAGGGCTTTGGAGGGGGAGGGGGCTTATGAACCTCCACCCCAGCCCAGATGAGGGGCTACTGACAGTTGATGGCTTCTTGGAGAGGTGAGTCAGTTTTCTTTAAGGGAATGCCTGTTGACCCTGCTGTAGTGGATGACCCCACACCCATGAGTATATGGGCAGCACAGATTGGACTTAGTGTTGTCTTTTAAGAAAGAAGAAAACATGGATTTCAGAGGGAGTAGAGATCATGAGGGTGGATCTGGGAGGAGTTGTGGAGAGGAGTCTGAAGTGGAAAGTTAAGGGTTCTTCAGAAAGTCAGTTGTGGTTGGATGGTGTTTTGCTGGGGCAAACACGTGAAGGAGTGAGTATTTTCCTGAATCAAACATGAGTGAAAGGGTGTTTTGCTAAAGCAAGCACGTGAAAGGACACATGATAAAGGATTCTCTGCCAAGGACACCCATGTATTGGTCTTCCTTATATTTCATAGTTGAGCTCCATTTGTCAGGACTCCATAGAGGGAAATGCACCAAAAACTTCTGGTGGTGTGCTGTGACTTCTTGCCGCTTCTAGGGACTTGGGTTGATTGGCAGAGTGATGTTACTGAGATAGACTCAGGTGTTGAGGCTAGACCCATGGAGGACATGTGATGTTTGGAGGGAGTATAAATAGGGCTCAATGGACACTGACGGAGGCTGGGTTTGGCTTGCTTACACAACTAGTCTTCACTGCTCTTTCCTTTCTCTCCCGTATCCTCTCTTTTCTACTACCTCTGGTGGGGAGTGGGATAAAAGGGAGGTTAAAGCATTTAAGAACCATCATTAAAAGTAGGCTTTGAAAAATTAGAACTGTGGGAGTGGGGTGAATATGATCAAAGCACATTGCGTGCACAGAGAATTCTCAACAGAGGAATCTCCAATGGCAGAGAAACACCAGGGGAATGCAAATCAAAATGACTCTAAGATTCAAACACTCAAGTGACAGCCCGTGTTGGTGGGAACATGGAGCAAGAGAAACACTCCTCCATTGCGGGTGGGAGTGCAAACTTGTACAACCACTATTGAAATGAATTTGGTGGTTTTTCAGAAAATTGGAAATGGTTCTACCTCAAAACCCAACTATCCTACTTCTGGGTATATACCCAAAAGATGTCCCACAATACCACAAGGACACTTGCTCAACTATGTTCATAGCAGCCTTATTCATAATAGCCTTAACTGGAAATAACTTAGATGTCCCTCAACCAAAGAATGGTACTGAAAATGTGGTACATCTACACAATGGAATACTACTTGGTTATTAAAAACAAAGACATCATGAAATTTGCACACAAATGGATGGAACTAGAAAATAATCATCCTGAGTGAGGTAACCCAGACGCAGAAAGGCACATATGCTATATGCTCACTTATAATTGGACATAAGCCCTAAAGTACAGGATAACCAGGCTACAATCCACAGACCCAAAGAAACTAAGTTAGAAGGAGGGCCCAAGGGAGAACGTGTGACTCTCACTCAGAAGGGGAAATAAAAGACAGCAGACGTGGGTGGAGGGAGAGAATTAGAGGTAGAGGTGGCGAGGAAGGGAGTGGGGGTGAGGCTCAGGTGTGGGGAGAGAGGGGCAGTGGAGGGCAGGGGGAGAGAACAAAAGTTGGTGGGAAGCATTTCTGAGACCTGAGACCTGGGATGGTGGGGACTCCTGGAGAGGGTCTATGGGAATACCTTAGCTGAGACTCCTAGAAGCTGGGGATATGGAGACTGAAATGGCCACCTCCTGTAGCCTGGTGGAACTTCCAGTGGTGGGATGGGTACATCAACCCACTCACAAAACCTGCAACCCACAGTTTGTCCTGCCTGTGAGATGTGCAGGTATAATTTAAGGGAACAGCAGACCACTGACTGGCCCGACCTGAGGCCCATGGGAGTGAGCCAACCCATGGCACTGTTAATGATAGAGTCATTATTAATGACAATGATGTCTGCTATGCTTGCAGACAGGAGCCCAGCATAACTATCTCCTGAGAGACTTCATCCAGGTGGGTGAAGACAGATGCAGAGACTCACAGTCGAGCATCAGGCAGAGCTTGGGGAGTCTTCTGGAAGAGTTGGGGATAGGATTAAATGAGCCAGAAGGGTCAATAACACCACAAGAAGACCTAAAGGGTCAACTAACCTGGGCCCATTGGAGGCTCATAAGACTGAACCACCAACCAAAGAGCATGCAGAGGCTGGACGTAGGCCCTCTACACATTGTAGTAGAGCTGCAGCTTGGTCTTCATGTTGGTCCCCTAACAATTGCAGTACGGGTTGTCTCTGACTCTGTTGCCTGCTATTGGATCCCCTTCCCCTAGCTGGGCTGTCTGTTCTGAACTCAGTGGGAGAAGATGCCCTCAGTCCTGTGCTGTAACTTGATGTCCCAGAGTGGGGTGGTCCCCAAGGGAGACTTCCTCTTCTCTGAGGAGGAGGGGAAGGAGTAATGGAGTGAAAGATCTGTGAGGGTGGGACTGGGAGGAGAGAAGGGAGGAGAAGCTCCAACAGGCATATAAAGTGAATAAATAAATGGGAAAAAACACATTGTATGCATACATGAAATTCTCAAAGAATTAGCAAAACATTATTTAAAATATAAAAAAATAGATGCTAGAGCTGAAAGTTAAAGCTTTGGTTCCATTCATACATCACAGTATATTTGAGCAACTATTTTAGGAAAAACTGACTTGGATCCAGCCTGAGCTAGGTTTTGGTTTGCTTCTAAAAGATCAAAGCCAGTCAGTCACATCACATTTGTGGACCAAGTCGGACACTGAAATAAAGAGACAGAGGAATCAAAGGAGTGTGCCCTTGAATGATTCAGAAAGGGAGGGGGATGTCTTTCTACACTGAGTGCTACTTCAAGGAGAGTCACCTACATGGTTCTCCAGGGTTTGCTGGTCAGTTCTGGTCTGAGCACACGTGAGAAAGAGGTGGTGTGTGAGTGATGTTTGGAAATTCAAGTCAAATTGTGGTAGGGTTGGATAGGAAATGTTCCCCCTGGGCTCATGTGTTTGAATACTTGGTTCTGAACTGGTGCTGCTGTTCTAGAAGGCTAAGGAACGTTTGTCCCTGGGGTTGAGCCTTGAGTGTGGCTATAGCTCAACCTTGCTTTTGGTCCTTTCTATGCTTCCTGATCTGTCAGAGGGGACCCTGCTCCATGCTCCAAGCACTGTAATCTCCACCATAGCTTCTCCTCTACGATGCACTCTACCCTCAAACAGTGAACCTGAGTAAATCCTTCCTCCCTCAAGCTGCTTCTGACAGCTAGTCTGTCACGGCAGTGTGACAGGTGAGCTAACGTAGAGCCCGATGCAGCGAAGAGCCATGGTGCAGGACAGTAGCAGAGGTAGGGATCCAAGGTCCTGGAGCCAAAGTCAATTTTTCTTTGATTATACAGATACATGAATGGAACTACCTTAAAGTCAACCTTGAATATGTATGTGTGTGTGAGTGTGTGTGTGCGTGTGCATGTGCATGTGTGTTGGCTCATATATAATGGACCTCTGGAAACCCTAATTCTCAGGATCGTTTCATCTGATAATGACTTTGTCTGGTTTTACTTGACTTTCAATCTCCCCACCCCCATTCTCTTCAAAGGACAGACTCAGGCAATCAATGAGAGCAGATTGTGTCTCCTTCAATCAATTGGTCCATTCATAAAAGCCATATTTGGGTGTTCCTTTTAAATCCAGAACACCATCCTGGTGGGAATTCCCCAGCTGGGAGTTTTTTCTTCTCTCCCAATTTAGAATCTGTCTCTGTGCGGAACCAGGGTGTTTCAGAGCAGATGACATCATGAAGACCACAGATGTTCAGACTCTGGGCCTGTGAACTGAATCTCGTGCCGTCTACTGGAATGGAAAGTGGCCGTGCCACGCAGAGGAAATTTCTAAGAAGAGTGGGTGGAAGGACCCTCTTTCCCGCCTTGCTTTATTAAACAGGAAGTGTCCAGGTTGAACACGCTGGCAAGGGCGTCCAGCAGTGGGCACATGGAACAGTGCTCAAACCTACAGTAGGTAAGTGCTGTGGCTTCACTGAGTGGATTCCTAAGCTAGATGTTGAAATAATTTTCCACTTCACCCCACCCTGCAGAAAGGCATGAGATAATGGGATATTTCTAGCAAGAAAAAAAAGTCCTATAAAAATGAACACATACATACCATACAGAAGACAAGGTGCCTTCCACCACTCGCCAAGAGGCTCATGGAGGGACGGTTGCATTCAGAATGGGCTATGAAGCCAGTATAGGAGATGGCACAGGTCATCATGGTTCTGTAAAGAGCTGAAAAAGAGAGCACGATGGAGAAACTGGCTAGAAGAAAGCTTTCTGTAGCCAGCATGATGGCACGTATCTGAGATCCCAGAAATTGAGAGTTTGAAATAGGATGGTTGTGATTTCAAAGCTAGTTTGCCCTACACAGTGAAGCCCTGTCTCTCTCTCTCTCTCTCTCTCTCTCTCTCTCTCTCTCTCTCTCTCTCTCTCTCTCTGTCACACACACACACACACACACACACACGCACACGAGAGAGAGAGAGAGAGAGAGAGAGAGAGAGAGAGAGAGAGAGAGAGCTTGAAGGAGGGAGGGGAAGGGAGAGGGAGAGGGAGACGAGGGAGATATCACAGATTACTGTGTGGTTGGCACATGGCATGACTATATCTATGAGCTCCTGACCATTTTTAAATTCCTAGACCCTTTGTACGCACATCTCCTCTGACCTTCTGGCACCAGGTACACTCTTCCATCTCTGGCCTCTGTGGAATTGCCCTGTTTTCACACACTCCCCTATCTCTCCTTCAAGCTAACAAATCAGCCTGGTTTCCCTCTCCAACCCACTCGTCTCCTCTTTTTCCTCTCCAAGACCTCAGGCTCCAGCCCAGCTTCCCTGGATGACTCTTCTGCCTTCCCACATTTACTTTGTGGTGAGTCCTGTTAGCTTAACTTTCTGACTATGCTGACATCTGGCTAATTATTTCGCTATACCCCATGTCTCTCTTGCTCCCATGCCCTGTTTCCCAGCATCTGTCACCTGGTCATTGAATCTATTTCCCAAGTCTCCTACTTGTTTCACCTTGTCCCTCTGGAGGAGGGCACAGTACTTTCGACAATGTTAAGGTAAAGGCAGGATGATGTCATCCTCTGCTGCAGACCTCCTGAGGTGAGGCGTTCCAGTTAGATTTCATCAATTTGGCCTAAAGACACCTGAGAAGGCGTCAGGAGAGCTTGGTAGGCAAACCTACGGGCAGATTGTCTTGATGTGAATTAGTGTAGGAGGGTCCAGCCCACTGTGACTGGCGCCATCGCTGGGGCAGGTGGTCATGGGATGTATAAGGAAGATGGCTGAGCAGGAGCCTGCGCCAGCCTCAGGCAGAGCTCCCCACCCCCACCCGGTGCTTTCCGCTTCAGTTCCTGCTTGAGTTCCTGCCCGGCCTTTCCTCACTGGCAGCCTGTGACCTGGACTTGTAAGCCAAATAAACCCCTTCTTCTCTATGTTGCTTTGGTCAGTGTTTTATCTCATCAACAGAGATAAAACTAGAACAGCGTAGGAAGGCAAACTCCTTATGATGGCCTTCGAGGCCCCTCGTAGTCTGGTCCCTTGTTATTTCTGTCTTTCTAGAGAGCCACCAGTCACTGCACTGAAACCCCACAGACTCCATGCCAGGTCTCACCCTCTCCAGACTTTGCTCTTCGTCACCTGCCCCTTGCCCTACTTTTCCCTCTGCCAGGAACACTCGTCCCTCAGATGCCCCCAGGAGTCCTGCACTTCCTTCACGCCTTTACAGATACTGTGTTCCTGTTCACACTGTCCAAAACTGATCGCCCGGGCATGCCTTCTGCCCTGAGGTCCTCTTTCCCTCCCAGCTCCCTCCCACCATCCGGCTTACTACAGAGAACGCTTACTTACTTGTTCATTATGTACCCCCCCCCCACCAGAATGCAAGTCCTGTAAGGTCGTGGCCTCTTGTGTCTTGCGTGTTGTATGCTGTTTCCTTAGCTGGGAAGGGGACATAGGCACAGGAACAAGCTGAAAAGCTGGTCCTCTACTTCCATTTTCTGAGTCTTTGGGACCAAACTCAGGTCATCGGGCTTGGTAGCAAGTGCTTTAACTCCCTGACTTAACCACCTCGATGAAACTCGATGAGTTAGAGATAGTGACTCCAAACGAAAAAATCTCCGGTGGTCACCTGTGCAAGTGATGCTGTCACAGGGGCTGCTCGGTAAACCCTGGAGCAAGGCTGACCATGAAGCAAGTCCCTAACTGAGTTACCAAACCCATTGGAGACCTGTAAGCACCACGAGCTCATCTGGGTCTCTGGGTCATTACATTAGCTGCCTCCAAGCTCTCTCCCCATACCCTCTTCACTGTCGAATGAGCCCTCAGCACCCTGGAGACCAGTCAGACCTCTCAAAAAGGTTCGCGATGTCCCTCCCCCACAGTACAGAGTCTTCCTATCTATTTATCAGCCTGATCTCCAATCTAGACTGTGGACCCTGTAATAAGGGGTCATCTGGGTGAGCTGGGTGCCGAGGCGTCATGGAATAATGTTCTCTGATTGAATGGACAGGTAAGTAGGTAAGCGAATGGGTGGCTCAGTAGCTACTGATCAAACGCTGCCCCTGTCAGCCCAGGGCAAACTTCTCAGGGAGAGAAGAGAGAGGCCAAGAGAAGCATGCCTGAGGGGGAATGAGCCACCTCCCTGCTGTCTGCTGTCTCACTCCACAGCCCTCTCCTGTCTCCCCTCCATGTGCTCATTTTCCTCAGAGTAGTCTCACCCATCTTCTTGGCCCTTCCTGTCCCAGTATTTCTGATTCCCAGAGCAACGGTTCCAAATCGTGTGCCAAACTTAAGACAATCTTTTCCAAAACCGCATTTCTCGCCTGTGGCGTTTCCAGCCAATTTTTCTACAGCTCTCCTTTCTCCATGATGTAGCTTGTCTATCTGGACTTGGGTGTGTTTGCCTCCCAGGAACAAGCAACTTTTCTGTGTGGCTGGAGGATCTGGAGGCTACTCTTAGAACCTCCTTCTCTGGTAGCAAGAGGAAAATGCATCCCCCTGTTGCCATGGAAACGTGGTATTTCACAACAACAGAAAACAGAGAAGCTAAGTTAAAATTAGTCGAGGTTGTGGTGATAGCTCAGTCCGCAAAGTGCTTGCTAGGCAAGCATGAGGACCCGAGTTAGACCCGCAGAACACTTGAAAACAGTTGGGTGTAGCCTGTATTATAATCCCGTGCAGGAAGGTGGAGACAGGAATCCTAGGGGCTGCTAGCTAGCCAGCCTACCTACTTGGTGAGCTCCGGGCCAGTGAGAGACCCTGTGTGAAAAATCCATGTGTAATGACATCTGTGAAAAGTCTCTGGTTTATGCAAGCGCGCACGCGCATGCGCATAGATATATACGCGCATGGGCGCGCACACACACACATGCACACACACACACACACACACACACAAACACACACACCCCTATATAGATGATAGACCCTATGACACACATATAAAGTTAAAATTACTTGCCTTGCAGTACAGTAGCTCATGTAAACTCACAGACGCCTAGATGTGGAGAGCGGTGTGGGAAACTTCTCCTGGCTCCATTTTCTCGAAGCCTTCTGCAAACCTGACAAACTGTTGGTTACATTAATGAGAGAGATTCTTATCAGTCAGCTACTCTCCTGTCTGGATACACCCGGAGCCAGCTGGAAAGCGCACAGGCACTGGGGCGTTTTACAAGCATGCTCTGCTCTGCAGATCAGAATGCACCTGGGCGTCTTACCTTTCAAATCTACTCTTATGGAAGCGCCTGCCCCGTGCTAAGTTTCAGAGGAAGTGTTCTGCGCTCTGCTCTTGTTTTACATTGTTGACTGAAGTCGTAAAGTCACAAGACATGAGAGAGCGACAGACCCTGGGAGATTAGCTGGTTTTTACCTCCTCTATTTTTTATGGAAACTGTCAGAGTGACTTTCATTTTGAATTTTATGGGGTCTATTTGTGTTGACATGACTGATGGCTCTGCTTCCCAGACTGACTCATAAAAAGCGGCAGCTTGCTTCCTGATGGGCAGGCTAGGAAGCTACAGGGCTACCATCTTAACTTCCTGCCCCAGATCCTACACCGGATTCGGATGTAATTGGAGACTTCCACCCACAGCCTTCCCTCTGAAGAAGAAAAGTACAGACTGATCTGAGCTACTGCCGGTCAGGTAGCCTCGGTTTCTGGAGTCTCCGTGGCCTTCTCTTTAAACACCTCAACTACTGCAGGATCGTTTGCAGCCTCCCTTCAAGGGGGTGGGGCTAGGAGGCTGGAGGCGGAGCCTTGGCAGTGGGCCCGGGTGGCCAGAGTTGTGTAGCTCAAGCCAGGAAGTTGATGAGCTGCTGGTTGGAATCTAGGAAAGACACACAGTTCACAGCTAGAAAAACAAAATCAAAACCCGTCTTCAGAGCCCGTGGATAAGATCTGGAATGGAAAACCTGTTCCACATGATAGTTGGAGTTGGCAGTACTGAGGGACTGTGAGACCAGAAAGAATGTTACGAAGGGTCAAGATGGCCGCTTGGCCCTGAGATCGTAGAACCAGTGAGTGAACTGTGCCTTTTTGTTCCCTCTTTTGTTTTAAATTTTATGTTCCACCCCCCCCCCCCAAAATAGCAATGCACACTGTTTAAAAAGTCAGGAGCTGGAGACATGACCCCAATTATGACTGACAGTTAAGAGGTCGGATTTCTTTTGAACTGGGCCGGAACTTGTTTCTCAGCACCCACTCAGGTAGCTCAAAGCTGTCTGTCTCTCCCCATTCAAGATATCTCCTACCCTCGGGTTGGGGATTTAGCTCAGTGGTAGAGCGCTTGCCTAGGAAGCGCAAGGCCCTGGGTTCGGTCTCCAGCTCCGAAAGAAAAAAAAGAACCAAAGATATCTCCTACCCTCTTCTGGCCTCTGCAGAAACCGCTCATGTGCACAAACCCACACACAGATGCACGCGTACACATTCCTCTTTGAAAATCTTAACAGCAACGATTTAAAAACTCAGCGTTTTTAAGGTTGTCATCCGTAAAATTTGTGTGTGCCTGCATGTCTGTGTGTGTGGCATGAATATGTGATTTAGAGGAAAACCTGTGGGAATTCCGTTCTTCCCTTTCCTGGCCAGTCCTGTTTCCAAAGTTTGTAATATCTCTTCTACATCCTGCCAGCAGGCTCCCTCTCCATGGTGATGAAACCATGTTAACAATGAGCTTTGGGTAGGGAACCCTGGAGAGATAATAAAGTAAGGAGATTATTCTGTGAAATTAGATGGGTGAGCCGATAGTCAGAGTGGGAGCTGTTGGCACAAGTTAGACTGGCTAGCAAACAAACCCAAGACATGGCTGTTGTAATCCCCCCAGGAGGCAGGACACAGACAGCGTGGGTTCCCTTGAATGGTAGTAACAATTTACCTGACAAAGTACAGTCGCACATAAAAAGGCT